>NW_020837951.1:58585945-58972289 GCF_003676395.1 Aethalodelphis obliquidens | reverse complement strand
CACACACACACACACACACACACACACACACACACACACACACACACCCATCCCCACACACACAATCTCACACACTCACTGTCCCTCTTCCCACGCACCCTCTCATCTAGGGGAAAGTGAAAAGGATATCACGGAGTAAAGGAAAGTCTGGGCTTTGTAAATATAGCCTCTTGCTGTTTTATTGTGTGGCCATGGCTGTTGTTTGTCTAATTTTAAACTTTAGGGATTCGATGATGCCTAGTTACCTCCTTCTTAAAGCAAATTTCCAGATGACTGTCGTTCTAATCCTTCAGCCTAATCACCAATGATTGGGACAGCCAAGGCCGAAAGCTGAATTAATAGCAGTATCTGTTTCAATCCGAAGGGGCCACGAGGGCTTCCGTTCCCATTTAATCTCTTAGAAACTAGATGCCAGAAACAATCGTTTATTTATCTTTCAGTAGTCTGTCCCTTAAAGCATAGTGTCTGAAAATCATATTTAAATTTCTTAAACTGCACAAGGGATAACAAAGAAAATGGGTATAACCATTCTTTCCTCTTTGCTTAACAACAGACAAGGACCGTTTGTAAAGGGGGTGGAGCCAGGAGAAGGTGTCTCTTAGTGTTTAGAATTCACAGATCCCAGGGAAGCGGCAACATCTCCATCTGTGTTTATCATCTGCGGTGTTACTTGCTAGATACCCAATGTGAAGGTGCTGTTGCTATTCCCATTAGATTTTTAGAGTCACAATCCTGTGTTATTCACAAGCTGAAAGAATACATCATGTAGGGAGATCAGAAGGGAAGAGGATAAGAAAGGGCTTTGAACATAAGGGAAAAGGATTTGTACAGCAGACAGCTAGCAGAAAGGACCCTGAAAGAGTTGGTGCATAGTTTTATTGTTTGGTTGTTTTTGTTTTGCTTCTACATCGATTAAATTAACAACTTGGTGGGGGGAATGCTGACTTAATTTATCTGTATTCTTCAATTGAAAATAACTTTAAAGGCATACTAGCAGCTTTAAATATATAATTTTATAATGCTGACTTCTGATGCACCATTTATTGCCTTTCTGCAAAATCTTTTAGTTACAAATACATGAATGTGAATATCCAAGACTGTGACAAATGAGGACTATTATTTCACATTTCAAATGGATGCAAGTTCCTTTCTTGGCTGCATAATTCACTGGCAGAAATTACTAAAATGCTCGAGCTCTAGTTCTAAACTTTTTTTCTCTAATAAATCCCCAAAGATGCCTGAAGGTAGAATTCTAATATAGAAGCTATTTTGAAGTTCTTCATAGTTCTGAGATGAAGAGTCTACTCACTCATTCTTTTTAATTCAATGGATATTTATTGAGAATCTGCTATTTACAGATCATGGTGCCACATATTGGAGACATGATAGTAAACAAGATATGGACGTTATAGTTCCAGGGGACAGATAATAGAGAAGTAAAAATGTTAATAAATTATGGTAAATACTATGGTGGATCAAAACACGGTAATTTTATCAAAAAGTATTCCTGGAAGGAGAAATGAAGTGAAGGTCCTTATTTAAATATGATGGTCAAAGAGGCTGAGGAAATAATATGTGAACTGCGATTTGAAGGATAAGAAGTCAGCCATGAGAAGCAGCAAGAGAGGGTCATGTAGAAAGGTCCTGGGCTCCTTGCTGTGCCTTTGTTGGAGTGACATTTGTTAAGTAGCGTCTGGGAGTATTTGATGGTGAACCATGTTCCAAGAAAACAAAGCGACATAGAGCTGATTCCTCACAGGTCCTGGAAGAGGCATACAGAATGTCTGGAGAGGCCACACAGAGTGGCAGGACCTGGGGCACATGCCTTTATTAGGGTCCTTGGGTGGAGTACTTTGGGGTTACCCAGATAAGGCCACACTGGTCAGTTCAAACCAAAAGGAACAGAATTTTGGTAAGCTTCAATGAGGTTTCCGGTGCTTCAGAGGGAACTAGCATAAGAGGCTGATCAGTAGGAACTGTGAGGTAGACTGTGACATGGGACTGTAGGTCAGCCCTGCATGGTGACAGATCCAACATCATTTTTCTTGTAAGGCCTGCTGTCTTGGAGTTTTGTATGAATATATTTTATCCATTAAATCTGGCCCATTTGCGCAGAGTTGTGATGTACAGTGGGTAGGGGCTTATGGATAAGATGTGGAGAGAAGAGGAGGTGGCAGTTCGGGGTATAAAGAGGTGTCTGTGGTGGTGGGAACAATGAAGGGGATAGAGTCTGTCATAGGTACATCAGGTAGAAAGCCAAAGCTGTCATCTAGTACACTGAGCAGTGACCATAGCAGGAAGAGGTCCCTAACCTCGGGATCTAAGCTGGTCTCGTTATGGGTGTTGCAGGAATTACCTTATTGTGGCTGGCGTGGCTGCGAACACGTGGCTTGGCTTGCCAGAAAGGTGGTGTCTAGTGCTGCTAGGCAGTTGGCAGGGGACTTGCTCAAGGTTTTGCAAGCATTTCCACAGAGGCAAGTTTCACGAGGGAAGCAGGTAGCGACTTCAGAGAAATAGTATTTGTAGGGTCCTCAGGGTTCTTCAGCTGGAGGCAATTTTGTAACTTGGTCTCAAGTTTGACAGTCGCCACAGTCATTCATTGCTGGTGCAGAGGTGACCTGGGATGGGGGATGGGCAGAATCCCAAAGTCCAACGAGGTTGGGGCACATTATCTGCCTTGTCACTGTTGACTGAAAAAATGCACAACCTAAAGGTGAGAGTTATGTTTTATTCGGCAGACATTCTTAGGACTTTAAGCCCGGGACACATCATCTCAGTTAATGCTGAAAAACCTGTTCCGAAGAGGAAGGGGGAATCCAGAATATATAGGAGCTTTTGGCAACCAAACTGGGTAGTCAGAACATCAAAAGATTACTGTTAATAAAAGAAAAACAGATATCTCAAGTTAAGGAATTGAGTGCTTTTCTCGGTATGGAAAGATGCAGGAGTCTGGGCCCACTGAAATTATTCCTTTGATGTATACCTTAGCTATCTGGAGCCAGTATCCTGTGTTTTCTCATTCTGAGTTTCCTCCCAGTGCACTGTTGGGGGTGATGGCAGCAGCTGACTGCTAGATGGTGGGCATCCTGTTTCCATCCTGAGTTCCCTTAGAGCTCACCATCCTGGTGGCTGTAATGTCATGGCTTGAGGGCTGCAACGTCCTTTGTTTACAGGCAGTATTTTAGTTCTCACCATTCTCTTCAGTTGGGGCCTCACATCTGAGGTGCAGTCGTCTCCAAGAGCATTCTCTTGGACTAGAGAGACATTGTCCGATGTGTGGTTGTATTTAAGGGTGACAGAGGCCCGCCGGGGGGAGGGTGGCCTTCCCCAGTGGAGATTCATGAAGGGCAGTCGCGGCTGGCTGATGTTAAATTCTGAGTATATATGTTAGAGGCTTGGCTAGGGATATACTTAGAAATCTGGGCTCTACTGCTGGTTGAGCAGATCTCAGTGACCTCCATCAGATCGTCACAGGTGCACTGATGCCTGTGACCTAGCTTTGTGGGGACCGATTTATAATGCATACACCTTTGAGCACGCTGATGTTCTAAACTGTAGGGACATTTTGTGGATGGCAGCTTTACAATCCAGATATCACTTCGTTAATATTACAGTAGGATCATTAGAGCACAAACCTGCCAGCCAGATGGGTCTGATTTGGTTACACTGGGAGAGCCATTCTGCCTGTAATAAAATCTGAGGCATGGTATAAGGAGACAGTGACTGGTTTCGACATGGCTTCTGTTGGCACTATTAAATGTAGAGGGATGTGAGCTCTGGGTCAGAATCTACACCTCGTAGCACACTGGCTGAAGCCCTTCTAACAGGGCCTGCTAGCACCTGGCACTCAGTCATCCTGTGATACATTGCTACAGCTGGCTGATTTTGTTCCAGCACATCTCCTGGGACAGAGTTAGGCCTGAGTGGTCAAGTAACAACCCTATTATCCAGGCTGCACACAATAAGATCAATAGCCACAACAAAGGATTTATTTGCATTTAACTAGCTTACCTGCAGGCTTTGGGGACAGGGGGTTGCTAATACTTCGGGGCAAAAGATCCCATTTACCTTTTGCCTCAGGTAGGGACAGGCTTGCTTGCTTTGCATCTCCTGATAGCGACCTCTGGGATTACAAGGTGCCTTTGTGGATTTCATTTCCTAATATGGCTGGCATCCACTAGGTAATGGGCCTCTTTTCCTCTTTTTGAGATCCACACAGTTCTGCTGGTAGGTCCTGAAGCTAAAATGTCAATCTCCTGAGCCTTTTTTTTGTTTGTTTTTCGGGGGGAGCCTCTCACTGTTGTGGTCTCTCCCGTTGTAGAGCACAGGCTCCGGACGCGCAGGCTCAGCGGCCATGGCTCACGGGCCCAGCCACTCCACGGCATGTGGGATCTTCCCAGACCAGGGCACGAACCGGTGTCCCCTGCATCGGCAGGCGGACTCTCAACCACTGCACCACCAGGGAAGCCCAGACATTTTTGATATATGTGGTTTAACTAGCTTTTATAACCTGAGCTGGTGGCCTTAGTATTAGCTTCAAGCTGTTACTGGGCCATCCTTGGGGCCAGTAAAATCTATAGGTTCAGGATCTTTAAGCAATTTGGTGGCAGCTTATCCGCTTGGGCTCTCTATTTTAAGAGGGTCATATTGTATCCTCCTATTTACTGTACTGTTTAGCATCCTTAGTGGTTAACATCTAACCCTCTTCCTAGGTTTGGAGTCTTGGTCTGAGCCAAGAATTCTAACCTAGAGGATATGGACTATTTTCATGAAGCCATGCAGCTCTCTAGAAATAATGCTGATGTTTGCAGTTTTGCAGAACTTTTGAGGGTAGGGGTAAATGGGTATTTTTGTGGATAGAATCCTAGCTTTCACCATGTTTTCAGAAGGTTCAAATACACCCAAACAGTTAAGACCACTTTTCAGGCTTATTCTCCCCACCAGTTGTACCTTTATTTTTTCGCATTCCTTTATTTCTTATCTATTCTGATTGTATTCTCATCCCTAGGATACTTGATTTGAGAGGGGTTGATTTTTCTACATTAATTTAAAAGTCATATATTGACAGTATAGAATACAAACAACTTCTCTAAACATCAAGTATCTTACAATTTTATTTGAAGGTTTTATAATTATCTTTCCCATTATTCAGCATTTTCCAGTTTTCTTATACATTATGAAATAAAGGTGTGTACCCATCATCATGCAAAGTTAGTCTAGAAAAGTAAAACCTTAAAGCAACATATCAAAATTATTAACAAAAAAAAACATTTTTGAGCAAACATTTATGTGGCATTATACTGACAGTTCAAATCTTAAGATACAGAAACACTTTTATTTTCTTTATTATAATGAATATGCCAAAGAAAAATAATTTCCCTATTTTATATATATTTAATTGTTCAGACTTTTACTGAAGTCTCATATTACTGCATGATTTTTTACCATGAATCACAGCTAGATGGTTAAACTGAAGGAAATTTTATATTCTGAAAACATTGTAAGAATTAAGTGTTTACTAATCTACATTTTAAAAAAATTTAAAATAAAATCTGGCTAAATCCACCAAATACTTTGAAAGTATAATTGCCTCCCCCCATATTTTTAGATTAAACATAACTTGTAGTCATAATATGATGCAAAGCTTATTTATTTGTGACATATTCTTTTTATTTCAAAATTAATTCATATTTATGATGATTTTAAAATACTCTTCTGGAAACACTACAAATGATAGTGGTAGGAATATAATTTACAGTAATAGTAGCCTGCTCTATTCTCCCTGTGAAAAAAAATTCCCTGGGGCAGGATGGAGGGGAACATATCTAATTTGTTCCAGTCACAACTTTTTTTCCTTGCACTTGTATAAAAGTATTATAGTTAAAACTACATGCTTGGATTCAACTAGATACTTGGCAAAAGCCTGAATGGTTACTTACTAGAGTTAAATATACGTGTTTTACAAGATAGAAACATCTCTAAAATTCACACCACAGTGAAATCTTTATCTATAAGGAAGGGGGAAAAACGTGAACTGCCCAAAACCTTCCCTAGAGCAGGAAGTACATTGCGCCTGATATATATGTATAGCGTTGTTGCTTGTTCTGATGTTCAGAATGTTTAAATTTCTATTCTTCAAATGTGAAGACTGAGATATGTAATATAGAATTATATTTTTCAGTCAATATTAAACTTTCAGCCCAACTCATTCCAATACTGAATCAAATAGAAGTTAAAGTTGTGCTCAAGAGAACACTTTTGATAAAACTTCTTTGAATCTTAGAACTGAGATTAGAAAAACAGACTAACATGAAGGAATATATTGAATTTTTATGGTTTCTTTTGGGGTAAAAGTTTACATGTGGCATGTAATTTTAAATTTACCAAATTTAAAAATTCAGTATTAATCTTAGACATTAATTCACATTTGCAAATCTTAGTTTCATAATAAATTCAATGTTATTAAGCTAGGAAGGGTAATAGAGTAAATAAGCATCAATTGCTTTATTTTCAAACTTCTCTTCCCTTCCTCCATCCTGCTGAACTTATTACTCCACTCATTCATGACCCTACTGCTGTCCTTGTTTGGATGGGTAGTTACAGATCCCAAGAGACAGTTCATTGACTTTACACAGACTCTTGGACTATGTGACTGGAAATGTCATTTGAACACAATTTTCCAAATTTGCCACGCCTGTGTTACAGCCCTTGTGTGATAGATCAGTCTTTTGTTCATCGCTACTCATTAAGTTGCTTTTTCTTTTCTCCTTTCTTTTGGAAATATTATATATTGATAAAGAGCTCAAGGTTTGGAATAAAAATTCAGGAATTAAAATTCTGACCCCAAAATTCATCAGTTGCGTGACTTTGGGAAAATTACTTAACTTTTTGTTCCTCAGTCTCCTCATCTGTAAAATGGAAACATAAGGATTTGAAAGGATTAGATGAGATAATACAGAAACTTATTACAGGTATAGCCTAAAATTATCACTCAATAAATGTTAGCTACCATACTACGTTTTAAGGTTTGGAGGTGATAGGGGCCCAGGTGACCAGAGAGAGGCCTTCAAGCACATAATACATTTTAAACTCTACATTCTTTCCCTCATTTAGTTGTTTTTTTTTTTTAATGAAAGCATGCAAGAACAGGGAAGCCACAGGTAAATGGGGAAAGGATAAGACTCACATTCCATCCCTCAGTTTGTTGGGAGGAATCAAATTCTAAAGCAATTTGTATGGTTTTTCTGATCTATATTTTTTATTCTTAATTATTACCTTGAAGCATTCAGACATTAAAAGACATTAACAACAAAAGTATCTTTCCACAATAACATGAAATTTTAGACAATTTAAAAAGCAGCAAACTTCTTTGGGCTCCGTGTCTGTAGTTTTCAGTTAGGTCACCCCACTCCAAGTCCTTTAGTTCGTTGTTTCATTGAACTAAAGAGATGATTAATATTGAGTTATGTGTTTTTTTTGTTTTTTAAATTTATTTTATTTATTTATTTTTGGTTGCATTGGGTCTTCATTGCTGCACATGGGCCCTCTCTAGTTTCAGCAAGCGGGGGCCACTCCTCGCCGCGGTGCGCGGGCTTCTCATTGCAGTGGCCTCTCTCGTTGCGGAGCACGGGCTCCAGGCATGCGGGCTTCAGTAGTTGTGGTGCACGGGCTCAGCAGTTGTGGCTCACAGGCTCCAGAGCACAGGCTAAGCAGTTGTGGTTCACGGGCCCAGTTGCTCCGTAACATGTGGGATCCTCCTGGACCGGGGCTCGAACCCGTGTCCCCAGCATTGGCAGGCGGACTCTCAACCACTGCATCACTAGGGAAGTCCCTTGAGTTATGTTTTTAAAGTGTGGTTACATGTTCACTAGTACCATCATTAAATTTACATTATATGCTATGTGCTTGATTTGGAAATAAATTTATTGCATTTTTAACAGTTTAATGGAAAAATATATTTTAGGCTTGGTTATTATTTTCTTTAATATTTGATTATTGGTTTTTGAACTTTGGCAACATTTACCTAATAAAAAATAACAAGTAATAATAAAGGCTTAAATATCAAGGTTAACCTTCATCAGCCAAAGAGCACTCTTAGGAAGACCTTCAATTTAAACCACACCTGGCTCACTTCCTTCTTGAGGTTCCTCTCCCACCTCTCAAGTAGCATCCATTTCTGCTTCTTTATTGTATTTGAACTTTATGGAAAATTCTTTCACTGTAGCATATTATTTTTATAATATTTTGTAGTATTTAGTACACTGAAGGCGAAAATAAATTTTATGTTTTTTCCTGTAACTATTGTCCTTTACCCTTTTATATTGAAAAATCTAGAGACTCCAGGATTCTCTTCTTTGAGGAAACTCCAGATTCCTGATTCAGTTATTGGGCTCTTCATTTATGTGTTCAGGATCCACCGACCATTAAACTCAGCTGGGTAATGGTAGTAATGGTCTTGAAAGCCCTCTTGGGGGGCATGGTGAGAGTAAACTCTAGATTTTTGAAGTAATCCTAGGGAGATAAGGCCATACATCTGTTATTTAACCCATTGTTTTGGAAGTATTGTCAGTATTCTTCACTGTTGATATTATTAAGCAGGCACAATATTGCACATCAAATTATAGGAATTTATAATTATCTCTCATCATGTCTATGTATGCAGTTTTCATTCACCACATACCTGCTTTATGCTCGGTACATTACATTTCACAAATTATTAATGAGACATTTCTTTCATGAATTGCAACAAAGGATCTAATTATTTCATTTGCCCATCATATAGCTCAAAGTCATCCAGTATAACTGGTAAACAGAAAAAGAGTTGCTTAGAATGTCAACTCTAACTCCTTCTGCTAGTGCCAGATGTTATTGCATTTGTGAAAGTGAATCTTTTGAGGAGAACAAAACATAGATGCTTCGTACCCTTATTTTTAAAACTCTTAATAGCAAATGGAGTGAAGAGATGAAACATACAATATTCATTTCTTATGTGGGAAATGGAATAGATGTGCTTCTAGGGGTCTCCTTCAAATTTTTCACTTAGGCAATGATTATGCAGATTCTGTTTAAACAATGAAAGCTTTGTACTACATGCATTTAATATCCAACCGTTAGCATGAATAATGTGTGTATATACATTTATATCTGACATTATTTATATCTCATTCACCCATTTTTTTGCCAAACAGCTCTCATGGGAAGTAACATATAGTAGGTGTTAAATAAATGTTTGTGGAATGTTGAATTTCACAACACATTTATGTTACAGAATAGCTACACAGATATATACAGTCAAGGGTAAGCAAATATAACCAACATATTAGAACTGTGTAAATATTATAATAATGTATTTGCTTTTGGTTTGTGAAAAATTTCATTGGCCATTTAAAATGTTTTGTAATCCTGAAAAGCTTATCTTGAGCATTCCTGCTGAACTAATGGGAACACTTGAATTTCTGATTAGAAGTGGGGAATTCATTGTAATTATACCAGAGTTTAATTATGAATTTTTATTCAAGACACATTAATTCATTCTTTATATATCACTGGAGTGCCCTGGGATTTGTGAGGACCACAGCTACTTTATAACAAAATACCACAGTGGTATGCTGGAGCTAGCTCCCACTGGATTGTAAAATGAGTTGCTAGTATCTCTTCCCAATTCTGTGTTCAGTGACCTCATATTGGTAGTTTGAAAATGGCTACATTGAGAGTATTTCCTCCTGGAAATGGGCAAATGCTACAAATAAAGGCCTTTTCCTGCAAGCCAGATGTCAAACCTTTGCTAGCGTACAACCAGAAATCTTAAAGAATCCAAGGATGCCCAATTTTGATTATATTCTTAACAATGGATAGTCTCATTTTTCACATTTTACATAATAAACATGGTCATATGTATTATTTCTGTCAGAATTTTTTGGTTGTATGCTTCAGAAAATATAGGTAATAAAAACATAGAAAGTGAGTGACATTTTAAGAAAACAAGGCGGACATGAAATTAAGACAGAGAAATGGAGAACGAGAAAGACACATTTTTAGTGGAGAATCTCATGGGGAATAATACACTGACAAATGGAGCAGTGACAAATTAAAGACTAATGTGGTGCTCACAGTCTTACTCTTCTACTTTTAAAAGCCCTTTGCAGGCTTTTACATGTCCTTATAAAATTTACTAAAAAAATACTTAAAATACATTTTGGAAACTTCCTTCTCCTTTAAGTTCAGGTTTCAGATCAATTCAGAGAAACTCACCTTTTTTGTTTATATTAGTTTTGCTACTTAAGATATATCCATATTTATTTAAGCTATTTGAAGAAAAAAACAAACAAATATATACCTCTCACATCCCTCCTCTTGATTTAGTTATTAAATGTAGTTTTCTTTTTTTCCATGTTGGTAATTAGCAACAGTTGTCTTTGGTAATAAGAGATCCCTTTAGACTGTAATCTAATAAGGAAGTCTGCCACCTACCGAATCTTTCTTTGAAATGTTTACGTGAATAGCTCCCCAAGCATAGATTTGCTTTCATCCAAAAAAGGGAGAGAATGAAGGGGTGGAATTGAAAAAAATGCATTTTTACTGTATAATTTTTAACATTTCCAGATCATGTTTCATCTTGCTTTGCATGTCTTTTACAAATGCATCGTATGGAATAGATATTGTTTAAATCACTTTTGTAAAACATTATTATAACATTACATTGCCCTTTGGCTTTCATAAATCATTTGGAAATCTGAAGTATCCTGTTTTACTTTCAATGTTTACTTACTAACACAAAAGTGGTAGTCTATGAATATGTAATATAGTATAATGATTATAAAATGAGGTTGCGCATGTAACAGTGTGAAATCAATGACTTGTAAAGAGGTTTGAGTAGTTGTTCATGCCAACAAGCATGCCATACAAAGTATTATTGAACTTTATAGGTCAGTGCAGTGGGAGAATTTGAAAAGTCTTGTTTTAATAGCAGTACTGATTTCTATTCCATTGAGACAACTAAGATGTATCAACACCCACATCTTGTGGATATTAAATTCCCAATAGGTACATAGAATAATAAAGGTCAAAGAGGCTTCAGCTGATATTTTTCACACAAAAATAAAGTTTATGTCAAAAATATGACATATTGAAAACAGAATTTTATGTTTATATTTTAAAACTGAGCTTGTTTTGGATTTTTTTTCTCAAGCGTTCAAGCAAATAAAATGTAAAATTTTCCTGGAATAGAAATACCTTAATGATCTTCAAGAAATTTTAATTTCTAAAAATACTAAATAAGTTATTTTTCATTTATTTTTAGGGGTACATAAACTTCATCTTATAATTATGCCATATAGCTGATTATTGACTTTATTTTGTGCTAAGATAAATAATACAGCTATCTACAACATATATGAGAATGCAGAATTAAAGCACTGTTGTGGTCTAATAGTATCTGAAGATGGATTTTTCAGTCTCAGTTTCAGCTGAGACAAATGATATGACAGGATAACAAAATGAGTGTGAGTTAGACTCGGCTATCCCAGTCCCACCTGTGCAAAATTTATCAAAAAAAAAAAAAATGATCTTAAAACTCTAAATCCTCAGCAAATCAAGGGTTAAAAAAAAAAAAGAATCAGAGAAAGGATTTATAAGGAGAAATGTGATTTAAGAATGGTAATTTTATAAAGAAGAACAAGAATGCTGTTGCATAGTTTTTCCCTTTCCTCCTCATAGATTAAACCAACTTCTATGACACTCAGTTTGTTTCTATCTTGTTTTATTTTACCCCCAAATTTACCATAATCATTATTCATATTTTCATGTTTACTTAGATATACCCCCATATTCATAAATGGTTTTGCACATCATTCATCCTTGCAGTTTAGACTTCTAATTTGAAAAGATTTATTTTGACTTAAATTTACTTTAGTGAGAAATGGTTGGTAGTAAACTCTCGTGATTTCATTTTCGTTTTTTTTTTTTTTTTTTTTTTTTTTATTCTTATTTTTTAAAGATACTATTACTAGGTATAGAATTCTGGGTTGAAAAGGACCTATCAGCACATTGAAAATACTATTCTACTGTCTTCTTGTTTTCATTTTTGCTGATAACATGATAGCTATCAGTTTAAATGCCATATTTTCAGTTTATCTAACTTTTACCACTTTTAAACAGCATTTCTTCTGTTTTTGGTTTTTGCCTTTATAATGTGTTAGGTGTAATGTCACTTTGTTTTATCCTGCTAGGAGAACTTTGGGGCTTTCTCTCTCTGAAGTATCCTGTCATTCTACAATATAATTCTGGAAACTTTATTGTATGTTTAAATATTATCTCTATTCGTTCTACCATCTCCTTCTAGAAATTTTAATTGTTGTAAGTTGTTATGTTATCCTCCACATGTCTTGTCCTTTCATAAACTCTCCATCTGTTCTCTCTGGGCTGAATTTCTTCTCATACACCTTGATTTAGTTGTATCTACACTAAAATTTAATCCATTCTATTGAATTTCTAAAGTCAGTTATCACATATTTTAAGTGTCTATTTTGTTATTTTAAGTGTACTTTATTGATTCAATGCTCTCTAGTTCCTTGCTCATTATTCCAATTTTTTGAAACATAATAATTACTTTTTAATTTAGTTAAATTGTGACATCAAAGTCTTTGTGAGTTTGATTCTTCTTTTATTTCTGCTTGTTCTCATCCGTAGGGCCTTGCTTCCTTATTTTGTGATTTTTCACTGCAGGCTCATTTTCCTGGGAAATTTCTTTATGGTGACATTATCTGAAGCCTTACTGAAGTTGCATTTCTTCAGTGAAAATTTGACATTGACCTCATAGTTACCAGTGGACCCCACCAAACCGGGATCTACTTTAAATTCTTCTTATGATGTTTTATGCTCAAACAAGTAGCATAAAAACTGAAACACAAACTGAGAAATTACATGCATTTTAGTTTGTGATTATGCAAATTCGGAGAAGTTTCTTTTATTTGATTTATTTTTGGATTTTTTATCTTTATATTCATTGCCAAAGTCAGGACAGACAAATTTCCTTGTTCTGAATTTCTGTATTTAGTTCTCATTAAACTTTATACTGAGTTGGCATCCCTTAGGGTCTAAGCTTTATTTGGTGTTTTCTAATATAATTTCTATAAGAAGTGAAACTTGGGCTTCATCTTCTGTGTACTGAACTTTGTCCAGAGACCCAAAGTTATCAAGATTTGGAGATACCAAGAGGGTGGAAGCTGATACTGGCATCTACTAACCTTCCAGGATTTCTGCTTTCACTTCATTATTTTACATCTGTAAATTCTTTATTTCTTGCCAGCTCAGTGATATATTTTAAAAGATATGTATTTAAAAGATATGTGTGAATGTGTGTGCATTTGTATATATATCACACATATATACATATATGTATGTATCAATATAAACACATATACATTTAATATATATTTAAATATGTATATTTTTTCCCTAGCTTTTTAAATTGTTTCCATCAGGAGAATCATTCAAGTCTGTCATATTGCCAGAAATGAAACTCTGGGGACACTTTCATATTGGAAATGCTTAAGCCTCATGCCATATCTATCCACTCAGAATACCCATAGCTAGGATAAGAATATATATGTGATTTATATCAAAAGTAATTCTGATGTGTACTTTTGGTTAAAAACAACTACCATAAGATATCCTTGAAGCTATATCTAAATACAGGTAAAAGAAAAATTATAGATATACATTGAAAATGAATATAGATTGAAATATGCATCTATTTATATACAAATTTGCATATACAATACAAATACATATGCAAATCTATATATAAATTTATACACTATATATGTGTATATAAAATGCTACACTAGAAGCATTTTAGCCTTAAGTTTCCAGACCATTTAAAGTGAGAAAATGTAGAACCCCTCTGCTTCTACCCTACATGATGTCAAGGGCTCTGGTTCCAGACTGTGAGGGTCTTAGAAGGACTCACAGAAACCTTAATGACTCTCCCCCTCAAAGACTACAGACCATCAAGTCAGAGCCCTTATATCCTCTCAGTTTCTAAGACCATTATGACCTACTATTATAGAAGTGACATCCATATGGCAGCTAGAATTCACTACTGGTATCTTGGAAAAGTATAGCTTTTCAAATTTCTAACTGACATATTGAGTTTGGAATAACAAGCAATACGGGGAATTGTTTTAATCATCAGATAGGCTGTTGATAATCTTCATAACAATCTTGGGTTATTAAAAACAAACAGAATTGCCTAAGAGTTGCTCACATCAACCCTACTCAGAATACAACAACAAAAGCATAATTTCATAATGATAAAATATTTTCCCTCCAGTGGTGGTGGCTCTGTTTTGTTTTTATTGTTTTTGCCTTTAATCTGGTGAAGAAAGAATTCACTGTTCCAGAATTCTGGAGAGGAGACAGTTATTGCCTGTGGCAGTACAGAAGTAAAGATAATTTCAGACAACAGCAGGCTTTCCTGCACATTCTTTTCCATTTCATTAATAACATGGTCCATAAAGAGACATGCTTTGCAAAGCTCAAAGTGGGGATAGGAATTCCTCAGAAAGAGCAGACATCGGTGTAGATGATCAACGGTTTTTAGATATACCATCCTCCTTTTTCACTGGTTGCTCCTTGAAATGCTGATGGATGATGAGGCAATTATTAGCAGCAGCAGTTACCAGCCACTCTGTTTTTTAATCACAACCTGTGCCACTGTGTGTTTGTTTCTTTTTATCCCCCCACTGAAAAGAGTAAATGTTCTGGATATTTCTGAACTGTACTGAGAATGTTAGAGCTGGCCTGCATCTTAAAGGACTCCATTAGCTATCAGATCAGTGTAAATACGAGCTGCTTTGTTTTCTTCCCCACTGCATATATAACTCTTTTCGAACAGTGTCTGGTACCTAATGGATGTTTATTAAATGATTTTTGACTAAATGGATAAGTGTGGTTCAGCCCTTCCATTCTCTAGATTTTTACCACTTCTTACAACCTGTCACCACCCTGATTTAAACAAACAGGCTCCTACCTGGTCTCCCTGCTTCTCCCTTTCCTTTCCATAGCCTGTTCCTATCACAGCAGCAGAGTGATCTTTACAAAACACAAGTCAGCTCGTGTTATTTCTCTGCTCAGAATTCCTCAATGGCAGCCCATCTTAGGGAAATAAAAACTAAAACAGGCTGCCAGCCCCTTTGTGGCCTGGCCCCTGAGCACCACCCTGAGCTTACCTCTCACCACTCAGCCCTTTCTTTACTCTGCTTCAGCAGCACTGTCCTCCTAGATGCTGCTTGAACAAATCAGACCCATTCTACCTCAGTCCCTTTAGACCCATCTTCCCCTTTCCCTGGAACACTCTTACCCCAGATTCCTGGCATGCTCATGTTTTTCAGGGCTTTGCTTAAATGTTATCTTTTCAGTGAGGCCTTCCATGATGAGCGTATTTGAAAGTGAATTCCTGCCCCATCCCAGCACTCCATAGTAATTATCACCAAATAATGTATATTTTATTTCTTTCACAGTTTTTACCATTCTGTTTCACTAGATGTCCCTTGACAACAGGGAGTTTCATCCATTTTGTTCCCTCTACGTCACCACTGACAGTAACATTGGCTGGTTGCTCAATAATACTCAGTAAAGGAACTGGAGGAATAAATTAATGAAAGCATAGAGGCCCAGGTGGGTCAAGTTATTTGCCAAAGGCCACATGGACTGCTAATTTTAAAAACCAATGAAAGTCTTAGTTTGCAGCACGTCGGACACAAGACCCAGCTTAGCATCTTCACAGGGGAGGTTTCTTCCCTCACACATATTTTAAGTAACTGTGTCACGGGGATGAGTTGTTTTGGAAAGACAGAGGACTCTACTCTCTTCTTCTCTGTTTTAGGAGGGAATAAATATTCTCTTTAGGACACTGTTAGAACTTCAACACTAGGGAGGGCAAATTCTTATAAGTACCTTAGGAATTTAAGTCAACTTTAGCTTGACTGTAACTCTAAGAGAATTTTAAGTGAAATCTTTCCAGATTTGGACTTTCTGGGCATAGTGTTCTATTTTGTTTTGTTTGTTGTGTTTGGGAAGTATCTTAGGTGCCATGTGCAAATATCAAAAAATGTATTTTTTATATATGTATATATAAAATCTATACATAACCAAATTATATGTAAGTACATATATGTGTGTATATATATATATATATCAAAATATCCTCTACGATACCTTACAATCTTACATTCATAAAAGAATGTTTTAAAACCCCTAAATAAATAGATAAGCGAGGGCAGTATCTAAAGTTCCTTGTTTATTTATGTGGTGTATTATTTTCCAGTTTTGTGAGGTATAACTGATTAATGTATGTGTGTGTGTGTCTATATATATATATATATATATAAAATCATATCATCCGAAAAATAAAGACTGTTTTACCCCTTCATTTCTGACTTGGATGCCTTTATTCTTTTCTTGCCTAATTTCTCTGGCTAGGACTTCCAGTACTATATTGAAAAGGAGTGGTGTGAGTGAGCATCCCTGTCTTGTTTCTGATCTCAGAGGAAAGCTTTCAACCTCTTACCATTGAGTCTGATGTTAACTGTGGGTTTATTGTATGTGGCCTTTATTGTGTTGAGACATATTCCTTCTGTACCCGGCGTTGAGTGTCTTTATCATGAAAGAACGTTGTATTTTGTCAAATGCTTTTTCTGTGTCTTTTGAGATGATCATATGATTTGTATCTACCATTCTATTAATGTGATATGTAGCATTTATTGATTTGTGTATGTCAAACATCTTTGCGTCCCAGGGTTAAATCTCACTTGGCCATTGTGTACGATCCTTTTAATGTGTTGTTGAATTTGGTGTGCTAATGTTTTGTTGAGTATTTTTGCATCTATATTCATCAGTGATATTGGTCTGTAGTTTTCTTGTATTGTCTAAAGGGTAGTTCTTTAAATTCAGTAGATTGACTTTATGGAAACGCTGCTGTATTGAGCTTATTTTTCTCATGTTCTTATGTCTTAACAGAGGTCTGTACAACTATGTTAAGAAGCTATTTCTTACAGATTTGAGCTTTCACAGGCACCAGAGTTTATGACAGCAAAAGTAATATTATTCCACAATACCTCTCTGTTACCTAAGACCTCAAGCAAATGAGAATCCTGCTTCTAAAGATTAACCATCTGTGAGGAAAAAGTGTGAAAAGGGAGGACCACTTTTCTTAGATCTCAAGGAAACAGATTCCTCAATGACATGTATAACAAACTAGCTTTAATTATTATTGTCTATATGCAGGGGTAAACATGGGACAGTCAATCTAAGCATGCTAAGAGGCATTAGCACGTGGTTGTAGTGTTGTCATAGAGACGAGGATTAATTGACTACAGTTTGACTTACTCATTTATCATCCAGAATAGTCTCTAATTGAAAAGCTGATACCAATTAGGATTTATCAAGCAAACTTATAAAATATTAACAAGTGCAAAAACGTCCCAAATTGTCGTGGCAAAGACCAGTTTGTGTTTGTTTATTTATAATTCATTAATTATTTACTTTTGTCCATAAATACTTTGAAACAGTATTTAGAGGCACATATAATAAAGCAAGAAAATTGAGTTAAAATTAGTTTTTTAAATGATATAAATAGAAGTCGGGAAATAAGGTCAGAAAGTAAGATAAATTTGCATTTAATCTCCAACAGGGCATATTATTCCTTAAATGATCAGTATGACATTTGTGTATATCAAATATGTGTTTATATAGGGCACACTTTGCAACCATCATAAAGTAAATAAATAAAATACATATAATATTGCATAATAATTCATATAAATAATATATAAAATTCTGCATAATGTTTAGTCACATGCAAATTTAGTGAAACCAAGCTTAGCAACAGATGTAAGGACAGTGATTCCCAACCCCTGGATGGTGATTTTGCCCTTTCTCCCCTAGGGATATTTGGCAATGTCTGGAGACATTTTTGATCATCAGAGTCCTTCTGTCATCAAGTGTGTAGAGCCAGGGATGCTGCTAATATTGTAATATTGCAATGCACAAAACAGCCCCCTACAATCACAAATTATCTGACCTAAAATATCAGTAGTGAAAAGGTTGAAAAACACTGTTATAGAGTGTCTCTTTACAGAACACAATCTGTTATTTGGTTGAATACTTCCACAGGCCCTAAATGGAGAATTTCCTTCACTTTGAATAATTTGTCTATATGAAGAACAACGTGGTACAAGGTATGGAAATTATGAAGCAGTGCCACCCTATTTCTAAAAGCAAATGTTCAAAATTTTCTTAGAGTAATGAGAAAAGACAAAAGACTGTTCTTAGCACTTGTAACCTCTACTCCAGTCTTACATTAAGTCAGAAAGCCTCCTTAGAATGACTAGAAAAAGGCCAAGGATCGTAATTATTTCATATATGTTAAGGCTGAAAGTACTGTCATGGCGATAAAAAATCTGTATTCACTACAGTGTAGACTACCACTTGAGTCAAGTTAATTCGTTCTCTTAATTTATTGAACATCTGCTAACTCTGAAGTAAAATGCTAGTCACAGTATCTCAGAACATAGTTTGAGGCCTTTGGGTCTGAGAGTTAAGTATGGGAAAACATATGCCCTTTGCAATAATGTCTCTGATTTCTTTAAAAAGTAAAACTAAAATTCTAATAAACAAAAACATGTTATATCATACTCTTCTATCAGATTAGTTGTTCACGGAACAAACAGCAGGCACACAATGCCAAAGAATATGCTGAGTTGCACATAATATAAAGCAGTAGCAAAACCAAATAAAAATTGAATAGTGTCAAGCTTATTATCAGTGTATCACAGATTTACGTAGTCAAAAAGTAGCCAAACTGTATTTTTCCTTGATTCAAGCCATAGTGAAGATAAAATCCATATGGTATTATTTTATCAGTATAATTAGAGAAATTGAATAATGTATAGTAGACTATAAAAGTTACCAAAATGTAAAAACACTAATCAGTATAGGTACATGTTCCATCTCACTTTCAAGATTGTTCCAGTCATTCACTGCTGTGTAACAAAATACTTTAACACTTAGTAGCTTAAAGCAACATTCTTTCTACTGACATTGTGGACCAGAACCTCAGAAAGGGCTCATTTTCATGCTTCTGCTCCATGGGTGCCATCAGGATCAGGTGGGAACCAGGCTGGTCTGGAAGGTCCAAGGTGGCTTCATTGATGTGTGGCACCTTGGTGAGGACAGCTAGAAGGCTGGGCTCGGGTGGACCCGTATCCCTCTCTATGTTTACTCATGGCTTCCCAATGTGGTTTTCCCACTATCATAGTCAGACTTCCTACACGGCAGCCCAGGGCTCCACAAGACGAAAGCTGAAGCTACCAGTCCTCTTAAAGGCTAGACTTTGATCTAGCAAAGCATCACTTCTACCATATTCTGTTAGTCAAAGCCATCACATCACAGGTCACCTTGAATTCAAGGGCAAGGAAAATAAACTCCATCTTTCACTGTAAGGAATATCAAGTAAATGTGATCATGTTTAATCTTCTACAAAATAGTAGTTCATGTTTAGTCTCGTAAGTGATTTAATAACAGTGTACTTGTAATGATCCTAGTTGGAAGTAGGGAACAGAGTAAAAGAGAAGTAGTTGATCCTTTGGGATCTTATTCATGCCTGTTATTTGTTCATTCATACCATATGATTTGTCCAGATATAGCTAACCCATGTGACATTGTCATCATGTTTTAATAATAGGACAAGTTTACTTAAGGAATGAAGATTAAAGCATATAAAATGGTTCTATTTTGAAAATCCTTTTTTATTGAATTTAGTTTTTTCCTATAGTACAGATTTTGTAGCATAATTCTACCAGTGGCCAATTTGGAGGGAGGGTCATTTTAAAAATCACTTTAAGAAAGAGTAATGTTCAACAAACATAAATAAAAGTACATATGTATATATGCATATACAAACGCATGCACACACATATGTATGGATATACATGCAAATACATATATATTGATATATACGTATACATACACACACATATAAACACATGCATATATGGATATAAGCAGATAAGCACACCATACAATGTCTCAAAAATCTTTATAGAAATAGTTATACCAATAATATTTTATTGTTTTATATTTACATATAGGGTAAAACGATAAATAGAAACATTAAAGGCGCCTCAAAAGAGGGCTTTCCCAATATGGCTAGAGATCTGTTATTTTGATCACAGGCAACATTCTCTGTTACTGGAGCTTTTGATTTACAGCTTCAAATAAGCTTTGAAAAATATAATAGAACATCTTTAATTAAATCCCCCAAACTCACATTCATGGATAAATAATAATCCATCAGCTATTTTATTCTCTAACAGTACCCCAGAGAACTTGACAGTCTTAATCACTTCAGCCATTTATACCTTCATTTTGGCTTTATTTCAGTCAAGCCATTTAGTGGAGTTTATCTAAATTACTGTATCTTTTTTCTTATCACACATTCAGAGCTGTAACACAGAAACTAATTTCAGGTGCAAAATAGAATATCGCAGAGGCCCAGACATCAGTAGTATAGGCGCATTAGAATGAAAAGTTACCTGTCACTAATGGATATTTGTCTCTGTAATGAGCTGAGAGGCAAAAGGAACTGTGGCTATAATAAAATTGGAAGCCACCGGTAGCACTACAGAATCCTCACTCTGAGAGAAAATAAAGATTCCTGTGTCCAAGCACATTACCAATAAAAAATATTTTGAAATATTTCACTGTTTATTTTGTATAATAGGCAAAGAGAATCCAAAACAGAGGAAAACACCCCTGTCATTGGTAAACTACCATAACATGTAGGTGGATTGTTTCAGGAGAAGCAATTTTATCACTTACAGCAATATTCTTCAACATGACATCATTCTCAAAAAGTTGAGTGGTAGCCTACTAGTACTGTATGACTGATATATATTTTTTAACTCATAGATAGTCGAAAGAGGCATTAATGCCAAATTCATCCATTTTGGAAAAGTGGACTTTTTTAGTGTTTTAACTCTAAATTGTTCCAAAGCGGCCACATAGATTCAGGTTTTAATGTAAAATGCTGTATAGATAACCCTTCCACATACGTCACCATGGAAAGAGCAGTTTGGTTATTTCCGAAAGTAATGTTTCATTTATAGACAGTAGGGAATGGATCGTTCACTTTGTCGCCTGGCTTCTCCCTCCAGCATCACCTCTTGCCTCTTGAAGCCCTCTTAATCTATGCTCCAGCTAAACTCGACTACTTTCTATTCCCTTAATATATAGTGTTACCTTTTCTTCAGAGAATTTCAGGCATACTTTTTCTTTTGTCTGGAAGTTTATTTCCACCTTTTTTACCTGACTTCTTCCTATTCATCTTTCTAGTTTAAGTTTAATTTCCTCTAAGAAGAATTTATTTCCTAACTCACAGCCTCCTACACTTAGCCCTTTTAGAAACTGTTGTGACAGACACAGTAATGTGTCACCCAGACCCCCATCAAGGAAAGACTTGTTGCCAGATGCTTGAAGTCCTATCAGCAGGAAGCCTTCAGCTGACAGCATCTTCAGCATCACTTTAGCTCCAGAGAGCCATCTCATTCAAGTTCACACTTCCCAGGGTGAGGTGCCCCATGTATAATGACTGAGGGTGTGGGTATACAGGTCTAGCCGTTTTGGTCCAGTGAGGATGAATATGACAGGACATTTTAGCTCCAGAGCTCCCTGTACAGTTGACTGAGGCTGATGTCAGGCAGGCCAAACAGCTGGACTTCACCCTCTGCCCAATCCTACTTCCTTTTCTCCTATCCACAGGTACTGATCCCCAGGGTGCTCCCTAATAAATATTCTGCACTCTAACCTCTGACTCAGAAAAACCAAAGTGCTAAAACGTATTAATGAATCATTTTACCTTGCTCTTGCCATGTTATTGCCATTAAAAACACTATTATGATCATCCCTCTGTCTTTACTTCCTACTAGATGATGAGGTTCAAGAAAACCAGCACATAATATGTGCTCAGTAAATAATGAATTCATGGGTGAATTAATGCACAAATGAGTTTCTTGAAGATAGATTTTTAGGATAAAATTGTTGTAAAGAAGAGTAATTTTCTATCACTGTACATGTTGCTGAATTTATTATTCCCTGTTGACTTTCTAAAAAACTATCTGAAGTTATCTTATCAATGGCAATTGCTGTCCTGTATCACACTTAATACCTAAGAGATAAGTATGAAATATTGACCTTGCTTTTCTGCAAATTCCATTGACACTCCTGCCCACCATCTTTGAACCTAAGCCATTGACTCTCTTTCCTTACCATGCAAATTAATTGCTCCTTTCTACTTCCCTATGTGGCAATTTACTGTTTGTAAATAAGCCTGAATTGTAGAGAAGAAAACAAAAACAAAACAAAGCAAAACAAATGAACAAACTAAAAAAAAAATAAATAAAATTTTTAAAGTTGTGCATGTATATAACTTGAATGAAGATTCCAAGCTGAATATTTACAAGTCAAGCTGAAGTTATGTTAGGAATTAGAGGAATAATATTACTTCTACTTTCTGGGAGGTCGGACTGATGATTCTGATCTAATATGTGTATATAATGATATTGTCATTGAGCTATATTGAAGTGCAGAATTCAGTAAGATGAATTTGAAGGAATGGCATGATTCTTAGACTGCATGATACGATAACTCTTTACTTGTGAGAGTTTGGAAGTATGGACTTCTGTTTGTAGTGACTTTGTCTTGAACACTGTGGTCAACAGGCTGGGTTCTGATATCAAACTACTTGGATTTGAATCCTTCTCTGCCACTTAATAGCTGAATAATTTGGGACCAATTACATAGTAATTACTGGGACTTAATTTCCTTATCTATAAATGGGCGAATAATTGTACCAACTCCTAGAATTATTGGTATAATAAACTGAAATTATATAAACAAAGTAGTGGTATCTGTGATTACCATTAAATCTCTTCACCTTCATAGTTATAGCCTCTGGGTAGTGAAAGCATCTCTGCTGTTTTGCCAGTGTCTCTATGCAGAGGTCGACATTATCAGACGCTGAAGCAAAAGATCTGAGTGCATTTAGCTTTGCTTGCTTTCTAATGGAATGCAAGCATTCCTAATTTGAGGAGCTGCAAAGAATGATGAAAAGAGTCTCCTGTTGTGTTTACTCACATGCTATTGCAGAGCTTGTTAAAGAGGGTTTATTTCCAGCAATCTCTGTTCAGTAGGTTGTCCTATGTTGAAATGAAAGCAGAAACTGATACCGAGAAGTTTATCATGTTGTTCCACCTTATAAGTTGTCCCACCTGATAAATTGTTTGTGAGTGAAAGCAGGCAAGACTCCCAGGTCTCATTCTCCTTTGGCTGCGTGTGCTTGCCTCTAAAATCAAAGTTGCCTCATCAGGGTGCACTATTTTTTGCTTGAACCTACCAATAAGTGGAGTGCCCTGAAAAATGATTATATTTGTGGGATGGTGCTCACTAGCTTCTTTCTTATGCTTCCCATTTCCACTGATGTGAAAATTCTAATGTCTTTACAGGTCTTCTTTATTTTTAGACTAATCATATTATCTCCTGTTCCGGAGCCATATATATTTTAGGGCTCATTTATATTCCTCCATGTGTTCTTTTTGGAGAAAAGAAGAAAAGGAAATGTGGTTTATGAAATGATCATGGAATGTCTTAAAGGAGTATTTTTATATTTTATTTGAGTGTATAATTTCATATAGGATGTTAACTTAGTTCCATATTTACTTAACACTGAAGACTAATAATCATGGAGCTGAAATTGAAATACTACCCTATAGCACTTGCATCTCATATTTGACACATGGGGAAGTTTGTATAAACTTACATTTATATGTATATCATGCATTTTATTCATAATATAGAATATTGCACCTACAATTTGAAAGGAATTATTACATACACCATACTTAAGAGTACAAGAGTTTTGATGCCAATATTACTAACTTTCTGCTCAAATTGCAATTTAGGAAGATCCAAAGGATAAAGCTGAACTCTTTAAATATATTTAAAATACCCAGTAGTGACCATAGTGGACAATGAAAGATCATTTCAATAAAGCCATGCATCACATTTCCAGAGGCTCAGAAGTAGAGATGCTTCGGCTGACCAAGTACACCACAAACTAACTGATGAATACAATTTGCTCACACCTTTATTTAGATTTGTTTGTGAATTGACTGCACGTATATTAATTATTATCATAATAGTAAAGCTCCATAGAGAATATCATGATCCTTATGTAGTGCAAATTTAGAAAGAAGGCAGAAGGAATTGTATTCAAGTAAATATTCTATATGAATGAAATTGTTTGTTCCTCAGTGACATAGACCATGTCATATTTAAGGCTGTGTCTCTGGTTCTAGCATAACTGAATAAATTACCTTTTAGAAATATTTGTTAAATGAATAGTAGTCTTTGGCTGTAGGCATTTGTTAATGGGTTGAACTGTGTCCCCCTAAAACTGATATGTTGAAGTCCTAACTCCTAGGACCTCAGAATGTGACCTTATTTGGAGGTAAGGTCTTTACAGAGGTGAACAAATTAAAAGGAATTCATTAGGGTGGACCCTACTCTAGTATCACTGGTGGCCTTATAAAAAGAGGAAGTTTGGATATAGAGACACACGTATAGGGTGAATGCCATGTAAAAGGGAAGATAGCCATTGATAAGCCAACACAGAGAGACCTGGGATAGATCCTTCTCTCCCACCCTCACAAGGAATGAACTCTGTGGGCACCTTGATTTTGGACTTCTAGCTTCCAAACCTGTGAAGCAATGAATTTCTGTTGGGTAAGCCTCCCAGTTAGTGGTGCTTTGTTACAACTTCTGTAGCAAACTAATAGCACTGTAAAATGCAGAAAAAAACACTTGAAATGGGTAAATTAATAATCAAGTCTTGTTGACTGATTGGCATTGCCAAGTTAGAGGAGCAGCATCCTACCTCAAGTTTGCACCTAGAGTAGCAGGTCTCAATCCTGTACCACATCATACTGCCATGTTTTCATGGATTGCAAGTGATATCAGAGTATACTTTTATTAAAAATATGAGTCATAAGTTGGTGAATGATATACATTTTAAAAGAGGTTCAGCCGATTCTTAAAGGTGTGATAGTCTAATCCCTAAGATGGAAGAAAATTCCAGCAGGACTCTTAAAAAGCTGTCTGATGATAAAAGAATGGGTTTATGAAAATTTGAAACTTATCTACTAAAAAAGCCTGACAGTCTCAGACTCTTTGACAGAAGGATAAAAAACATGACACACCTCTTTAGTTCCTGAAGGCATCATTGTGATTACAACCATCCAGTCAATAATTTCTAGTGACATACCATCAAATATTGTAAATTGTATTCAACTTATTTTGTGGAAGACATTGGTAAAATAAGTAATAGTACATTTTGGAAAGATTTCTGATAAGAGTAGACAAAAATGAAAATCTAGATTTTCAAAACATAGCACTTAGTTTTGTTACAAAAGCTGTTTTGTGGAAGAGCTCATTCCCTGAAATTTCAAGGTTTGTCTTCCACTTTTAACACTGCCCTTTCAGCCATCTGCCGAATAAATGTGCAGAATGTGCACAAGGATACAGAACTTCAGTGACTCTGGCTACCCTAAAAAAAATATTAGAATTGATTATATTGCTTTAAGAAAGGGGGACAGTATTTTCGAATGAAAGAAAAAAATCTACATCATACTATGTATAGTGTAAAGAATAGAGAAAGGAATGAAGAAAAAGTCGGGGGAGGGTAGCAGATTTCTGGTCATTCTTTCTTTTTCTGTGCAATTGCCATGATTTAGGTGTCATAGACAGGCTTTTCTTGTGTTAGTTCATGTATTGGGTATACGGGCAGCAAGGGGTAGGTTCACCAACCCAAAGTCTATGGGAACCGGCATGGAAAATTCTGCTGCATAAATTTGCTTGACTGAAATGTATGCACATGTGCTGTGTAAAATTAATGACTCTGCTAAATATTTAAATGTTCATAAAATATTTCAACATCTGCTTCCTTCATATAGAATTTTTTTTAAATTCCTAAAATCCAGTATTTTGAACTAGGGGACAATTTACACATATGCTTTCTTACAAGAGTTCTTATTAACATACATGAATAAGTATAACATTTATTAAAGTATTTGTGTCTCACCAAGAGAATTAAGTGAAATTCTTTTAGAATGCTTCTGTAAACTCCATCCAAAGATCAGGGGTGAAATTTAAGAGGGTTTCATTCTTACCAGTGAGTCTGTATTTAAAACCCTAATTAATGGATTCAGTATATCCAGTGTCTTAGTTTCTTCACCTTGAAAAACAGAGCCTGAGAACGGGCTCCAGTACAGGTAGTTTATTTTTGGGAGTGGTCCCCAGGGTACAGGTGGTATGGGATTGGAAGGCGTGAAACTGGGAAGGAATGAAAGGCTATTAAAAGGTGAGTTAACTGAGCCAATGCTTGGGACAACTGGGCCTCATCACACTGAGACCTTTGAAAGGTGAAACATACCTCACAGTTGTTCACCTAAGGAACAGGAGAGGAAAGTTTTGTTTACCAACTACTGTCTTTGTTAACCAATGGTCATCCCGTGGACTTTTTATTCCTTTGCACTTCTAGATTATGTGTGGGTATGTGCTAAAAGGATTAGGAAGTCTGGGGCAGAAATATGGCTGAGCAAATGCTGTCAGGATATGTACCTGCAGGAAGCTAATTGTGCAGAAATGGAGTAAAATGTGGGCTGATTAAATGGGAAACAGTGCTAAAGAGGTTTCTAACATATACAAAGTTATTTTTTGTACAAATATTGATCATTCCGACATCTGACTTCTATTGCTTTGTTTTCAACAGTAATACTAAACCTTTTCTGTGATAAGTAAAATAAAAAGATTATAATTAAATGTCACTTAAGATGTTAGTTTATTATATCAGAGGTAAAGTGTGACTAGATTTTGCAAGCATGATTTTTGCATCATATTTATCATACTCAAAAATGTTCTAGGGTCAGGTAGGTAATGTGAGGTGGACAGGAAACTAAGACCACAAGGGACCGGTGAAAATGGTGACAAATCAAAAAGCATATGCCCTGTCTAAGGGTGTTGTTGGCTTCTCAGCTCCTGCCCTTCTTAGCTAGTTAAAGACACTGGCCTTTGTATTGTCACATCATCTGATTTTTAGGAAAAGCAAAATATGAATTTTATGAGAAATTTCAGTATTTAATCTTAAAAGAAAAAATAATTTTCAAGCTGGTAATCACCCGTAGGTTGCTAAGCATTGACACCAAGTTTAATTATTCATTATAAATTCTATGTACTAGAAACTGAATATTAGTATTAAAAATTTAACTGTTTAATTTAATTCATATTTTATTGCCAATATTTCAAACAAAATCATGACTTCTTTTTTTTGTTTTGTTTTGTTTTTTTTAACATCTTTATTGGAGTATAATTGCTTTACAATGGTGTGTTAGTTTCTGCTTTATAACAAAGTGAATCAGTTATACATATACATATGTTCCCATATCTCTTCCCTCTTGTGTCTCCCTCCCTCCCACCCTCCCTATCGCACCCCTCCAGGCAGTCACAAAGCACCGAGCTGATCTCCCTGTGCTATGCGGCTGCTTCCCACTAGCTATCTACCTTACGTTTGGTAGTGTATATATGTCCATGCCTCTCTCTCTCTTTGTCACAGCTTACCCTTCCCCCTCCCCATATCCTCAAGTCCATTCTCTAGTAGGTCTGTGTCTTTATTCCTGTTTTACCCCTAGGTTCTTCATGACTTCTTATATGCAGTTTTTACTTATATGTACTTGCTGGACAATAATTATAAAAGACACTTGAAAAGTTTAATAAAAGTAGTCCATACATTGACCAAAGATGACAAAATGTCATGAACCAAATGCTTAGCCCTTGAAGCCTGCTAAATCAAGCAAGCAAGCAAGCAAATAAGCAATAAAGCAATCATATAAAGCAACGTCCAAAATTTGTCAGATTTCCAGGAGATAATTTAATAGAGTCAAAATTCTCTAGACCTAAGTATGCGTTTACACTACCCCATAACTTAAACTAAATATCCATAAATATTCTTTGTCTTTTAATGTTTTATTTTTTTCTATGGAGAAGCTTTTTTTTTTTTTTTATCAAAGTCTAATGAGAATAGGGGCTAGTCTAAATCAGAGCTGTACAATGAAACACATAATCTGCATTTAGATGACAACAATGAAAGTTACCAAGACCAAAGTCAGTTGAGTAACCTAAATAAAATGCTGATGATTAACATAGCTTTTAAAGAAACTATTTTGAAAGCAGAGGCCCCTCACATTATTTTTTTTTAAACTACTCACGGAAGTCTTGGTAATATTTATGTAAACGTTAATTTGGAATGCTTAATGCTAGTTTTTGTTGATTCAGTTCTTACTTTAGGACCTATATTACAATATACAAAACCAACTGTTCACCATATTCTGGAGAGTATAGTTTGAGTATATGCAGAGTCAAAGACTATCACAATGCCAAAAACAATATTCTAGGACTTTTGCAATTATAATTTACTTTGTCTAGCTAAATAATTCCAGTGATTTCTCACTATTGAACTGACCCATGTCACAAAGGAATGTAAACTACTTTTCTGAGCTTATTGGAAAAAAAAATAACCAAACCCTTTGCCAAATAAGATTGTTGAGAAGAAGGTCAGAAGCTGGCCTACACCAGATCCAACTTGGACACTACAATTTTCAGGAAGAATTTTTCAATTTGGTGACTTGATGAGTTGGCCTCAAATGCAGTGGCCATTGTAGTACTAAAATTAAAAAGACATCATTTTCTTTTACCTATAGTAAATTTTCAGTAATAATCAAGAAGAAATTTTTCTGAGTTTGAAGATATTTTTTCTTCTACATCATTGTGACTCTCAAAGAATAAGGTACATGGTCCTTTCAATTATTACTAACTCTCAGCCTCAATGGGTAATATAGGGGAGATATGACAGGTACAATGTTTGATAATTAAAACAAAAAAGCTTGCTTTGGCATTGCTAATTTCCCATGGATTAGCACAAATCTTTCAAATCAAAATCATATTTTTACTTATGTAAATTTTTACTTGATTACCTACTGTTTTTTAAAAAGTAAAACCAGGGGCTTCCCTGGTGGCGCAGTGGTTAAGAATCCGCCTGCCAGTGCAGGGGACACGAGTTCAATCCCTGGTCCGGGAAGATCCCACATGCCGTGGAGCAACTAAGCCCATGTGCCACAACTACCGAGCCTGTGCTCTGGAGCCCGCAAGCTACAGCTACTGAGTCCGCGTGCTATAACTGCTGAAGCCCGTGTGCCTAGAGCCCGTGCTCCACAGCAAGAGAAGCCACTGCAATGAGAAGCCTGCACACTGCAACGAAGAGTAGCCCCCACTCGCCGTAACAGAGAAAGCCCACATGCAGCAATGAAGATCCAATGCAGCCAAAAATAAATAAATAAAACAAATAAATTTTAAAAATAAAAATAAATAAAAAGTAAAACCAAGCACATTTTATAAAGGTCCCTTTCAAATTCCTTTGAATGAGTAGCCTATGTGCATAAGCCTTCTTAATAAAACCAGATTAAATTTAACCAGTGTCCTGGAAAGTGGTTCTGCTTTACCCCTGTAAACCCTCAACATAATTCTGATCCAACTTCACGTGTGTCATTTCAGTGTTGAAAAGAAAACTGATTTGCTACAGATCTAGGATCAACAATTCAGTAAGCTTCAATAAGCTTGTGCCTGCTGAGATTCAAACTTGTTTTAAGCAAACAGGCATCTTAAGTCCTTCAAAAAGCATGTCAGTAGAATGCCTGGCAATGCAAAGTATGCCAGGATAAAGTGTGTTTGCTTTGGAAGTTCTCCTTTTCTTTCTTTGTTTTCCCCTCTTACCCCAATCTACCTCATCCTATCTTCTGGGTACAATCTCTAGCACGCACACACACACTCACTCACATACGCATACTTTTTGTCAGGCACACACACACACACACACACACACACACACACACACATACACACACACAATATGTGCCTCTGATTCTACTCTGGTGACTATTCCAGTTGCTTCTGAATCTGAGAGATGCCCATAGTGAATATTTGAAAGCAAAGCGTTATCTACAACTGTGGTTTTATAGTGATTTTCTGATCACACTAAAACTCCACTTTCTCTCTTCAGTGTTAGCTGTAATCCTTTATTTGTTATACCACAGGAAATATAAGAAATCCAATTGTTTCTTTGAAATGTTTGAAGGCTTATTCTTTTCTTAGGTATTAGAGTGGGTTCATGCTTCATTAAAGGATACTTTTGAAATTCCATATGTATTACCTAGCATTGTGAAATCCTAAATATGATAGCTGATTTCTATTTGAACAAAGCATTATCCCCCCCTAGGTAGAGACATAGGTCTGCACTGCTGGGTTTATTTTTCAGCATTTTTCAAAAGAACAGAAGAGCCTCATGGAGAGCTGCAAAATAAATAAAAAAAGCTCTTCAGTAAATCACAAAAGTATGCTCTATCTATCTTGTAGGATCAATATTGCCCTTTTTCAAATTGAGGTATTGGACTACAAATAATAACATATTCATCCAAGTGTTAGGGAATCACGTTTTAAAACATCGTAAGTTTGTCTTTTATCTCCTTTGGTTTGCCGTGTTAACTAGGCAAGCAAACTACATTTTAACCTTAAAGGAAAAGTGGCCCAACTCTTGGTCAATTAAGACTGTATAAATTGGAAACTGAACTGCCCCAGAAATGGTAAGTCAGTATCTGTCTGTGAAAGTCTCCTTTCTAATGCTGGTTTGCTAGATTTCCACTCCCATTCACCCTCTACTTTGATTCAGAATTTATTCAATTAACACTCCTTCATGATTAAAGTAGTTCAGACTATACATGATACATATCACTTGCCCTTTATTTGTTTTAATCTTTCTTTCTGTTTTAGTTTTATTGATGTGTTCATTTTTTTCTTTCTATTAGTATTACATAGAAGACAAATCCATCCCATTCTTTATAAATCTGCATCTAAAATTAGTAGTAAAGAAATTTTAATTTTTTTTAGTGGTTCAAGATAATGCCTTTTCTAAACAAATGTAATTGAATTTATATGGAGAAATACCCCAGGAAGCTTTCTTGGATGAACATCATATCTTCATTACTGTTAAATATAATTTTGAATACAAAATTTAGTAATATAAGTCCATTCTGTGATGTACTCTTACCTGTACTTGCTTTCACATTGTGAGGATGAAGTTCTGAACTCCCTATTTTGTTCCACTGACGTCATATATATACTTACATTCATGCACACACACATGAAAACTTAGTGGCTGTTTTATAAAATAGCCATTTTATTGCTCAGGGTTTTGTAGGTCAGGGCTTATGCCTGGGCTCAGCACATTTGGTTTGTCTCTTCTCCAGATATCAGCTGCTGTGTTTCTTCCAGGATCCAGGATGATCTCACAGAGGGCCTAGATGCTGGCTGTCCTCTGGGGTACATAGATTCTCCTATGTGTGACCTCTCACTCTCTCCATGAAATGTATCACCATTAGGCAGTTTAGAATAATTTTTATACTTGGTAGCTTAGATTTAAGAATGACTACAGCAGCATAAGGCCTTGTAAGACTTAAGCTCAAAGTCATCTTAACAATACTTCCTCAGCATTTTAGTGGTTAAAACAAGTCATAGACCCAGCCCAGATTCAAGTGGAGAGAAAAAACAATCTACTTCTTGATGGGCAGAGTGGAATATGTATACAGAGATGAAGAAATTGTCGGTAGCCATCTTTGCAGCCAATCTACCATCATACATTTATATGTATATGTATATGTGTGTATGTATGTGTGTGTGTATGTATGTGTGTGTGTGTGTATGTGTATATATATATATATATATATATATATATATATATATATGCACTGGTATGTGTACAATAAGTGTATTTTATATCCTAAATGTTTTCTTTTTGCTGGTATGTAGAAATACAAATTTTTATGTTGACTGTATCTCGTGACCTTGCTAAAATTACTATTTAATTATAATACTTTGTTAGCAGATTTTTTACACTAGATAGACAATCATCAATCTTTATGTGTTTAATAGGCATCTGACATTTACCTTTGGTCAATTGGTGATTAATCATCCTCAGCCTTTATTTTTCTCTATTGCATTATCAACACTTGGCAAGAGCCTTGTGACTCTATCATTTTTATAATTCGTAGTTCCTCCAAAGTTTCAAAAGCCTGAGATACTATAGTAGGATGGTTCACCCTGGTAAACACTGTTACAACTTGCCACAGGCTGTTCTAAACTTTTCCTTCTACCAGCAATGGATTTCTCATTGCCAGCCAACTGGTAGGAGACACAACTCCACAGTAACATTTTGCTGTCTGTTTTCCTGGAACATTCCTAGTACCGAGCATCTTAGAACAAATTCCCTAGGAAATAGACTCTGAGATGAGTATTGGGGGGTGCCCTCTGGATCAGCATCTGTGTGGGGAGTAGAGGAAGTAAGATGGGCAGAGGAAGGTGTAGAGCTGTGATGAGTGGCAACAAAGGCCTCAGCTAATGGGGAGCTCTGGGACTGGGATGTCCCTTCACATGGGCCAGACATTGATGACTTTGCATCAGCCAGTCATTGGATGTAGGCAGCCTTCAGAGCAGAGAAGTGACCTTGGGCAGGTTGTCTCTTTGGCTCGGGGAAATTCCTGGAGCAGGACTTAGCTAAGAGGCTTGTCTTGCCAATGTTTCCAGCACCTAAGAAAGTGAGTGGGTTAGTACTGAGGGGGAGAACTGAGATGTCCACGTGGCACCCACTACCCTTGGGTTGTAATTACAGTGATGTTAGACTCTTTCATTGTGTCTCATATGTCTCTTATACTCTCTGTGTTTTTTCATCCTTTTTCCTTTGTAAATAAATCAGGATTTTTTTTTTAACTGACATTTTTTTTTTTTAAGTCACCAATCCCTTCTATTCTGTCCAACTTGTTATTCAACTTATATAGTGAGCTCTTAATTTTAGTTATGGCATATTTTATATTTTAGACTTCTACTTGATTTTCTTTCTTAGTTTTCATTTCTCTGATACAATTCTCTTATTGTCATTTTGAACATTTTAATCACATTTAGTTTAAGTACATGTCTAAAAATTCCAATATCTGGATGATCTATGAGTCTGTTTTTGTTGCCTGTGTTATTTTTATGCTACTTTTCCTTGATATGCCCAGTGATGTTTTATTTTATACAGCATATTAGCTTGGACTGCCATACATAACAAAATATCATAGACTGGGTGGCTGAAACAAGAGGAGTTTATTTCTCACAGTTCTGGAGGCTGGAGGTCCAAGATCAAGGTGTGAGCTGATTTACTTCCCCACTTTCTTCCCCAGAGGACTGTTTTCTTGTTGTGTCCTCACACAGCAGAGAGAAAGAGGGCTCCTGTCTCTCTTCCTCTCCTCACAAGGACCCTAGTCTCATCACGGGGACTCCACCCTCATGACTAATTTAAACCTAATTACTTCCTGAAGGTCCTACTTCCACCCATTACATTGGGGCTTAGGGCTTCAACATGTGAATTTATGGGAGACACAAACATTCAGTCCATAACACTGGGCATTGTATGAAAAATTATAGAAGCTGCAGAGAAAATTCTATCTTCTAGCACACAGCTAGATTAGGAACAAAACACTTTAATCCAAACAGGGGCTGTACAGACTAGCGGATGGGGTTCAGAAATGATAAGTCTCAGTTTCCCTCTGGTTTTTCCTCACTCTGGAATAAACCCTAAGAGACCCCAACTGGAGTTTAGGGCGCTTAACTTCCTTCTGTTTTTCGTCACTTTGGAGTAAACCCTAAAAGACCCAACTAGAGTCTGGGGTGTTTCTCAAGTCCTCTCCTTCCTAATATTTTCTCAAATCCAATTTTTACCTCCTTAGTAATATAAAGCTGCCAAGGGTCCCATGCATCTTTTCAGTTCCTTATTTGTTTGGCTTCTTAGTCTTCTGCCTTGTTAAGAATTGCAAAGACCTCTAAAGGAAGGCTGTCTCAGAATGCTGGGTTCACTCCTCTAGTCCTCCGTCCCTTCAAGATCTTGGTTCCTGCATTTATAGCTACCTTGGCTTATATAAACCCTAATTTTCATTGCCTTAGCTGTTTGCCACTGTTGAACACTCTGCCAGCTTCTGTTGTTTGCAGCTTCTGCCTGATGCTGGTAACTACTTGAGAAATTAGCAAAGGTCCTGAGGTATGTGCATCTTAACCTCCAATGAGCTTCTCTTCTCTCTAAGATCTTGGCCCTAAAATCCTAGCAAACTCAGAGCTCTTCAGTGCCTGTAAGAACACACCTTCTTGTCTATGTGTATTTTTTATATGGATTTTCTAGGAGTTTTAAGCAGGAGATTGGCTCTGTTACAAGCTACTCTGCCACTGAAACAATTTAACTTATATTCTGCCACCCCTTTCTTCAAAATAATGTAATGGCTAACAATCAAGAATCTGTAATCCTGTAAAACTGGGAGCTTAGCTATGTGGCCTGGGGCAAGCCACAATTACCCTCTTAGTGCCTCAGTTTTCTCTTCTATAAAATAAAGATTATAAGTGTACTTATCTCGCATACTTGCAAATACTGAATAAAACAGTAGATACAAAGCTATTAGTACAGTGTCAAACTCAAATAGGCAATTTAAATGTTTGTTCTTAATTGTCGAAAAGCTTTCATTATTCTTTCACATCGTCCACTGTTTTCTTTTGCTTTAACTCTGGTGTCGTTTCCTGTACACCTGGATCAAACATGCGCCGAGAATGTCCCAACGTGGCTGGTTGGCCAGAATCAAATCCTATTAGCTAAAGTAGCAAGTGAACCATTTAATAAGAGTACAACTGATTGTGTTTTATGAATGTTTTCTTTCAGTTAGCGTAATTTTCACCTTTTGGCAAGTTCAATGTTCACTGTAAAATGTTGTGAGAAAACCTGTATGAAAAAGGACATTAAATCCCAAGTGGTATATTGCTGAGCCAGAGGCGTGGGTTGTATTCCTGAGCTCAGATTATCTTTTGTCCAGAACAAAAAGAATGAGAAAACCTTTTTGTGGCATTTGAAATTGGTAGTACAACAGGTGAAGCACACAATAACACTTCAAGAAATTCAAGTTTTAGCTACTCATGTTCAGAAATATTTTATGGCTTGCCCAATCTTATACTCTTTCTCCTGATTCCTAAGAGAAAGGGAGAAGAAAAAGTTTCAGAATTATATATTTAATGCTTTATTATTGTTACTGTAACATTATTGACATGTTTATTATCTGTTTGTAGCCTATATATAACTGATACAAACATACTGCCAAAGAAAATACAATTATCTACTACTTGAGGATTTTTTAAAGAATGAAAGTGTTTCTATTAAAGAAAAATAGGCTTATTACTTTTTAAAGACAAAATATAAATGCTGGGCTACTGTGTATGGCTTTGGAGATTATGCATGGGCAGTATCAACTGTGGCAACATCATAAATTGTGCATTTACAAATAGACAGTTGTTCATTAAATATGACAGTTTTCTGATATGTGGAAGTAAAGTGTTTGAAGAAGTTGTGCTTTTTTCTAACATGGACAAACACTTGTATTATCAAATATCAGCCTTAGCACTAAGCATAAAATAGTAAAGAGATATCACAAAAATCACATCACTGAGGAAAAAAATCACTGTCAAGGATTGGTTACCTATTTCACAAAACTATGTGTATATATGGAAGAGTATTTTCAGGTACAAATGTATAAATACATAAATAAAATCACTGCAATACAATATACTGATTTTTTTCACGAATGTGTTATAAGTATTTTTCCATGTCATAAATATTGAGCTGCGTCATAATTTTAGTGGTTATGTTGCATGTCATCATATGCATGCAGAGTTGTGAACTTTATTTGCTCAATCTCCCATTGATAGATATTTGTTTTTCCAACTCTTAGTAATATAAATAACCTTGCACTGAACATCAGTGTATGCACATATTTCCATAATTATATGGTTACTTCCTAATAAAATCATTAGATCCAAAGTTATTCACATATATAAGACTTCTGATGTGTATTGCCAATATTCAGTGTCAGTAGTGGAGAAAAGGGAGCCCTCTTGCACTGTTGGTGGGAATGTAAATTGATACAGCCACTATGGAGAACAGTATGGAGGTTCCTTAAAAAACTAAAAATAAAACTACCATATGACCCAGCAATCCCACTACTGGGCATATACCCTGAGAAAACCATAATTCAAAGAGTCATGTACCACAATGTTCATTGCAGCACTATTTACAATAGCCAGGACATGGAACCAACCTAAATGTCCATCGACAGATGAATGGATAAAGAAGATGTGGCACATATATACAATGGAATATTACTCAGCCATAAAAAGAAACGAAATTGAGTTATTTGTAGTGAGGTGGATGGACCTAGAGTCTGTCATACAGAGTGAAGTACGTCAGAAAGAGAAAAACAAATACCATATGCTAACACATATATATGGAATCAAAAAAAAAAAAAAGTCATGAGGAACCTAGGGGCAGGACAGGAATAAAGACGCATACCTACTAGAGAATGGACTTGAGGACACGGGGAGGGGAGAGGGTAAGCTGGGACAAAGTGAGAGAGTGGCATGGACATATATACACTACCAAATGTAAAATAGCTAGTGGGAAGCAGCTGCATAGCACAGGGAGATCAGCTCGGGGCTTTGTGACCACGTAGAGGGGTGGGATAGGGAGGGTGGGAGAGAGACGCAAGAGGGAGGAGATGTGGGGATATATGTATACATATAGCTGATTCACTTTGTTATCCAGCAGAAACTAACACAACATAGTAAAGCAATTATACTCCAATAAAGATGTTAATATATATATAGGATGTAGTTCTGGATAGTTGCCCACAAAATTGAAATCCTATTCCTTATTTTCAACAATAAAGAAAAATGCTTTTGTTAAAAGACTTTACCAAATATTTTTTCATTCACTAAATAAAACTAATAGTGCTGTATACTAAACTAGTTCACAGATCTAAGAAATATCAATTGATATTTTATTATATTTGTAACAAATAACAATTACAGTTATTTTATAAAATATTATTAAATAAATAGTGATTAAACTGTTGATCACTTTTGGCTAAGAATGGGTGAGGAACATTTTACTACTCTTGGATCTCATATATGTAAATTCAGAATCTTTATTATAGGGTTTTATAGTCATTAAACTATGTATATTTTAAAAGACCAATTTAACCTGGTTGTATTTCAAATTATTACAAGAAAAATCTTTGTTTTTTCAGTAACAACCTTCGCTTACCATCAACATTTAAATATTACATATGAATGCCTTATATCTTTGCTGGATCACACAGAATCAGGAGTATTTTAATACTATATGGTCTTCAGTGGTATTTTTAAAGTTTTTTGTTGATAAAGCAAAATGCTTTCTCTACCCATAAAACATTTTTCTTAAAATTAAATTGTTTCCTAGCTTTCAAATACAAACATCTCTGAAAGTTGTTTTTTTTATCTTCCAGTCATATTTATAAATTGCGCTTTGCTGTGAGTGAACTCATCTGCGACAACAAGCTGTCATTTTCGTTTCTGTGTTGATATACATCTATTCATGAAAAGTCCTTGGCAAATTCCAATCATTAATAAACTGGGTTTTAGGGGGTTCCCTGGTGGTCTAGTGGTTAGGATTCGGCACTTTCACTGCTGTGGCCTGCACTTCAATCCCTGGTTGGGGAACTGAGATCCCTCAAGCCGCGCTGCCAGAAAAGAAAAGAATAAATAAAATAAACTGGGTTTTATATTTGTTATACCACCAAAACCATGAAGAGAGAAAGGATAATATACTTCTGTGTTTAAAGTTTCTAAACAATATACTTGTCCGTTTTTTTTTTTTTTTTCCAAAGTCTATTAATTTCTAAGCAGAATTGCAGGATTCTTGAACTTTCCAAGTTTTATAGGCTTGATTTTACATTGATTTTTATTTCTGAAATAGATAATATTAATTTCACTTATCAAGGAACTCAAATTACTATTGAAGTGTCCTCAAAATAACTCTACAGAATTTCTATTAAATATGAATAGATAATTAGGTCATAACCTATTTTAAAAACTAACTATTGCTTCTATTTTATTGTTTAGGAATAGCTTGATAGATTAAATTTTATAGAGCTTTTGGTTATCTGAATATATTACTCGTTTTTAAAATGAGACTAAGTCTTCATTTTCAAGGTGTATGTCATGTTAGAGATGGATGATAACGACAATATTTGGATATATATGTAGTATACATCATATATGTATATACACGTACATATATGTATGTGTATATACATATATATGTATTTTATATATGTGTGTATATATAGTATATATATATATATATATATATATATATATATATATATATATATATACCATATGTGTGAGATAAGGGGCCATTTTTTTAGAATTCATAAAGCTGTGCTTACCCAGTTTTACAATAGAATCCTCTTGCAGTATCTTCATATGTGTGTTCTAATTAGATTTGTGCAGAAAACATTCTACAAAGTCAAACGCTACTGCTCATTAATTGCTTACCTAGAAAGTGTTTTTATTCTCCACAATATTTTTCCACTTACTGGAACAATCTCACTCACCAAGTAAAAGCCCAAATTAAATGGCTCTTCTGTCATATCTCCCTTTAAAGCTCCATGCAGAATTAGTAATTTCTTTCCTTGTACTCCTACACCAGTCTGGTTCAAAGATACCTTCATTACTGCTAATCAAATTATAGACTTGATTTCACTTTGAGTCCTCAAAAGCAAGGATTATATTTAATCCGTGTATGTACACCCAGCAAGTGGGTAAATGAATGAGTCGCTCAAGTACGCTTTGATGTAGACCTTAATAACATATAGCCAATAGGATATGCACTATCTCATTTGTAATAGAATCCCTGTTTTACAGATAAGGAAATTGTGACACAAAATAGCTAACTAACTTTGAAAAGTTGCATGGCTTATAACTAGAAAATGTCAGATATTAACCATGGTCAGTCTAATGTCAGAGTCTCCACATTTATGAATGTCTCTCATTGCGGATTGATCGTCAGATAAATGCTCTTATTGTTAAAAATAGAAACTGCAAAAGAAACTTGAACAGTTACACAACCAGCGAGATATGGCTGTTTTCTCTGATATTGGTTGGTCTCCACATATCTAACTTTGGTACAGATTAATTTTGGACAGAACAAATTTTATTCTATGAGTAACCATCAGGATGGCTAAACAGAAAAGCCAGTCAGCCTTCCCAAGGGGTGAATGAATCCATTTAGCGATTCACTCTTGAGCATTTCCTTTGTGTTCAGCGCTGTGCCCTGTACCAGGAGGCACCGTGAAAGCCATTCTGTTCTGAAGGGCTTGCAAACTGGATACGAGTGACAAGACTAACAAGCATGGACTTGAAAAGATTCACTTGTACACATTTAAGATAAGGATTTTTTGTTGAGGGGGGATAAGCAAAGGCTCTAGGTCTCAGAGAACTTTTCATGGAGGAAATTAATTTTTTAAAAGATTTTGTTGGAGAGGGAAAAAAGTAACATTCCAGGTAAGGCAAACAATTTAAGTGACAATCAGAGGACCTAAGAGGTTTTTTTTTTTTTTTAACCAGTTGGAAAGAGAGTTGAAGGATGTATGTCCCTTTCCCAGTGTGAAGTGATATCACTTATAGTTGATAAGTATGTATATATTCAAAGTGTTTTCATATTGACTATTTCATTTAATCCTCACACAATTTCTGAAGAGTGGGCAAGGCTGACGTTGTTCTCGTTTTATAGATGAGGAAACTAGAGTTCTGCAGAGGTTAAACAACTTTCTAAATTCAACTGTTCTCTAAGATAGAGAAGCGTATTATATAGCACTATAAATGTATGCCACTTCCAGATAGTTTCATGTGCTTTTAATTCAGTTTTATAGTGAGCATAATTTTTTAAATCCAATTGTCCCTTGGGATTCTTTTGATTTTCTTTTTTTTTTTTTTTTTCTCCCCCGTGACTGTCTAACAGCAAAGCACTTGTGATGGCTAGTTAGAAAGTATGAACTGGATTTTTCTAGGAATGGAGGCGTCAAAGCTAAACGGTGCTCTTCTTAGTAAGAACATGCAGCTGTTTTTACAGAGATCCAAAATAAGTATGTTTTTGGTGGAATACCAACCTCTGAGGTTTTTACTCGAATCTGCTGTTTGCATGTAAAATTGGGATTGATTTTAACATAATGAAAAACTATTGATGTTTGTGAAATGAATCTATATCCATCTAAATTTACTTTAGCTCAGATTTTAAGATTAAAACTTTAATTTTACCAAGCAGATTAGCATCCCATTAGAATTTTTATATGTGACAGCTTTCCCTAAATGCCTTCAAAATGGCAGTAGTTTTTTATGGTTGAAGCAAGTGCTACTGGAAAATGGCTGCCTCACGTTCCCCCAAAGAATGGGCTAATAGACCCATTCATCCCCAAATTGAAGGTTATTCTTGGTGGCGGTAGGGCATGTCAGAGTTTTGTTTATTTGCTTGCTTTCTGATCTTACTTTACATAAGGAAGCTGTCCGTGGAAACCCGTATTAATTCTCAATGAAGGGAAAAAGACAGGAAACTGTAAGGGCAGCAGACAAAGTACATATTTGGGGAACAATTTTATTTTTTTAAAAAAGTAAACCTTTTCCCAGAGAATATCTGAAACTTGTGAGACAAAAAATACAGGGAAAGGAGCACAGGATTTGTACTAATTTGAACTGGTTTAGGGCTTTGTTCTGCTACTTACTGTGTGACTTTGAAAAGTCACTGGACTAATCAGGGTATGAGTTTTCATGCTTATCAAATGGGAATGACAACAATAGATTGAAAGAATGAGACAAATAGCTAGCAGAAAAGAAGCATTCCTGGAAGAAGGCCCAGCATGTAAACATCGTGGGGAAAAGGGAGAGCATATCATGTAGCTGAGTGCTGTGGACATGGACGTGTAGAATAAGGCGAGGAATGACAGAAGTTGGTTGATTTAGGGCCTTAAACGCCACACAAAGGAATTTGACTTCATCCTGACAGCAATTACAATTACTGAGTGTTCTCCGTGTTAACCAGGCAATGTTATCACTTTGCATACATTATTTTATCTAATCAGCACACCCTGTGAGGATACTGAGGACCAGAGAAGCTAAAAAACTCATGTACATATAGCACAACTGGTAAGTGTTAGAGGCAAGATTCAAATCCTGTTTTGCCTGATTTCAGAATCAGGGCTTATCCACTCATAACTCTGCTTCGAAAGGTATCAAACCCAAGAGTGACATGATCAGATTTTCTTTTAAGAAAGTGTCCTCTGACTGGGAGGAAGAGAACTGATCTGGGGAAGAGGCCTAACTGGAGACAGACCAGTGGTAAAGCTGATGCAGTCATGTCGAAATGAGATGATGGTCAGAAGTAGAGGCAATGCACTCAAGAGATATTTAGAAAATAGAATCAATAGGACTTAGCAGTTTATTAAGTGAAAATACAAAGAAAAAATAAAACATAAGAATGCACCCAGAGTTGTTTTTTTGTAAACATTTTCCTCCATCCATTCTATACCATAGCTATGCTTTTAAGCACTATTTACTATTACCTCATAGTCACTCTGCTTGCCTCTGAGCCTTCAATTTTGCTATTTCTTCTAGCTGGTGAAGAAGTCTCCCTACTCCACCCACCCTACTATCTGTGACAAAGAAATCCTACCCCCTCCCCTTTTAAAAGGCTTCTCTTATTGTCCCAAACTTTAGTGATATCTTCCACTTCTGGAATCCTCATATATCTCAGCATCTCTTGAAGAGCTTATTGAGAACTCCCTGTGTACTTTTTTCTTTCATTTCAAATCTACCAGGAACACAAACTCTGTCCCCCTGTTCTTTAAAGAGTAATCTGATGGCTTCTTGCACAGAATAGGTGTTAAATTAGTATCTGTTGAATTTGATTCAATACAGGCGTTTCTCAGTGTGTGAGATCCATTAATTTGGTAAATATTGTAATTCATGGCTCTTCAGTCCCCTCATCAGAAAGGTCTTTTTGGACTCCTATCTAAAGTAGTTTTGTGACTCACGCCCCCTTTCTCTATCTCATTACTTTATTTCCTTTATAACACTTGTTACTATCTGAACAAGACTGGCTACAAAATTGGCAGAGTCCAGGACAAAATGAAAACGCAGGCCCCTTGTTAAAAATTACTAAGAATTTCAGGAAGACAATTGGTACTAATTAAACTAAGTTTGAGGCCCTTTTAAAGGCAGGGCCCTATGTGACTGCACAGGTTATCGGCCCATGAGGCCAGCCCTGAATCTGAAATTATCTTTTAAATTTTCATATATATTTTGTTTCAAATCTTTCCCCCTTTCCATTAAACTCCAGGAAAGCAGCGACCACACCTGTCTTATACCCAATGCCTAGACGAAAAAAGAAACTGGCAGATGGTACTACCTAATTAGTATCTGTTTAATAAAAGAATAGCTTTAGATTAGAGTTTCGCATTTTGAAACTTTTGAGGGCAGTTGTCCAGACAAAACCCTTTCCTCTGTGTAATCTTACACCGTGGTTCTGATCTCTGCTACATAATGTATCAAAGAGATGATGACAGTCATGATTTTTTAAATTAAAATCCAACACTTACCATGTTGAATAGCTCTAATTATCATCACTAGGATGTGTCCATGGACTGAATGGCCCAGCAAGACTCAATTACCATCACTCCCTTAAGGCACTTCTTCTCTAAATGTATTTGAGGTTCTGTAATAGCCAACAATTTTAAGAATATTGCTACTCATTCCAGTCAGTGCCTATTTTGTGACGTAAAGGCCTTAATTCTCCATTCCTGCCAATCTTGCTTCTTTCAAAAGCATTAAATTAACTTTTATGAAGAGGAGAAAGAACCTGACTGAAGGCAGTAAGAGGTTAATTTAAACTATTGTTGCTGTGACATGGTGGTACTTCACGTAGTGTAATATCTTCATCAGATGGAATTCAAAACTTTAGGGAAAAAGAATTATAGGCTTTCAGGCACTCAAAATACTTTTTTGAGATGTATGTGAAAAAGATAATTGAAGAGTTTGGATTGACCTTTGAGAAGATGTTGGAAGGTAGTTTGAATCCAATCAAACATTGTTTTAAATAATAGGTGAATTCTCAATAGAGCTATGCAATACCCATTTCTAGAACAGGTGGGAAAAATATTTTAAGGGAAAATTCCATTATTTCCCTTAAAACTCTATCTTTCAGTTTTATAAATGTGGATTAGTCTCCTGAAGTCCAGAATCACATTGGTATTAGTGATTATATAACTACTTGTAAAGAACAATCTACTAAAATATAATAAGAAAACCTGTCATTTGTTAAGGGTCCATGATGTGCCACACAGTGTGCTTAACTACTTTAAAAATGTTATCTCATTTAATCCTCACAACAATCTTAGAGGTAGATATCCTCCCTCCCTCCCTCCCCCATTTTACATATAAAGAAATCAAAACTCAAAGAAATTAAATACTTTGACCAAGGTCACAAGTAAAAAAGAACAAAGCCAAGATTACAACCAAATTTGAGTTGGAAAGCAAACATGTCATATGACTATCACAGCTTTTATCTGAACAGATAATTTATATCTGTGATAATTTCTAATTTTGCCTTATTTTTCAGAGTGATGAATAGCCTTGCCATAACTAAAATAACTAAGGTTCTGTTTTATTTTATTTGTGCTGATTGTTTCTTTTTTTAATTAGTAACCAGCCAAATGTGGAAAGATGAATTAAAGCCAAATACTTCAAGGTATTTTATAACTTGTTTGCTCAAAATGACCTTCCCATCACAAATGGCTGCACGAAATTATCATGCTACATCAGGATGGAGTATCTGATGCATGTTGGTAGCATACGAAGTACATTGTTATGCTACACTGCTGAAACTGAAATTCCTCAACTGCTCTTTCCTCTCCTGAAATATCCTCAGTGAGGTTCATTCCTCTGTTTGAAAGTGCTACGTCCAGAAGGTTTTGAGAGAGTGCAAAAATGGTCCCAGAGATTGCTAACACTTTTGTCCATCAGAGCCCATCAGTTTATTAGATTACCTTATCAAAAACTTGAAGGTATGTGGGAAAATATAGGTTCTCTTGGGGAATGGCACATAAGAACAGAGAAGTCTGTGAGGTTCTCTGAGAGGAATAAATGTAAGAAAAATCATATTTAAGAGGGTGAAGATAGGTACGGATGAAGATAAATTTGAGGGTAGAGTGAGAGAGCCTAAAGCATCTTCCTGAAGTGACTAGCATGTGACAGGAGCTTCAACAAGAGTGGCCCAAAACTGTGGGAAACATGAAAGGGAGTTGACTAAAGAAAGGCAAGATCGAAATAGTAATACTTTCATTAGGGAGATGAGAGTCTGTACCCAAGCCCAGACCTTTGAGGGTTGGATGCTGAGAAGACAGCCGCAGCAGCTGCAGTCTTGGCAAAGGGAAATAAAGTGATAGTGATGTAGAAAATTAAGCAATAGTTGCAATGGGTCAGGGTGTTTGAGGTGCTCATATGATCCTTGTCCCTTGCTACAAAGCCACAAATATCAAATTTAGAAAAAATGAATATGTTATAATATGATGAAATAAGGCTTATTTACTAAGGTACAAAAGTGAGTGAAATTTCTATTTGCAAAACAGAAATAGATGTAGATAATTCTAGCCAAAAAAATAAAAAGAAAGAAAAAGAAAAGAACCTAGTACCTACATGATTTGGGGATAAAATTGAGTTATATCTGAAATTTGGCTGTATAATCTCCCTTTGACTGTATTCTTTGCTTGTGGGGACACTCAGGTCCAGAAGAAAGAACCAGTGAATTATGTTCAGAAGACATGGATTCACTAGGCAGCCCTGTTATAGTTCACTTACCTTCTCCTGGCCTCTGTTTCTTCACCTGTAAAATGACAGGGTTGCTTTAAGAGATTTCTTTTGTCCATTTTCCCTGCAGTGACATCGGCTCATTATAAATTTAGTATTTTATTTCCTTACCTAGAGAACCTTTTCAAACACTCACATTTCATTCCCTAGGGATCATTTTCTGCACAGTGTTGACATTCTTTTGTGTTGTGAATTCTTCTGTTAATTTAAAATACTGAACATTGTCAGTCTGACACACAGGGCTTCCATCCCCCTCCATTCAGATGTCCATGGGCTTCACTCCTTTCCTTAGGCATCAGAAGGCAATTACCCCATTTCAACTTGGCTACACATGATGATTTTGCTCTTATTTTAAAAACATTAGCAAAAGGCATTTCTGCTTCAGGTTTAATGATCTCAGTGATGCTCGTGTAGTGAGTAGCATTGTATGATATTCTACCAAACTTTAGAGAAATAGTATAATTGGCTGCTTTCGTTTGCACAGTTCTAGATATTGATATTTATGGGGATTATTTCTACACAAACCCACAGAAAATGGTCAAAATTCTGAAGAAAATAACATATGTTTGCTAGCTTAGAAATTATTTTGTATTTGTGTGTTAATCTTTGAAGGCATAATTCCATGAGACAAGTTTTTGTTCTCAACCCTGCACTGATTATCAAGAAAAGGACAGGCAGTGTCACATATTCTCAGGGATTTTACTGTATATCCTAATGCATTATTGGGAATTGAAAAGAAACACAAAATATGTCCCAGTCTGGAGTTTAATTTTTAATCCATTTCATGTCTATTTTGATAGAAACCAACCTTATGGTTTCTTTTTCAGGGTAATGGTTTATTTATTTTTACAGCCACACACATATGCACGCACACACACACACACAAAAAAAGGTTTCTCAGCTGTGGTTAAAAAAAAGTAAACACATATATCTGGCCTACTTTTCATTTGATTAAGGCATGCATGCACCTACACTTATTCTAAGCTCCAATTTAGGTCACTGAACATTATCAGTCAGCTTATCACAGCAGCTATGCTCATAGCATGATTGTGGTTACAGAACTATGCTGAATATGCTTCTTTTGTTTATGAACATGCACGTCTATGCAAGCATGTACTTGGGGTCCCCTGATGTGTGGTAAACATAGTTCTAAAAGACAATAGTAAAATATTGGTAATGATTCAAGTCTAGAGTGAATGTGTGTACGCAGATAGATAGATAGATGTAAAAGTACAACTTCAATTAACAAGGATCACGGTTGTTTTATGGTGTCTTTTGCCCCATCAGTGATCCCTAGAGCTCCCTGTTTTCTTCTTACCCTATGACTTCTAAACTCTTATACTTGACCACTTAGCTCCTCTCTTACCCAGTTTCATCCTAACTTAATCGTATTCTGCCCACTATGTACCTGCAGCTATGGTTGCCCCATCCCAAAATACCCCTCCAGCAAGTCAAGGATTTTCTTATCCAGGTTCTGGTGACTCTGAATTTTGCACTTCCTATATGTTTAATAAGGATGTGTGGATTTCTTCCCCATGTGGAATCCTTACATACTTTAAAGGTGGTCTGTGTAAGGAAATGGAGACATGGAAAAAATCCAACTTCAACTAGACATAGGAAACAAAAATATGAATTATGAATGGCAATGACACAAATCATTTTTCTTTTGACATACATATCTAAAAGCCTCTTATTTTTGGTATACATTTCCATTGATTTCTGAGTTCAGATCACAGAACTAACTTTCTTTTAATATAATTTCTGCTTGTGATTTATAGCAGTGCTATGTACTGAATTCTAAGCACCCATTACTGAAATACCATATGGACTGAATACATATTTCAGTGTATTGATTTGTGCCAGTAACCTCTCATCTAGAAGCCACTTCATTTATCTAAACAACTGACGCTCTCTCTAAAGAAATCTAGCACTTACTGAATTTGTATAAGGCTGCTTAGTGAACCTTACTGTAATTTTCATTGTGCTGTACTACACAATGTGTCACAAATGTGTTTGACAACAGATTTTTTTAAATGAGTCTTTTCTATTTTCATATTTTCCTCTTGCAGGTAGCAAAAGATGGGAGTCAGGAAGGCCAAGACATTACATTTCAATCGTTCATATGCTTTTATATAAAATCTTTGATTTGGAACCAATATTAGACAGAAGTTTTTCCTATTTTTTGACTATATTATGTATGCCAAAAAATGAAATATTTGAAACCTTAGGATTTTTTTAACCTGAAATATACGTTTATATGTGGAATAAAATGTTTGAGAGCCAGTCATCTGTTAAATTTGAAAATCAACTTCTTCCCTAGGAGTCTATTAGGATTTGAGATAATCAGTCCTGGGCTTTTCTATTATTTTCTTGGAATGTAAATTTTTTACTTCCTGCATCTACTGATTTCTGCCTTATGGTTGGTTCCTTTGCTCCTTTGGTTTGTAATTTTTATATTGTGAGTTCATTTCTACTGGGCGGGGGAGGGGGCTTTATAGAAGTGTTAATGTGCTCTCAGTTAGTTGTGACACTCTCACATCTTTCTGGAATTTGCTTCTGTTAACTCACGAGATGTGTTACTGGTCTTGAATTAGTTTAATATGGCTTTTTCTGACTTCTAAAAAGGATTGTATCATTACTGCCTTATATTTCTATTGATAAAGGATTTCCATCTTAGCTCAATGGATGATACTGCTAGTAGTGTCCCAAGAACACAGACTTGGAGAAGCTCAAATATGATTCAGACGCATAAAATATTACCTCAAGTTAAAAAATGATAGGTTCTTTGAAAAAATACAACTTAAAAATTGCTATTGGATATTGTTTTAGATGACTGTATCTGTGGCAGGAGTGGACAAGTACATAATATAATATCATAGGTAGACTAATACTTCAGAAAAAATACTTGGGAATAATATACTGAGACAAGTTCAGTATGTGTATATTCACCTTTGTATTAAAATCAGAAAGCCTGATATGATAATCATGCACACTTATCTTGTTAGATAAATATATTCTAGAGTGGAGTAGAGATACATTTCAGAAAATGTATACTTATAAAAGCTATGTCTAAGTTTTGGTCTAAGGAATTATAGTCTCTGACTTTCTTGATAAAAAAGACCCTAATATATTTTGGGATATAATGAGTGGTATCAAAAATAAGAAGTCTCTAATGAGTCAGATAAAATACCAAAATTGGGAAATTTCTATTACTTAGAAGGAAATACTTTAAAATAGAGTGATAAGGGACAAGAAACATAATATTCCTGAACACCTATTTTGTGTCAAGCAGTGTGAGGATATTTTATGTTCCTTTTTTTTTTCTTTAATCCTCACAATCATTCCTTTCTACAAATGAGGAAACTAACCCAAAGTCAAATATCAATAAACAGTGGTGTTGATTTTCAAACTGGGCTCTTTCTAAAACCCCAAATCTCTGTTTTTCCTTAATGTAATGTTTTTCAGTATAATACAGACGGTCCCCAAATGATGATGGTTTGACTTATGATTTTTCCACTTTACGATGGTGTGAAAGTGGTATGTGTTTAGTGGAAGCATGCCTTAAATTTTGAGCTTTTCCCGGGCTAGCAATATGCAGTATGATACTCTCTCATGATGCTGTGCAGGGAAGCCAGCCTCAGCTCCCAATTAGCCAAGCAATCATGAGGGGAAACCATCAATACACTTAACAAGCGTTCTGTTCCCATACAACCGTTCTGTTTTTCACTTTCATTACAGTATTCAATAAATTACCTGAGATACTCAACACTTTATTATAAAACAGCCTTTGTGTTAGATGACGTTGTCCAACTATAGGCTGATGTAAGTGTTCTGAGTACGCTTAAGGCAGACCAGGCTTAGCTTTGATGTTTGAGAGGTTAGGTGTAGTAAATGCCTTTTTCATTTGCAGTATTTTCAACTTAATGAGGCTTTATTAGGTTGTAACCTCATCATAAATCTAGGAAGATCTCTACTAGTTTTTCTTTGTTTTTTTATTTTTTTTTTACATTTTATCACAGCATTTACTGAGAAATAAACAGAAGCTGATTAAAATTATTCTTTCATTTTCTTTTTTTAATTGAAATGAATCCCCAAATTGAGAGTGGTGGTAAGATTCCATTTTATTATAATTTTCTAGGACTCTGAACAAACAAGTAATGCAGGTATGAATCTCAATAAGAACACATTTGTAAACACAACACATACATTTTAGAATCATAGATGAGCAATATGAGTTGGCAAAAATTGCTTGTCATACTTATGATTTTCTTAAGTGCTTTCTTACAAACGATGTTTTATTTGTTTTAGATTTTGCTGGTTCAGTTGAGTGTAGTCCCAGCTGATCTAAAATTTTAAGAAAGGGATACCCAATTTGCACGTATAATCATTTCCTTTGCTGTCAGAATATTTATATATATATATAAAAAGAAACATGAGAAGCATCAGTAATGATTCAATCAGTACACTGATACCATAAATTTCCTGTTTTGTTTTGTTTTTTTTCTCTCTCTACTGCCAGTGTTACTCTGGTGGTTTTGGTTCATAGATTTACGGCCCCACCTCTAGGTAGTTTAATCTACAGATAGTTTGCTACTCTATACTTATGTCAATAAAAATAAATATTCTTCTGATTCCTCCAGTACTTAAATTACTACACTATAAATTTTTCTATATATCTAACCCAAATTTCACAAGACAAAAATTATGAAAGGGAAAACAGTGTTCTCTTTTTATAAGTATAATAATATTTATATTTAAATATTATTATATTGATAAAATATTGTATTAAATATAATAATACAATCCCTATGAATAATGCAGTCCCTTACTGGATGATTACTTTTTCCATGAACTGGACTGAGTGTTCGTGGGTTAGGTATTTTATTCCTTACAACAATTATAGGAAAGAGATGCTCTGATTCCCCAGTTTTACACATGAGCAAGTGAAGAACTGAACTTCAGCAGGGTTAAGTAACTTGAAATAAAATAGTAATAAAATTAATAAAATAAGAGGAGATAAGTAGGGGCACTAGTGTTTGAATCAGGCTTTTTGATGCCAGAACTCATATTCTGAGTAACTTTGGTATACCAATTTCTAAATTTCTTTATTGTAGAAAACTTAGAATAAGGCAAAAAATTCCTCGTATCCCATCACCACCCAGAGGTAGCCACTTTTATTTCATGGAATATCTTTTCTGTGTATTTGATGTTTATGCCTTCTCTGTGCATATATCCAACAGAATTGTGTGTCACCACAAAACATGTATAAGTGTGTTTATAGAACCATTATTCATAATCACCTTAAAGTGGAAGCAGCCTAAATATCATCAACAGTTGAATGGATGAATAAGTCATTGTATATTCATATACTGGAATCCTACACAGTAATGAAGATAAACTACTGCCATACACATCATCATGGTTGATTCTCAAACATAATATTGAATAGGAAAAGCCAGACACAAGATCAGACATCCTCCATGATTCATTTATTTAAATTTCAGAAATAAACAAGTCAATTTATGGTGTTTGAAGTCAAGTAATAAGGGCATGAACTAAAATGGTGGTGGTGAGAATAAAGAGGAGAGATAGTAAAGGTTAAACAAAAACATGAAAATACTTGTATGTGGTGATGAAAGAGAAAGATGAAGCAAAGATTGACTGCAATTTTAAGTTGGAGGGAAACAGGAATAGTAAAAGTAGGGAAAACCACGTGAAAGGCTGCACATAGGGTACGAGTATTGGCTTGAGTGATGTGACTCAGTGGTGACAGTGGAATGTCTGGATGAGAAGCCCCTCTGAACGTTGAAGCCATGGTAATGGATACATCTGCCAAAGAAAAGGCTGTTAAAATAATAAGATGAATCCAAGGTCTTGGACAATTCTTATTTTGGGAGGAATAAAGAGGTACGAAAAGGGGAATAGAAGAGATGTTAGAGAAATGTTAGACATAATAAATGGAAGAAGGGAAAGAAGTTACATGAGGAGGAGTGTTTGACTGAGGAATGGCATTGTGCAAAGTTCATTACAATATTCTCAAGCCCATTCTGTGCTAAGCTTATCTAATCTGCACAAAAATAGTATTTTATGAAATAAGTGCCATTATTATTCCCATTTATAGGTGAGAGAATTGAGGTCCAGAGAGATTAAGATTAATTTGCTAGTTTTCTCAAGAGCACAGAGTTAGCTAGTGACAAATTCTTGATTTAAATCTAAGTTCTCTAGCTCCAGAGCTCAAGTTTTTATTTAGCATTACAACAAAGAAAAAGCAGAAAAATACCATTGCTTTGGAAGGCAGTAAAGAGAAGAGTTAATAAAAGAAAATATTTTCAATTATTAAGCAATTACAAAAACAAGTCACATTACTTGAGACTTTGCAATCTTGTGTTTGATAATCACCAAATTGACCTCAGGCTTCCTCTGCAACAGATGTAAGAAAGAGAACAAGTGAACGATAATGGGAATATTTTGAAATGGAGAGGAAAGAGTTCATGTCAGATATTTTTTCAAGGTTACTGTTCCTCAACCCTATCCCCTCTTATCTCCCCTAGAAACTTACACATTAATCATTCTCCCTCCCTGTAGACCACTTCCATAATTGTCCAGCTTTGGCAAAGTCTCTTTTATACTGAAACATTCTTTTGTAATTTTACTACCTGCTTCATGGTCTCACAGACTTGCTTTAATCCCCTTACTTTGGGGAGTGGTATTGAAAACTCAAGCGTGTATCAAATCCTTCTCCTAGGAGGGAGGAGGATTTGGAATTGTTGCAGGAGGGAGGTGGGCTCCACTGAAAAAAATGAGTGAATATTGTGAGTAGAAGCCTTGATTTTAGTGAAAAGGTATAACTTTATATTGAATAGAAAAGTTGAGTTTATTCACTGTAGAACAGAGGGTATCTCAAGAAAACACAGTAAATTTTATGGGGAACTTTGAACTACATACTGGCAACTGCCCTTGAGTAGAAATCAGGGAAAGAAGAGGCAAAGAGGACAGAGTTTGTTCTTAGAGGAAATTATATATTAATTGTGGGGCTCATTGTGGGGAAATAGATATGAAGAGTAAAGAGAGATTGCAGTTTAAATATTTACATGTTAGTACCACTTCCTCAAGTTCCCACCAAGCTACCAGATTCTATAGCTCTAATACAGGGAAACTGAAGAAACAGCCAGGGATGCAGGATACCCGGAATGTACATATTTGAAAAACATTAATTTATACATTATGGGTTTTTCTTGTTATATAGAATCATAGTTTTCTTAATACTATTTAAAGGCTCATTTTTCAACCACAAAACTTTCTCCTTCCACCTCTTCCTTCTTCTATTCATTCAGTTTATTTACTTCATTGAATGGTACCAAAGCTCAGTGTTTATTTAAGTTTGATGTTCTAAGACTTCTACTTCAGAGTAAGAGACAATAAAATGTCTGGTTTCAGCTGTCCCAGCCCCGAATCAAGACAATGGCCTGAACGATGATTGGTCCTTTCTTGGCAGTGGCAATTTTCAGAGAGCAATTTTAATACGTTTTAAAAATATCTGCCTTCTTAGGTGTGTGAGCATTCTCCTTGAAATCCTGTTTTCATTATTCAACCTTCTCAATATATTTTACTCCTCTAAATAGAGTGCAAAAGTAAATTTTACAGTAGCACTTCATATTCCAAACCAAAGTTATCCAAAGAATTAATTTTTAATGTACATGGAAAGAATAGCAAAATTAGATAGCAAATTTGCTACTTTTTTTAGGACAGATTAAACACATAGAAAATATGCAAAGCTGTAGTGTTAGCAATGTATTAGCAAATTAAGAATTATCTCAAGAAAGAGAAAAGCCAAAGAACAAACATCAATATAATTTCCAAAAGCTACATTAAAAATGATTTCAGTATTGGAAGAAAAAAAATAATTAGATGAAGACAATGATGAAAATTGTTGAAAATGCCTTTTGTTTAGCAACTGTCTTCCCAGAGTTACAGGATAAAAATTCAATTTTGCACCAACCATGTTAAAGTCTTTCAGAGAGTATGTTAATTTACAGCTTTATTTAGCCTTAGCAAATAATAGTTTAACATTGCATAAACCCAAACTGCAACTTTGCTAAAGCATAGATCCTGAATTTACAATTTTATTAATTGAAACTGAAGCATATTTACCCAGGCTAATGTTATAAAACATGCCCTGGAGCAAGACACTGCCTGTGAAATTTGTTTCAAGTCTTGTCTATCTAAGTAGTTTCTTTAGGGTTAAAGGACTTCTAATGATTTTCTTTATTTCTTCTACTGGTGTTAGGTGTCCATTGTTGCTTTGCCTGATCATCATCTTCTCTGATGATTGGTAACACTCAAGAAATCTGAGAGTCCAACACATAAATCATTCTTCTTGAAGAAGTTATTGCAATTCCCCATGTTGCTCAGTTATAATTTAGGAAAAACATAGGATCAAATAAATTGAATAGAATAATAATATGTCGCAACCAGATTGTGAATTTGTTATATCTCCTTTTCCTGAAATGTGTAGTTCAAGGAAAAACAATACATAGTGCCATTTTTTTTTTTCCTACAGAACTAATCTGTGGGTTTTAGACTTTGAAAGGAATTGGGAAGAAATGAAGGGGAGTGATTGTTGTAAGAAATGCTTGGTACTTGAATGATAAAGAGTTGGTTGAAATTGACAAACCATTAGAGTGCCACTGGGATTATTTTGTGAATACAGAAATATAGAGGAAGAAACATAGTTTTATGGACTCTAAACCATAAGGCAGATGAGACAGGAGTCAGTTTTGTTCATTAGGATGCCTAGCACATAATGTGGCATTAAGTAGAGACTTGGTAAAGACTCAATTAAATCCTCCTCTCTAGCTAAACCCTACAGAACTTGATTGTAATCTGTCTTCAGTTCTCACTCATAATGTTGGAGTTCCCTAGGCTCTGGCCTAAGCCTTCTACTCTTTGCTCTGACACACTCTCTAATTTCCATACCTTAGATGCCATCTCTATGATTCCCAACGTGCATCTCTAGCCATAACCTTCCCGCTGAACTACAGACTTCCACATCCAACTTCCTGCTTGACATTTATACTCACATAACTAAGAAAAACCTCAGCCTACTATGTCTAAAATAGAAGCATCACAGCTCATACACACATCCCTAAACCTGTATTCTCCACCAGTCTTGCCTTTCTCAATAAATAGCATAAACACTCAGTTACTAAAATCCCAAACCAGCAATCATCCATTACCTCTTTCTTTTATTCACTATCCAAATCCAATCCGTTGACTCTACCTCCAAAATAGATCCCAGATCTATCCAGTTTTCTCCATCCCTGCATATACTTTAGTCTAAATCACCACAAGCTCTTGCCTGGCAAGTTTCAAAACTGATCTCTCAGTTTTTACTTATGCCTCTGCTTTCCATGTTTTCAGAGTAGCCCTAGGCATGTGTAAAACAAAATAAGATAATGTCACTCTACTTGCTTAAACCCCTCCAGTGACTTCCCATCGCCCTGAAAATATAATCCAAACCTCTTAGCAATGACCTACCGTGCCGTCCATGATCTGGCTCCCACCCACATCTCTAACTTTAGCTCCCACCTCTTTTCTTACTTTTGAGACTGCAGTTATATTGACTTCCTTCCTGTTTCTTGACTATAAGTTCACACAAGGCTTGTGTGTTAATTATTCCTTTATATAAATAGTGTATCCTCTTATCTGCTGTCTTGCTCTGTGTTAGTCAGGCCGGACCATCTAATCTAAAGTATTTCTCCTCTGGGGCTTCCCTGGTGGCACAGTGGTTGGGAATCCGCCTGCCAATGCAGGGGACATGGGTTCCAGCCCTGGCCCAGGAAGATCCCACATGCCGCGGAGCAACTAAGCCCGTGTGCCACAACTACTAAGCCTGCGCTTTAGAGCCTGCGCGCCACAACTGCTGAAACCTGTGTGCCTAGTGCCCGTGCTCTGCAACAAAAGAAGCCAACGTAATGAGAAGCCCGTGCACCGCAATGAATAGTAGCCCCTGCTCACTGCAACTAGAGAAAGCCCGCGCGCAGCAACGAAGATCCAACACAGCCAATATTTAAATAAATAATTAAATAATTTCTCCTCTGAACCATATCACTTGTTTCATGTTCTTCATTTTGCTCATTGTCTTAAATTACTTCCCTCTTTTATTTGTTATCTGGCTTCTAGTCTTTCTCCCCCTTGCCTCTCTATGCTGCAAAAATGTACCTAGGGAACATGTCCATGTGGTTACCACCATATCCCTAGTGCCTAGAACAGTGCACAACATACAGTAGATGCTACAAATATTTTTAATAAGTGTTAAAAATATTTCTTGAGTGAATGAGTAAAGAAAAACTTAACGAATAAGTTGTTCCTTACTCATTTTAACCCACTATTTTGACATTGGCTTGTTACTACACAATTGTTGACTTACTGGATTTATCACATGGTTGAAGTATTTTTTATAATGTAAAGTATTTAAATAAGGGAACAGGAAGCCACAGGACAGTCTTTATTTTTAATAGGTCTTCATTGGAGTATAGTTACTTCACATAATGGTGTTAGTTTCTGTTGAGTAACAAAGCAAATCAACCATATGCATACACCTGGCCCCATATCCCCTCTGTCTTCAGCCTCCCTCCCATCCTCCCTATCCCACACCTCTAGGTCCATCACGAAGCACGGAGCCATTCTCCCTGTGCTATGCTGCTGCTTCCCACCAGCCAACTATTTTACATTCGGTAGTATATGTATGTTGATGCGATGCTACTGTCACTTTGCCCCAGCTTTACCCTCCCACCCCATGTCCTCAAGTCTATTTTTGATGTCTGTCTCTTTATTCCTGCCCTGCAACTAGGTTCATCAGTTCCTTTTTTTTTTTGATTGCATATATATGTGTTAGCATACAATATTTGTTTTTCTCTTTCTGACTTACTTCACTCTGTATGATAGACTCTAGGTCCATCCACCTCACTACAAATAACTCAATTTTGTATCTTTTTATGGATGAGTAATATTTCACTGTATATATGCACCACATCTTCTTTATCCATTCACCTGTCGATGGACATTTAGGTTGGTTCCATGTCCTGGCTATTGTAAATAGTGCTGCAGTGAACATTGTGGTACATGTCTCGTTTTGAATTATGGTTTTCTTACGGTATATGCCCAGTAGTGGGATTGCTGGATCATATGGTAGTTCTATTTTTAGTTTTTTAAGGAACCTCCATACTGTTCTCCATAGTGGTTGTATCAGTTTACATTCCCACCAACAGTGTAGGAGGGTTCCCTTTTCACCACACCCTTTCCAGCATTTATTGTTTCTAGATTTTTTTGATAATGGCCATTCTGACTGGCGTGAGGTGATACCTCATTGTAGTTTTGATTTGCATTTCTCTAATAGTTAGTGATGTTGAGCATCTTTTCATGTGCCTCTTGGTCATCTGTATGTCTTCCTTGGTGAAATGTCTATTTAGGTCTTCCACCAATTTTTTAACGGGATTGTTTGCTTTTTTGATATTGAGCTCCATGAGCTGTTTGTATATTTTGGAGATTAAACCTTTGTTGTTTCATTTGCAAATATTTTCTCCCATTCTGAGGGTTGTCTTTTTGTCTTGTTTATGGTTTCCTTTGCTGTGCAAAGCTTTTAAGTTTAATTAAGTCCCATTTGTTTATTTTTATTTCCATTTCCCTAGGAGGTGGGTCAAAAAAGATCTTGCTGTGGTTTATGTTAAAGAGTGTTTTTCCTATGTTTTCCTCTAAGAGTTTTATAGTGTCTGGTCTTACATTTAAGTCTTTAATCCATTTTGAGCTTATTTTTGTGTATGGTGTTAGGGAGTGTTCTAATTTCACTCTTTTACATGTAGCTGTCCAGTTTTCCCAGCATCACTTATTGAAGAGGCTGTCTTTTCTCCATTGTATGTTCTTGCCTCCTTTGTCATAAATTAGGTGACCATATGTGTGTGGGTTTATCTCTGGGCATTCTGCCTTGTACCATTGACCTATATTTCTGTTTTTGTGCCAGAATCATACTTTCTTGATTACTGTAGCTTTGTGATATAGTTTGAAGTCGGGGAGCCTGATTCCTCCAACTCTGTATTTCTTTCTCAAGATTGCTTTGGCTATTTGGGGTCTTTTGTGTTTCCATACAAATTGTAAAATTTTTTGTTCTAATTTTGTGAAGAATGCCACTGGTAGTTTGATAGGGATTGCATTGAATCTGTAGATTGCTTTGGGTAGTATAGTCATTTTCACAATATTGATTCTTCAAATCCAAGAACATGGTATATTTCTCCATCTGTTTATGTCATCTTTGTTTCTTTCATCAGTGTTTTATAGTTTTCTGAGTACAAGTCTTTTGCCTCCTTAGGCAGGTTTATTCCTAGGTATTTTATTCTTTTTGTTGCTATGGTAAATGGGAGTGTTTCCTTAATTTCTCTTTCTGATTTTTCATTGTTGCTGTATAGGAATGCCAGAGATTTCTGTCAATTAATTTTGTATCCTGAGACCTTACCACATTCATTGATTAGTTCTAGTAGTTTTCTAGTGGCATCTTTAGGATTTTCTATGTATAGTGTCATGTCATCGGCGAACAGTGACAGTTTTACTTCTTCTTTTCCAATTTGTATTCCTTTTATTTCTTTTTCTTCTCTGATTGCTGTGGCTAGGACTTCCAAAACTATGTTGAATAAGAGTGGCGAGAAGGCCAGTCTTTTCATGGAAATGCCTGGAGGTGTGTGTAGTGAAAAGGCAGGGACCTCAAAAGCTGAAAGAAAGGGCAAAAAGAGGGGACAAAAAAGTAAAAATCTGTAGTCCTTTATATTCTTTTTTTTTTTTTTTTTTTTTTGCGGTACGCGGGCCTCTCACTGTTGTGGCCTCTCCCGTTGCGGAGCACAGGCTCCAAACGCGCAGGCTCAGCGGCCATGGCTCATGGGCCTAGCCGCTCCGCGGCATGTGGGATCTTCCTGGAGGGGCACGAACCCATGTCCCCTGCGTCGGCAGGTGGACTCTCAACCACTGAGACACCAGGGAAGCCCTAGTCCTTTATATTCTAAGGACATGACACATACCAGAGGCTAGCTCAAAATCTAGAGAAACCAACAATCCTAGTTTACTGGGACTATTATGAAGGGTGGATTCCTTGCATCTGGGACTTGGACTTGAGACTTTCAGTTTTGAAATCAGGACAAGTTGGTCACCCTAGATGAAACTAAGAGCTTTTTCCCTTGCTACTTATATATTTGATAATCTTCCCTTTTATTTCTTTTGTATCTACTTCTAGAAGTAAAAGCCCTTAAAAATTTATAAAATAGCTTTGTTTGTTTGGAAAACATTAGACAGAGGAGAACCTTTGAGACTAATCTGTTCTTTGGTAGAACTGGGAGAAGAGCAAGTAGATACTACTGGTGGTGACAAGAGGTGATGATGAAGGGTAATACAATCCTGGGAAGAAGGAAAGGAGAGTAAGAGAATTTCTGTGTTCAACTAGCATTTAAATTCATTTGCATTTCAAGGACACAACCTTGAAATAGTACTGTGCTGTTGAGACCATCTGGACTGTACATGTGACTGAACCCCAGGAAGGCGTCTATATAAACTTAAGATTCTGTAGGGTTGGTGTGGAGGTCTACTCATCTTGTGGCCGCCCAAGACAAGTTCCCTTGTGTATTAAAACTGCCACCTGCCACTCTGAAGTGGCCTGTCTCTTTCTTGGTCTGTCCCTGCCCTCTGTGTATGGGGGCCAATGTCAAATTTCACCTGGGAACTCTGAAGGTTGTAAACCAATACATTTATTATGGTTACTGATATATTTGTGTTTATTTATATCATTTTGTTTTGAGCTTTTAATTTATTCAGTTATTTCTATACATAATATTTCTTTTTTTTTGGTAGTTTTTGTTTTTTTTTCTTAATAAATTTGGATCTTATACCTTCTAGCTTAAGTTCTTTCTTAGCTTTAAGTTTTATTCTCAGGTACAAGCCTGGGAATAGTTTTTTGTTAAATTCTGTCTGTGGAATTTCTCTGTCTTGTCAATAGTACCATTTCAAACCCCACACCTGTGTGGGAAATTTTCATAAGAGACATTTTAATATCTTGTCCGTGAAATCCCAAGGCTCTTGGCTAAGACTGGTAAATGTCCCAGAGAGCCAAAAGATCAGTAACTCCATACCAGTCATTTCTACTTCTTTCTTTAATTTTGGCCGCTGAAGATCTCCTTAATATATTTTGCTCAGTTATATGATTCAAAGAATATTTGTTATATTTTATCCAGTTTTCTAAAGTTTTTTGTAGTGAGATTGTTGTTGGTTTACAATATCTGATGCATCTTTTTGACCAAAATGGAGCTACTTTAATTTGTATTTTTACCTAGCTCTGTAAGTAACGATAAATAATTCACAATTAATTATGACCAAAATAAGAGTAATTTGTACTTCAGGAGAAAAAAAGTAAAACCTAATGTTTAACCTTTTTTGTTTTTTAATAAAGAAGTGTATTCTGGGCTTTGGATCAGAGGCTGTTTATGAAATATATGTAGTGAGGCTTAGTCATACCAATTCCCTTTCACTCTTGGTTCCTTTCCCTGTTACCATCATTTTCTGTCACTTCTGCTCAAGTCCTGCACTTGCTCATGCATGATATGAAAAATGAGGACTGGAGTTTTGGTATGAAGAAAAGGAAATGCTAAGAGAAAATCTAATAAAATTAGAAAGGAGAATTCCTCTGGCCACCTACGTATATATCTGTATCTATATATGTATATGCATGTGTGTATATGTATGTCAGAGATACATAGAGATACATATGATATGTATGTATTATATATGCAGGCATGTGTTTCAGTGATGTTATTGGAACTCAGGAATTTCATTGCTAAGATAATTTTCTGTGCCCGGAGTCGGTACCTTCTTGCATTTGTTTTCATAATTATTTCTATAATTGGTTCTACAAGTAAATACAGAAATAGCTGGCTTATTCCTACCACCTGCTTATAGAGATATACAGAGAAGGCAGTAATACATATCTAATTTATTCTTCATTTCATTTTCTAACAAATAATATGATCACAATACTGGAATTATATCCAATTTAGTATTCTGTTCCTGCATTCAAACACTGGGATTATTTTTTAGAAAATAGATGCCCTTTATGAGAATTAAATGGTCAGATATAGAGAGGTGGATGGCTAATTGTAGATGCTATTTGAATAAATTTGCATATGAAAAGTCTTCAGAAAACTTCTTTTAAGAAAAAAAAATACATATAGGTGCATGTGCTACCCATAAACCATTTTATTTGGGATGACTCTATTCTCACACTTGTGCCAGCAACTCCAGAGTGAAAACAAAAGTTCTAAAGTTTTTGATAGGACCTTCTTTCTTCTCCATCAATTATACACTTAGTATACACTTAGTTATCTGTTTTATGTGGAAGGATTTCCATGTTTTGTGGATGCCATTCTCAGGACCTGATCAAAATGCAGAAGAAAAAAAGGGAATGGAAAATATATTTGACAAAAAGGAAGGGAGGGAGGAAAGAAAGATAGAAAATATGGATAAACAAAGTTAGTGAATTAGATGAAAATGTTAGAAATTACAGATAATTGAAAATATTTCTGGTACTATTCAATAGAATTAGAGATTTTGGTTGGTCCTGTTCTTTGGCAATTCCACTCAAGTGAAAGAAAATCTTTGTTGACATATCCCTGGAACAGATATCAATGAGAACATTCCCTGCTAAACATTTTCTTCTAATGGGATTTTCTTTGTTAAATTTTGGTTGTCTTTTGAATGAAACAAGAGACTACCATCAGATCATTATTCTCAAGAAGCCATCCATCCCTGAAGTTCCTAGCCCAGCTATATTTGCATTATGTCTGGCACAGAAGAGCAAGGCAACAGTAAATTCCAGGGTGCTTACCACTGACATTTTTTTTGCTTCCTTATCTACAAGTGCCAGCCTCAACCAACCAGTATGTAAAGTCCACACTCTATTTTTTAAGGAAATCAAAGTCATATAGGTTGCCAGATATTAATAATTATATCTAAACTCAATTAAATACAAATTCATTTTTATCAGTATTTCTGAAGGTACTTCCATAATGATATCTTATTTACTCATGCTAAAACACTTTGGTAACTTTGACCTTTGTAGGGGAAAGTGTCCACTAATGACCTGGTTGTAGACTCAACGATCAACACATGTTCAATTACTGAGTATTATTTTACTTTAGGAGCTTCCCTGAATCACAATTTAAATATATATATATATATATATTTTTTTTTTTTTTTTCTTAATTATGTGTTATACCGTTGTTCTTCCTGTGAAAAGAACTGTAGAGGGTTGGAATAAAGAACACATAATTCTGAAGATGAAATATCACATTCTAGGTTTAGGCACAAGGAATCTAATGAAGTTCTCCCTCTCACCAAATGAAGAAACATTGCTCTTATTTTAAATATCCACATTAAAATGTTTACATCTGTAATTTAAAATTTAATTATTCAGTTCAAGGGTACTTTTTCTGGATATTTAATATGTTATATGAAAGCATTAAGAAAGTCTTTAATAAAATAGATGGATAACCAAGTTATAATCATCTAGGGAAAAAAGAAAAGAAACCCAGGGGCTTCCCTGGTGGCACAGTGGTTGAGAGTCCGTCTGCCGATGCAGGGGACACGGGTTCGTGCCCCGGTCCGGGAAGATCCCACATGCCACGGAGCGGCTGGGCCCGTGAGCCATGGCCGCTGAGCCTGCACGTCCGGAGCCTGTGCTTCGCAACGGGAGAGGCCACAACAGTGAGAGGCCCGCATACTACCAAAAAAAAAAAAAAAGAAACCTGATATGAGCAATTGCACAGAATTCTTTGCCAACATTTTGAAGCCCAAAGTGATTGTGGGCCTATAAGGAGAATGAAGGATGAGATATTGTGAATGTGTAATACACCTGCATGCTTCACATAGGCAGTCTGATCTGACATAATTAATTGGCCAGAAGTAAAAAAAAATTACCAACAAGGCAATGTTATCATTTCATTCTACATAAAGAGATTTTTTTTTTTTTTTTCTAAGATTATGCTACTAATGTCAGCCTTGCTGCTGGGGTGACCATGTTCATGGTTGAAGGCAAATGTGTCACTGTTCTTCAAAACACTAATTTCAGACATATGCAGTGCTAATTAGAGGTCTAGTAAGTGTTATCACCTTTCCATACAAAATTCAAGCCTGCCAAAAAAAAAAATGCTTTTTTAAAAATATTACAACAAAAGAGAAAATGCATTCCCATATGGTATAAAAAGTATTAAAGAACTTGCCTAAAAAGTCATTTATCAAGAGAGGAAATTTTCTTCAATTCCTTAATTTGTTTTTTCATGAAACTAAAGTGTTTCATTCATAATAGATATTAATAGTCCTTTAAAATTAAAGCTTTATTGGCAGAAACAGGTGCCATGCAACTATTCTTTTAAATGACAGAAGATGGTTATAAGGTACAACATATAGTGGGAAAACCTAGAAAAAGAAGACGCATTCCTTCTTTGGGCATCAAGACAAGCTTCACTGAGAGACGTTATTTGAGGTGGACCTAAAGATTGGGTAGAAAGAATATTGAGGGCGAAGAAAAGGGGCAAATTAAAATATTGTTAAAGAAAAGAAAGTACATGTTTAATGTAGGGTGTGAGGACACGGCACAAGGGAAAATAGTGGGAGATCAACCTGAAAAGTAGAAGGAGGGTGTAGTGGAGAATTTGGGGAGAGAATCTTAGGGAGAATAGGAGAAGCTGACTAAAGCTTCTGAGCACTGTGATAAATACTATAGCTTTTTTCTGTATAGACAATAGAGATAATTTTTGAGTTCAGTGAACTAATTTATATGGCATTATCAGAGCTGTGTATTTGGATAAGTGTGTCATGATTGCACTCATGTCAGAACCAAGATTGTATTATACAGGAGACTCTGTATTTCTGCCTACCTTTTAAACTTGAACACCAGAAGAAAATTTTGTGAAATATACATATGCCAGTGTGTGTATTCAAAAGATTTTGAAAAACAACCAGTTATCTAATTTGGACCTAATATAGTGGGGATGAAACACTTTCATCTGAAAAAAACTAAATGATTTAGATCAGATAAGGTATTTTCATTGCTTACTTAGTTTTGCTTCTGTATATAAATTCACAGTATGTGCTTTAAGACAATTTGAAAAGTTTGGTAGTTTTTATGATTGTAATATCAAAATATGTTTTTGTTGTTTCAGATGATGGTGCCTGTCAATTAACTGAACTACTGTGGTAAGTTGGTTTTTCTCTTTTCAATCTGCATTGAATGTTTTCCGTTCTAAGATTCAAAGGGATTTATGTCACCTTTAAAACCCATAAAAATGTGAGCACTTAAATGGATTGAAAGTCAGGCGTGCCCTAGAGTAGACTGAGCTTTTTTTCAGGGATGTTACCCTTACCTTTTTTCTTCTGATCTGAGCCAAAATTGGAAATCAGAGAGCCTCCTGTACACATATACCAGGAGCCTAGGAATGGCTACTGTTTTCCAAATGTTTTCCATTTCACTTGTCCCATCTGCTTGCCCAGGGTTGACCCTGAGAAAACATACAAGTGTTCACGCTATCAGAGGCAGTAGAATGTCTTTTAAAGAAATAATTTTTGAGTAGTTTTAAATTATCTGGAAGTTTGGTAAGAAGAAGCAGATGTTTCTCTTTTCTCCCCTCATTTCATGGAGGTATTAATGATCATGGCCATGATGGACAGGCTGATTCTCATTTTTCCGGTTTCATACTTGATTAAATCATATTGGAAAGCAGAAGTTGAAAGACAGTTGTCTTTGTTATGAATGTACTGTGGCTCCTTTTGGGGATTTCTATTGGGTAATATTACATGTGGGAGAATGAAACATGGTACTGCATGTTGTGAAAGATAATAATGATAATAAAATATATGCTGCAATGGTGTGCCCTCAAGAAAGGAAACTTGAAAGAGGTTTTCTCTGGCAATACATCAGATTTTTAAAGATGTTTTGTTTCTTCTCTTCTCTTTCAATTAAAACAAAGAATTTAGTTTTCAACCACATTATGTCAATGGAGATGTTTGTTTTCACAGATGCTTCACTTATTCACACTCTCAATCAAAATCTCTCAATCAATTATAAAAATAGTATCTTGTTGTTAGTTACTGTTTAAGTATTTAGAAGGAATTTTTATAGTGTTTATATCGATAGTGAAACACCCAACACTTACTGGCACAGATAATTATTTTTGTTTTTTTGCTATTATTCTTAAAAGAAGTGAAAGTAGAAAAGGAATTTGTATCTTAACTTACATAATTGCCTTGGATTATCATGATTGGTCATTGAAAACTAAGATGAGTGGGTGTGGTTTGTATCAATCTAATTCATCTCTGAAGAAGTTGGTACCCTTTTATCTCTATCTTGGAGGAACAAACTGAACATATTTGTATGTTTTTACAATACTGGGAAACTGGTATTTTCATGGACTCTGCATTTTCAGACTTACAAGGAGAAGACTTTGCTTCAGGACATTACCCATTTTACTTCTTTGAGAGTTTATTGGTTTAGAGTAGATGGAGAAAAAGTTTCACTATTTCCTCTCTTATTCAACTGCAATAAAGAAAAAAATTAATGAAAGTGTGCCTTTGTATATCATCCTGCCGCTGCCTATAAGACATGGCCAGAGAGGCAGGCAATTGGGGGAGGGATAACAAGAAATTTGGAGATGAAAGAAAAGTTCATAAAGAGCTTGGATAAAAAAGAGGAACGGGCAAAGGTATGGGAAGCTGTATGGGGTTTGATTTAGGGAAGAACAAATGTTGGAGGAAAAAAAGTATGTGAGTCCAATGTATACTATACTAATGTTTCTCAAACTTCCATGTGCCTAGGAACCACCTGGGCTGTCTTGTTAAAATGTAGATTCTAATCCAGTAGGACTACACTAAAGCTCAAGAATATGTATTTCTATAAGTTCTCAAGTAATGCTAAAGGTGCTGGTTCAAGAAACGGCAAGATATTATATAAATAATTCTCTTCTTCTACTCCCTATTCAAGGAATTCAGTTGAGGGGTGACTTTTCAAGCATTTGATTCGGATTTGATTTTTAGTGCTCTTATTTCACTTTGTAAAGATCATTCTTAAGATTAGAGAAAATTGCCAGTTTTAGTTCAGCCACCCACAAAGAGAACTGGATCTTGCTAGCCCCCAAAGTCTAGCTTCCCTCTCATTAACTGTTTAATCCATGGTAAACTGTGAAGGATTAAAGAAAGTCATTTTGTTTGAGTTAAATAATTTTCAAGTGCATGAAGTATAAGATGTTACAAAACAAGATGCATTTTTAAAACATTGCAGTCCATTCAGAGGCCATAATGTCATCACCCTGCAACAGTAAAATTATAAAAAGCAACGATGGTCATGGGGGTTGGAGTCCTAACCATAATATAAGTAAAATTACCAGCATTGCTGTGCTTGAAAGTACTTGACATTTGCATTGAAAATGCAGTACAGTGTTCTATTGATATTATGAATGTTAGCTAGTCTAATAGTTAAGCTTATTCAGATTCCATGGAGATTATCAAGAAAGCAGGATAGAAATCAGACTAGGCAAGGTGGGTCAGTAGCCCTGAATAATAAGCCAAGAATTCCTTGTCCAGTGGTGTAAGGAAATCTAAAGGACATTCTAGAACCTGGATTCTCCTAGGAGCCTGGAGAAGACCATGGAAGGAGAAGTTCTAAAATCAATCTGAAGTTTTCTGCTCTCTTTCCTCGAAATGAGTGTGTCTCCACCCCAACTACATGTCAGAACCACCCGAGGATTTGAGAAAAAATAGTTACCACCTGGGCCCACCTCAGAACAATTAACGCAGAGTTTCCTGGGTGGAGCCTGGCATCCAAAGATTAATGGTCCAGCTTCCTGGTGATTCCATGGGGAACTGGAGTTGAGAACCAATGCCCTACATTAAGACCTGAGATTTGTAATTTTTTTTTTTTTTTTTTTTTTTTTTTTTTGCGGTACGCGGGCCTCTCACTGTTGTGGCCTCTCCCGTCGCGGAGCACAGGCTCAACGGCCATGGCTCACGGGCCCAGCCGCTCCGCGGCATGTGGGATCTTCCCGGACCGGGGCACGAACCCGTGTCCCCTGCATCGGCAGGCGGACGCTCAACCACTGCGCCACCAGGGAAGCCCCGAGATTTGTATTTTTAACACACTGTCAATGTTACTGCTCCATGGACCACACTTTGAGTAGCAAGGGCCTACCGACCCCCATAAGTTTTTCCTCACATTCAGGAGAGGCAGTATCACTGACTGAGGAGTAGTTGCCTTCTCTCTAAGTATGAGGGGAGAGAAGGGAGAAGCAAAAGAAGAGAAGAGACATCCAAATGGCATGTGGTGTGAACCCTGGGTAGAATATTCAACTCCTCACCTGATTGGATTTGAAGGGCAAAGGAAAAAATCCCTGTACTCCAAAATATCTTACCTAATCATATCATAGCGTGCTTAAACTTGCACTATTAAAATTAATTTGATTTTAGTGCTTTCCTAATTTGACTGTGCAAACATTATCCTTTGGTACAATTGTTATAAATATAGAGAATTGAGGAAGAGAGTGAATTGGGCAGGAATCGGAATTTTATTAATCATCCTATGGTTCTAATTGAGAACAGAACTTGGAAGCCATTGTTTTAGACCACACACTGCATTCTTTCCTGGCTTTCTTTCAATATGTAAACATATTCCTCTTCTTTAAATTAATATTTTATATGTACTATTCTGCATAACAATAGAGCTCAACATAACAACAAAATAATAATGATCAATACTAGGTATTATACGATGCTTACTATTAGTCAGGTACTGATCTGAGAGTTTCATATGCCCTAAAAAGTCTTAGATAATATGTACTATTGTTACCCACTTTACATCTAAGGAAAGTGGGGAACAAAAATGTTAAATTTCCCAAGTTCACATAGCTGGTAAATGGTAGAACTGGGATTTTCCGGTGTAAGATATTCTGGCTCCAGAACCCATGCTCTGCTAAACTACTTATCAACTGTCAATTGATTAATGTATTTAACAAGTGTTTCTAGAGCAGATTCTAAGCACGAGGTGGTAGGAATAGAGCAGTAAGCACTACAAAATGTATGTCTTTATGAAAATTCCTTTTTCATGGGAGGCTCTTGTTTTTAGAATAGCCAGAATTCTTTAAAAGACAGTATTCCTGGCAAAAAGACATGGGTTCAAATGTGACCATTCCATTTACTTTCTGAGTGATCTTGCTAAATCTCTTTATCTCTGTAGTAAACTAATGAAATAATGTGAAGGGATATCTAAATGAGTTACTTTCATTGCTTTGCATCATCACTGACCGTAAAGAAAGAAATTTTGCCTGTATATGAGGCTTAAAAAATGTCTTAGTTGGGAAAGATTGATTTTTATTATGTCAGTAGACACAAAGAGCATTGTGAAAGCATTAGATAGCAGGAAGGTGTTTGTGGCAATGTTAGTGATGTTGGTATTGGCATCGGTGTTAGTGGTGATGATCGTCATAGTGGTGGTGATGGTTGAGGTGATTAAATTGATCATAAAAATTGCTGTTCATTAAGCGCTTACAATGGCTAAGGCATTGCACTAAATTCTTTATTTTTATTACTTTATTTTTTTCTATTTCACAATCTTATGAGGTCATATAATTATTGTTATAATGTAGAGCTGGAAAATGTGAGGATTAGAAAGCTTCAACAACTAGCCCAAGTTGCATAGCTAAACAAGTAATGGAACCTGAATTTGATCCAAGATATGTCAATTATCTATTTCTGTGTAACAAACCACCCTAAATCTCAGTGGCTTAAAATAACCATTTGGTATTCCTCATGATTCTGTAGGTTTACTGGGCAGTTATTCTGCTCTGTCTGAAGTTGGCTGGGGTCACTTATGTGGCTACATTCAAGTAGGCACTTAACAGGAGGTCTGTTTTTCATGTGTCTCCTCTTTCTACATGATGAGTCATCCTCCAGACGCTCTCCACATGACCTTCATCTCTAGTAGAATAGCTTATACTTTCACATAGCATGCAGCTCAATTCCAAGAAGTGTTCCAAGGAAAAAGCCACACTGCAAGTGCCTCACTTTGCAGCATGCTTGCTAAATTCTCATTGGTCAAAACAAATGTCCAAACCCAAAGTCACTGTAGGAAGGAATAAAACCAGTGCACAAATACCTTGAGACATGGTTCAGTCTCCCATACCAGATATGGCTGACTCCAAGACCCACTGTGCTTTTAATTACTATAGCGTGTTTCCTCCCTGGAGATATTGAAAGTGAACATTGGAAAAAAACAGACCACATAGTATTGTTGAAGAATCACCATAGGTAGACTTGACCTGGGATTCCAACAATAATGAGTAAATTTAATTATTCAAGAGGAAATTTATTATACAACAGTCAATTTTGAGCTGGATGGCAAGGTTCAAAGTTTGAGAATTCAGAGCTTTTGAAAGTCTGATTACCAAATAGGATCATGACGTAGTTGGCAAAATTGTGAATATTTCCAAACTGGATTTCTACTCTTACCCTAATGTAGAATCTCATTGTCACAAGTACACTTCTGCATTTGAGTAAACAAAAGGAGGAACAGCGATAATATTGTGTCTACTTAGGTTACCAAATAGGATCTTAGTTGAATCCTCAAGGGTGATCCCAAAAGCATGCAGAAAAGACCTGAGTCTGAAAGAGTCAGATGGCAAAAGACACCTGCTGTTACCAATGGCCCATCTATAATGCAGAGCAACCTCTTAACGTGAGGTTGTGAATAACTTTGGATTTTGAACAGGCTTGTGTCCCAGTGGGCCTGTCAGGATGAATTAGTTAGAAAACAGACATCCTGCTTATCTAGAATCTTATTATTGTGGTCATTAATTTTCCCAACCTATTGTACCACACTTTCCTCACTTAGGGCCAAGGAGATTCTTGAATGTGCAGCAAGACCAGAATAATATAGAGTGTTTTGCCTCACTGCTTTCAAGATGTTCTGTTGTTGTTGTTTAGGAGCTCCATAGAGAGCATCTGTCTTTAGGATTATAAATTTGGTAATTTTTACCAGCTCTAAATTTTCTCTAATGCTTAAGAGTAGTTGGATCAACAGCCTACTCCCATCATTTAGAGACAAGTAATGTGCAAAACTGAGTGAACTCAATATGATCACCACTCAAGGCTTCTCCCTGTGAACTAAAGTCTTCTTTAAATTTTGAAATAACTTCTAAATAAGAAGGCAAAAAGAAGCAAAAGCATGTGTGAGAAAACATGTTTTTTACTTTTTCTTGGCACAAAATGCAAGTGTAGTAGCCTCCCCCTCTGTCATAAGTAGAAGTAGGATCCATTCCCATGTTCTTCCAGGTGTTCTGTTTTACTAGTCAGTAAAAACTGAATCCATATTGCTATAAATGGAAGATAACTAACACCCTAATATATTAAATAGGGATTTCTAAGTTGCACCAACAAAATAATTGGGTGCATGTACAAATGAGGATTCACATGTACAGAATTCAAATTTTGTGTATGCAAAACAGATAATTGTGCAATCAAATAGGTGACTTTGATTAAAATCATTGTATATGCAAATTCACCACTTGCTGAAGCAGTCATATTTTGACACATGCATCCATAATTTGTGGTTTCTAATTTAAGGTAGTTTCATGGCAGAAATAGTCTTACCTATTGGATCTCATGTTTTACGTATTAGCAAAATACTGCTTTTTAAATTTTTTCTTTCTTTTTGGTAATCATATTACTATCATTTTAAAGTGACATTTCTCCTTGTATCAATAGCACTTTAACATTTCTGAAAATTAGGTAGATTTAAAAATCAATTAGAACATTTAATGTAGTCTCTTATTTAGCCCTACAGTAGCCCTCAACTTAATGGTGCATTTTACAGTAAAGAACATCTTATAATAAAGATATTTTGATAAGCACCATCTTGCAATCCGTACCACCTTATCACAAATCTCATTTTATTATCATAAACAGTAGCAACACACACTGATATTCTCATATTATATGTCAGGCACTTACCTTTCACAGCCAGCCTGAGAAGCAGATTTAGCGTATTTTAAGGATGAGGAAACTGCTACATAAATCGCATGACTCTCTCAGGGTCACAAAGCAACTACATGGCAAAGCTAGGAAATTCAGAACCCGGGAAGAGTGTGGCTGCTGTCCTCCTTAAAAGCAGCACAAACTCAGCTTCAGTTGCTCCTTTAAGGCAGTTGTGACTGTCTGAGAAGTTGCAATGAGCCCTACTTGCACAGGAATGATCTCTCCTTTCTCTTCTCTCTTTCTTCTTTTCTTTTCTCTCACTTTCTTACTTCTCTTTCATCTCTCCTCTAAAGACTCTAGGACAGTAGAGAACCTGGAGAACTGGAGGACAGAATCTCCCATTGACTGGTTGCAGGCCAGTGTTTCAGGGAGCTCAGGAATTTGTTTCCCTGTGTCTCTTGATCACCATATTAAAAGCAAAAATCTAAGCATGCTGTATTCCAGTTTCACATGGCCTTTGCTCAAAACCTTCCAGCTTCTCCTTAATCTTACTTAGGTTGAAAGCTAAAGTCCTTACAAGGGCCTTAAGAGTTACTCATGATCTGGTCTCCTCTCAGACCTGGTCTTCTGTCTCTGTCCCCCTTTGTTACTTGTTCAAGCTAATCCTGCTTCCCTGCTCTTCCTGGAACCTGGTAAGCAATGTCAGGGCTGAGGTCCTATGTACTTGTTTCCCTTCTTGGAATGCTTTCCCAATGTACAGCAGGTGGTTTCCCCTTGTGACCGTTAAGTCGCTGCTCAAATGTCGTCTTATCACAATGCTCTTCTCCCTCACCTCTGCCTCTTCTTATCCCACTTAATCTAGTTTCTTTTGCTTCCAGAGCACCTACCCACCACATCTATTATAAAGGTGTTTACTTGTCTAACTTTTCCTACTACAATCTATAGAAAGTATAAGACAGTGGCTTTGGATGGAATGTTCCCTGTTGTATACCCTAACCCAGAGTAAATGCTCAGTAACTAATTGTTGCACAAACTAATAGTTGCATAGTTTTCTTATGCGAGGATTCCCTACTTAGCTGTTCTCAGAATGAATGCATGAGAGGTGCAACACAAAATAATTTTCTTTACAGCAGTAATACACATAAAGACGTGTTTGTCAATGGTTCCTATGTCATGTTACATGAAACAAGCAAAAGAAGGTGGAACAGAAGTTATTGCAAGTCATGAAAAATGATTACAAAATATGATCAAAGTTTTATTATTTTAGGGAGCACAATAAAATCAATAGCTAGACGTTATACTGCTTACTATGTATCAGCCCTATTTTACATGTTATACATATAAATTTAATCCTCACAACAACCTTACAATGGAAATACTATTATTATATTCATTTCACAGATGAGAAAGCTGCGGTACTGAGAGTTTAAGTAACTTGACCAAAGTCACAGAGAATTGTATAGCTTCACATAACAGTATTTTCACATTGCAATTGATTGTTCAATAGTAACTCTCCCTAATGATCCGGATTAAGTTTCCCACTTTCAAATATTTTCTTTTCCACCAAGAGTAGCAGTATTATCACATCCCTTTATACTCTTTGTCTAAGAAAGCCTGTTTTTAATTGATTCTTTCTAATGTCTCAGAAACTATCTTGGATGAATTAACAAATGTATTAATATACACATGCTACACACTTTCCTGGATTAATACCTATAATTACAGGAATAAAATATTTCATTTTATCTTCTCTTATGGCAGTTTTAGCCTATCACATTTAAGCCTTTCATGTTAAAATGCATTTGTTGAATCATGTTTCTTCATAAACCTGTAAATGAGAAGAAGCCTGTGATTGAAAGCTAGTTTTGCAGTGAAGCCATAGAATTATTTACAGTCACCTTTCTTTAATACCTAATTGGATTGATGCTTAAAACTAAGGTAACTTTATGTACTAGTTTGCTCGAACCATCCCAGTTCATGTCTATTTTACAAGTGTAACCATATATATATAGATAGATAGATAGTTATTAATAATTGCATGTACTTTCACTTTTGAAAGTTTCTCCAAGATGTCTAGCACAGACAACAAATTTTATGTTCACCTATTTAAAGCAGATATGTGATATTACCAAAAGTCTTTATCCTGGGGGTAAAAAAAAAGGGGGGGATGATTACGTATCCTCAATAAATTTATTTTAATTTCAAAAGTAATCACTAAATTAAAATCCGGGGTGGGGGGGAATAATACATGCTCACCAAAATGAGACACACTAGGCCTGAACTGTTCTTCTACTTGCTTAGTAGAAATTCCCTCAACAAATCTGATCAAACAACTTGAATTATTAAAAGAATTAATCTTTGCTAGAAAGGATAAAGCGTTAACTTTATTGCTCTAGGTCTTTACTAGATTTCACGTAAACGCATACTGAAAGCATTAGCTGAAATATTGTGTTCCATTTACTGTTCCACGAAATTCATTCAAATGTAAGCCTCTTCTTTGGCCATGCTGGCTTGTGCAAAGGGAAAAATCAAATTCCCAATCATCCTCAGCACCTAGACTCATATCCAAAGTCTTTAGCACCTCCTGGCATTGAATAAGCACATAGCCAGAATGTCTTCTGCTATTTCCCAGTTTAGCTCTATTGAGACACAAATTCTTGGAAGGCCCAGCCTGTAGATTTCACATGAACAGTTTTTTTTTTCTTTTCTCCTTTTAGAAGAAGGAAATCTTTTCTGTACTGGGGCTCAGGAGCCTGAGACAGCCACTCAGTTCCCTTATATTTTATAATATTCTGAAAAATATAGCCAACTGTTCATGAAGCCTCAGACCTATAACCTACTTCTTACCTTCATTATTTTTTCTTTAATTCAGAGCGCCTAAGTAAGAAATGAACACAGAAACGTTAATCACAATATTTGTGTATTTTTACATGCAAATTTTTTAATTGTATCATTTGAGAAAAGGTTTTCATTTTTTCTTATTATTTTGCTATTTAAAATACATTTTACTGCTATTCTTTCTTCTATTCCTCCCCAGATTCTTGCTATGTCCACTGCTATAAAATGTTTGTTAGTCTTCATATTGGTTGACTACTTTCTCAGATGATTGAATCACCTCCAGGAATCTCACCACCTCTGTGAAGCCCCCAGTAAGGCTGTTGAAACCACCATTCATTTTCCCCACACACACCCTCAGTTATCTTTCAGTTTTATTTGCTGGGATCTTCTCTACTAAAATGTATCACTAGATCTGCCAGGGAGATTTGGAGACCCTGGCTAAGTGCTATACTTCTTTGTTTCGCTGTGAGGCAGACTAGGAGTTTGGTAGCCCTAGGTGATAAGTTGTATGGTGCCTGAGCCTCTATGTGCCCGCCAGAGGTTCACAAACTTCATAGTGGTCACTTAGGATCAGGGAAACATACAAGGTAATTGGCATTGCAAATGTACAGCGGAAGTTATCTTTGTAATACACCTATAAACTTGGGCTCATGTAAGTCACTTTCATCAAAGATCAAGATAGACAAGTACTTTCCAATTTTTTTTCACTTGGAAGTCTAAAATTTTACCTGAGATAAGTATTTTTCATAAGGCAAAGAAGGCCACATGGGGCTTCTGAAATTTCTTAAGACAGTTGTCCCAGAAGCAAAAGGATATATATGCAAATGAGGCCCCTCGTGGGTGGTCATAATTGTTTTATGAGACAGCATATTTTTTTTTTTTTTTTTTATCGCTTTGTCACCGTTTACCCTTCCCCCTCCCCATAGCCTCAAGTCCATTCTCTAGTAAGTCTGTGTCTTTATTCCTGTTTCACCCCTAGGTTTTTCATGACATTTTTTTTTTTAAATTCCATATATATGTGTTAGCATACGGTATTTGTCTCTCTCTTTCTGACTTACTTCACTCTGTATGACAGACTCTAGGTCCATCCACCTCATTACAAATAGCTCAATTTCGTCTCTTTTTATGGCTGAGTAATATTCCATTGTATATATGTGCCACATCTTCTTTATCTATTCATCCGATGATGGACACGTAGGTTGTTTCCATCTCTGGGCTATTGTAAATAGAGCTGCAATGAACATTTTGGTACATGACTCTTTTTGAATTATGGTTTTCTCAGGGTATATGCCCAGTAGTGGGATTGCTGGGTCATATGGTAGTTCTATTTGTAGCTTTTTAAGGAACCTCCATACTGTTCTCCACAGTGGCTGTATCAATTTACATTCCCACCAACAGTGTAAGAGGGTTCCCTTTTCTCCACACCCTCTCCAGCATTTATTGTTTCTAGATTTTTTGATGATGGCCATTCTGACTGGTGTGAGATGATATCTCATTGTAGTTTTGATTTGCATTTCTCTAATGATTAGTGATGTTGAGCATTCTTTCATGTGTTTGTTGGCACTCTGTATATCTTCTTTGGAGAAATGTCTATTTAGGTCTTCTGCCCGTCTTTGGATTGGGTTGTTTGTTTTTTTTGTTATTAAGCTGCATGAGCTGCTTATAAATTTTGGAGATTAATCCTTTGTCCGTTGCTTCATTTGCAAATATTTTCTCCCATTCTGAGGGTTGTCTTTTGGTCTTCTTTATGGTTTCCTTTGCTGCGCAAAAGCTTTTAAGTTTCATTAGGTCCCATTTGTTTACTTTTGTTTTTATTTCCATTTCTCTAGGAGGTGGGTCAAACAGGACCTTGCTGTGATTTATGTCATAGAGTGTTCTGCCTATGTTTTCCTCTAAGAGTTTGATAGTTTCTGGCCTTACATTTAGGTCTTTAATCCATTTTGAGCTTATTTTTGTGTATGGTGTTAGGGAGTGATCTAATCTCATACTTTTACATGTAGCTGTCCAGTTTTCCCAGCACCACTTATTGAATAGGCTGTCCTTTCTCCACTGTACATTTCTGCCTCCTTTGTCAAAGGTAAGGTGACCATATGTGCGTGCGTTTATCTCTGGGCTTTCTATCCTGTTCCATTGATCTATCTTTCTGTTTTTGTGCCACTACCATACCGTCTTGATAACTGTAGCTTTGTAGTATAGTCTGAAGTCTGGGAGCCTGATTCCTCCAGTTCCTTCTTTCGTTCTCAAGATTGCTTTGGCTATTCGGGGTCTTTTGTGTTTCCATACAAATTGCAAAATTTTTTGTTCTAGTTCTGTGAAAAATGCGAGTGGTAGTTTGATAGGGATTGCATTGAATCTATAGATTGCTTTGGGTAGTAGAGTCATTTTCACAATGTTGATTCTTCCAATCCAAGAACATGGTATATCTCTCCATCTATTTGTATCATCTTTAATTTCTTTCATCAGTGTCTTATAATTTTCTGCATACAGATCTTTTGTCTCCTTAGGTAGGTTTATTCCTAGATATTTTATTCTTTTTGTTGCAATGGTAAATGGGAGTGTTTTCTTGATTTCACTTTCAGATTTTTCATCATTAGTATATAGGAATGCCAGAGATTTCTGTGCATTAATTTTGTATCCTGCCACTTTACCAAATTCATTGATTAGCTCTAGTTGTTTTCTGGTAGCATCTTTAGGGTTCTCTATGTATAGGATCATGTCATCTGCAAACAGTGACAGCTTTACTTCTTCTTTTCCGATTTGGATTCCTTTTATTTCCTTTTCTTCTCTGATTGCTGTGGCTAAAACTTCCAAAACTATGTTGAATAAGAGTGGTGAGAGTGGGCAACCTTGTCTTGTTCCTGATCTTAGTGGAAATGCTTTCAGTTTTTCACCATTGAGGATGATGTTTGCTGTGGGCTTGTCATATATGGCCTTTATTATGTTGAGGAAAGTTCCCTCTATGCCTACTTTCTGCAGGGTTTTTATCATAAATGGGTGTTGAATTTTGTCAAAAGCTTTCTCTGCATCTATTGAGATGATCACATGGTTTTTCTCCTTCAGTTTGTTAATATGGTTTATCACATTGATAGATTTGCGTATATTGAAGAATCCTTGCATTCCTGGAATAAACCCCACTTGATCATGGTGTATGATCCTTTTAATGTGCTGTTGGGTTCTGTTTGCTAGTATTTTGTTGAGGATCTTTGCATCTATGTTCATCAGTGATATTGGCCTGTAGTTTTCTTTCTTTGTGACATCCTTGTCTGGTTTTGGTATCAGGGTGATGGTGGCCTCGTAGAATGAGTTGGGGAGTGTTCCTCCCCAACTCCCCTTTTGGAAGAGTCTGAGAAGGATAGGTGATAGCTCTTCTCTAAATGTTTGATAGAATTCGCCTGTGAAGCCATCTGGTCCTGGGCTTTTCTTTGTTGGAAGATTTTTAATCACAGTTTCAATTTCAGTGCTTGTGATTGGTCTGTTCATATTTTCTATTTCTTCCTGATTCAGTCTTGGCAGGTTGTGCATTTCTAAGAATTTGTCCATTTCTTCCAGATTGTCCATTTTATTGGCATAGAGTTGCTTGTAGTAATCTCTCATGATCTCTTTTATTTCTGCAGTGTCAGTTGTTACCTCTCCTTTTTCATTTCTAATTCTATTGATTTGAGTCTTCTCCCTTTTTTTCTTGATGAGTCTGGCTAGTGGTTTATCTATTTTGTTTATCTTCTCAAAGAACCAGCTTTTAGTTTTATTGATCTTTGCTATTGTTTCCTTCATTTCTTTTTCATTTATTTCTGATCTGATTTTTATGATTTCTTTCCTTCTGCTAGCTTTGGGGTTTTTTTGTTCTTCTTTCTCTAATTGCTTGAGGTGCAAGGTTAGGTTGTTTATTCGAGATGTTTCCTGCTTCTTAAAGTGGGCTTGTATTGCTATAAACTTCCCCCTTAGAACTGCTTTTGCTGCATCCCACAGGTTTTGGGTTGTTGTGTCTCCATTGTCATTTTTTTCTAGGTATTTTTTGATTTCCTCTTTGATTTCTTCAGTGATCACTTCACTATTAAGTAGTGTATTGTTTAGCCTCCATGTGTTTGTATTTTTTACAGATCTTTTCCTGTAATTGATATCTAGTCTCATGGCGTTGTGGTCAGAAAAGATACTTGATACAATTTCAATTTTCTTAAATTTACCAAGGCTTGATTTGTGACCCAAGATATGATCTATCCTGGAGAATGTTCCATGAGCACTTGAGAAAAATGTGTATTCTGTTGTTTTTGGACGGAATGTCCTATAAATATCAATTAACTCCATCTCGTTTAATGTATCATTTAAAGCTTGTGTTTCCTTATTTATTTTCATTTTGGATGATCTGTCCATTGGTGAAAGTGGGGTGTTAAAGTCCCCTACTATGAATGTGTTACTGTTGATTTCCCCTTTTATGGTTGTCAGTATTTGCCTTATGTATTGAGGTGCACCTATGTTGGGTGCATAAATATTTACAATTGTTATATCTTCCTCTTGGATCGATCCCTTGATCATTATGTAGTGTCCTTCTTTGTCTCTTCTAATAGTCTTTGTTTTAAAGTCTATTTTGTCTGATATGAGAATTGCTACTCCAGCTTTCTTTTGGTTTCCATTTGCATGAAATACCTTTTTCCATCCCCTTACTTTCAGTCTGTATGTGTCTCTAGGTCTGAAGTGGGTCTCTTGTAGACAGCAAATACATGGGTCTTGTTTTTGTATCCATTCAGCCAATCTGTGTCTTTTGGTGGGAGCATTTAGTCCATTTACATTTAAGGTAATTATCGATATGTGTGTTCCTATTCCCATTTTCTTAATTGTTTTGGGTTCGTTATTGTAGGTCCTTTCCTTCTTTTGTGTTTCTTGCCTAGAGAAGTTCCTTTAGCAGTTGTTGTAGAGCTGGTTTGGTGGTGCTGAACTCTCTCAGCTTTTGCTTGTCTGTAAAGGTTTTAATTTCTCCATCAAATCTGAATGAGATCCTTGCTCGGTAGAGTAATCTTGGTTGCAGGTTTTTCTCCTTCAACACTTTCAATATGTCCTGCCACTCCCTTCTGGCTTGCAGAGTTTCTGCTGAAAGATCAGCTGTTAACCTTATGGGGATTCCCTTGTGTGTTATTTGTTGTTTTTCCCTTGCTGCTTTTAATATGTTTTCTTTGTATTTAATTTTTGACAGTTTGATTAATATGTGTTTTGGCGTATTTCTCTTTGGATTTATCCTGTATGGGACTCTCTGTGCTTCCTGGACTTGATTAACTATTTCCTTTCCCATATTAGGGAAGTTTTCAACTATAATCTCTTCAAATATTTTCTCAGTCCCTTTCTTTTTCTCTTCTTCTTCTGGAACCCCTATAATTCGAATGTTGGTGCGTTTAATGTTGTCCCAGAGGTCTCTGAGACTGTCCTCAGTTCTTTTCATTCTTTTTTCTTTATTCTGCTCTGCAGTAGTTATTTCCACTATTTTATCTTCCAGGTCACTTATCCGTTCTTCTGCCTCAGTTATTCTGCTATTGATCCCATCTAGAGTACTTTTAATTTAATTTATTGTGTTGCTCATCGTTGCTTGTTTCATCTTTAGTTCTTCTAGGTCCTTGTTAACTGATTCTTGCATTTTGTCCATTCTGTTGTCCATTCTATCTCCAAGATTTCGGATCAACCTTACTATCATTATTTTGAATTCTTTTTCAGGTAGACTGCCTATTTCCTCTTCATTTGTTAGGTCTGGTGGGTTTTTATCTTGCTCCTTCATCTGCTGTGTGTTTTTCTGTCTTTTCATTTTGCTTATCTTACTGTGTTTGGGGTCTCCTTTTTTGCAGGCTGAAGGTTCGTAGTTCCTGTTGTTTTTTGTGTCTGTCCCCAGTGGCTAAGGTTGGTTTAGTGGGTTCTGTAGGCTTCCTGGTGGAGGGGACTAGGGCCTGTGTTCTGGTGGATGAGGCTGGATCTTGTCTTTCTGGTGGGCAGGTCCACGTCTGGTGGTGTGTTTTGGGGTGTCTGTAGACTTCTTATGATTTTGGGCAGCCTCTCTGCTAATGGGTGGGGTTGTGTTCCTGTCTTGCTAATTGTTTGGCATAGGATGTCCAGCACTGTAGCTTGCTGGTCGTTGAGTGAAGCTGGGTGCTGGCGTTGAGATGGAGATCTCTGGGAGATTTTTGCTGTTTGATATTATGTGCAGCTGGGAGGCCTCTTGTGGACCAGTGTCCTGAAGTTGGCTCTCCCACCTCAGAGGCACAGCACTGACTCCTGGCTGCAGCACCAAGAGCCTTTCATCCATAGGGCTCCTTAATTTGGGATGATTCCTTGTCTATTCAGGTATTCCACAGATGCAGGGTATATCAAGTTGATTGTGGAGCTTTAATCCGCTGCTTCTGAGGCTGCTGGGAGAGATTTCCCTTTCTCTTCTTTGTTCTGACAGTTCCCAGGGGCTCAGCTTTGGATTTGGCCCCGCCTGTGCATGTAGGTCGCTGGAGGGCGTCTGTTCTTTGCTCAGACAGGATGGGGTTAAAGGAGCCGCTGATTCAGAGGCTCTGACTCACTCAGGCTGGGGGGATAGGGAGGGTCACGGAGTGCGGGGCGGGCCTGCAGCGGCAGAGGCCAGCGTGACGCTGCAGCCTGAGGCGCGCCGAGCGCTCTCCCGGGGGAGCCGTCCCTGGATCCCGGGACCCTGGCAGTGGCGGGCTGCACAGGCTCCCCGGAAGGGCGTGTGGCTAGTGACCTGTGTTCGCACACAGGCCTCCTGGCTGCGGCAGCAGCGGCCTTAGCGTCCCATGTCCGTCTCTGGGCTCCGCACTCTTAGCCGCGGCTCGCGCCCGTCCCTGGAGCTCTCTCAAGCAGCGTTCTTAATCCCCTCTCCTCGTGCACCAGGAAACAAAGAGGGACGTAAAAGTCTCTTGCCTCTTTGGCAGGTCCAGACCCCTCCCCGGACTCTCTCCTGGCCAGCCGCAGCGCACCAACGCCCTGCAGGCTGTGTTCACGCCGCCAACCTCAGTCCTCTCCCGGCGCTCCGACAAAAGCCGGAGCCTCAGCTCCCAGTCCCGCCCGCCCCGGTGGGCGAGCAGACAAGCCTCTCGGCTGGTGAGTGCCGGTCGGCCCGATCCTCTGCGCTGGAATCTGTCCGCTTTGCCCCCCGCACCCCTGTTGCTGTGCTCTCCTCCGCGGCTCCCAAGCTCCCCCACTCCGCCTCCCGAAGTCTCCACCCGTGAAGGGGCTTCCTAGTGTGTGGACACTTTTCCTCCTTCACAGCTCTCTCCCGCTGGTGCAGGACCCGTCCCTATCCTTTTGTCTCTGTTTAGTTTTTTCTTTTGCCCTAACCAGGTACGTGGGGGGTTCCTTGCCTTTTGGGAGGTCTGAGGTCTTCTGCCAGCGTTCAGTAGGTGCTCCGTAGGAGTTGTTCACGCGTAGATGTATTTCTGGTGTATCTGTGGAGAGGAAGGTGATCTCCGCGTCTTACTCTTCCGCCATCTTCCCGGAAGTCCGAGACAGCATATTTTAAAAGAATATATGATTGAAATTATAGGTTCAGATTGCCCCTCTGCCATTTGCTTTCTGTGTATCTGGACTATTCACTTTAATTAGAAGGTTGTGTCTTTAAATGAAAAATGCAAATCAAAAGTGGCATTCACGGCCAAATTTGTGTAGATTAAATGGGTTAATGTAAAGTATATGCATAGGAAGGTGCCTGGTTTATTGACTGTTCCCTCACCCAGCATACTGGGAATAATCATTCTCCTTGCCCATATTCACCTTCACTAAGTTTTGTGAAGTCTGAGTGCGTGCGCGCGCGCACGCGCGCACACACACACACACACACACACACACAGAGTCATGCTACCGGGTAGCTTGAAGCCCTCTGGGGTGAAATATGTGCTCACTGAAAGAACCAGTAATCTTATTTCACTGCTTTCTTGAAAATATATACGAAAGGATTGGTTTACTGTGATTACTGACCTAGGTTAGTCTTAGAGCAAAGGCAGAATCTGTAAACATTTTGAGCTACTTGTATAAGATTGTCTAGAACTTCACTTTCCTCTCATTTACCTTACTCTGTGCGCCTATGTCTGAAGGCTGTTTTATCAAAAGGAGGAAAAAAAAAAACTATATAATTGGGGGGAAAATTGTGTAGAAAAAATGTTTGACTGAAGCCTCTGGCTGTCTCCACAGTGCTTGTGAGTCCAAATGAAAATGGGTGAAAACACTAAACAATTTTAAAGGCTTTCAGACATGGGGATGCTTGTTAAATGAAGACAGAACATGTTGATTCATTATTCTTTTTTATGTCGATAACATGTCTACATTATGACATTGTGTTAGAAGATATGCATTTGTTCAACCTATGAAATAGCTTGAGTCAGGAAATAAAATTCCTATCACTCAGATAGCACCTTAGAGAAAAAAAATGTAAATACTTCAAACTTTGAAATACTTTGTTTAGAAAAAGTGATATATTGAACATGCATACATGTTCAGTAAATTATGAGGGTTACTGTGAGCAGCTTTTTAAACTATTTGAGAGTTTCAGGATGCACAGTTGTTTCAGAGGAACTTTATTTTTTAATGTCACATCCAATGTGGAAATTTTTTTTCAACACTCATCAAATAGAGACACCACTGAGAATCTGGAACCAATAGTGAAGCATGAACCAATTAGTGATGAGAAAATGCATCATATTGGAAAGTCACAATAGTAGTACTTAGTGATCAAGGAGTTCATTTTATTGTATAGTATTGGCAGACAACTGATAACTAAAAGTTACAAGAAATAGTAACAACCAGGGTGAAAAAGCAATCAATTTTGAAATGTCAAGAAAACTATTTATTTATTTTCTAGGAGTTAGTTTAATTAGAAAAGTTGTTATAAGTGCCAAAACCCTGGAAGGAACATATTTTATAAGTTAAATGGAAATGTGCTAGATTCTTATTGCAAGAACTCAAAGACTAGCTTCATCATACTAGGTGATCAGTGTCAGAGTCATACACAGATGATGTTTCTACATTGAATAAGCTCTTTGGTTGGAGCCGTTTGACCCAGAGAAATGCCTAGTCTTTTGTTCAGATATCATCTTTTCATACCCAAGGTAAACGGGACACAGATTCTTATAATATGCAACATGGGAAGTTGAAAATCCTGATAAATCTAGGTTTAGTTATCATCTTCTATGCCAACTAGATAAGTGACCTTGGACAAGTAAACTACTGAGATGTATTCTTTATCTGCAAAATGTATATGTCTATGATCAAAATAATGTATGTAAAAAGTTGGTAAAATGCCTTATACTTTGAATTCAATGTGCTCTGACTACAATGTGGTTGTTTGCCAAATATATCCACTATGCAGGTTTATACTTATTTAACTTTTTGTGAGTGAATGGGGCCTTGATATTAGTTCTGGCCAATATATTGTGAACAGAGTGAAATATCACCTTGGGGACAAATATTTAATTGTTGTTGCTGGACCCCACAGTATGCTTTCTTTTCTTTGGAACATGATTGTCAAGTCATTGACAGCAACTAAGCTCTATCATTCCTGGTTCTTGAGTGGCCATGGTGAACCGAACACCTTTGACTCTGAAATTGTAAGCACAAGGAAGAAATAAATGTTTGAGATTTGGACCTGATTGTTACTGTAGCATAACTTAGCCTATCATTAGAAATACATTAAGGTCCCTCCTAAAAGCTTATAACTCCTTCATAGAAATAAAAGTAAGCATAAAATGTGTTAATATCTCAATTTGCAATTTCTCCTTGGCCAAGTCATTTGACTTTAACAATGTATTACTTAAGGCATTAAGAAACTCTCAAGCATGGCAATGCCTCCTTCAAATACTCAGGATGTTTAAGAGCAAGTTATTTAAGTTCTCTCATCTTCTTATCCTAAATTTGCTTAGTTGTGTTAGTATTTTTTAAATCATTTCATCCAAGTTCTTTTGAGAATATAAAATGGTGAACTTGTATCTTCAGTGTACACCCTCGGTTTGAGATGAATCTTTAGGCTCTTGTAACTTTTTTCCATCTGTTTAATTATTTTGTAATCAGAATCTCAAATATTTATCAGTTACTAAATGTATGTAAAGGATTTGGTTCATTGGGAAATACAGTCAACCCTTGCATAATGCGGGGGGTTAGAAGTGCTCACCCTCCGCACAGTTGAGTATAATTTATAGTCTGCCCTCCATATATGCAGTTCTTCCAAATCCGTGGTACTAGATCCATGGATTCAATCAACTGCAGATCGTGTGGTACTGTGATATTTATTACTGAAAAAATCCAAGGGTAAGTGGACCCACGCAGTTCAAACCCATGTTGTTCAAGGGTCAACTGTATAAAGAAAATTAAGACATTTGCTTTGTCTTTAGAGCGTGTATAATCTAGTTGGGGAATCATGCCAGAAATGTACGAAAGTTACAGAATAGTACAAGAATCTGAATCATGCCAAACCACAAAAGACACATATTATCATTGCAAAAAAGTTATTTTGATCTGAAATGCAATTCTCAGACTATGGGAATATAAAAACGTTCTGGTGATGATATGGCAGGGAAATTTAAGAATATACTTGACTATCAGAAGGGGTACTGGGCATGATGACTTCTGAGCACATTTCTATTTCAAACGAAGGGGGTGCACTGTTCATGAAAGTTACAATATTATTTTAAAATTTTTGCTCAGTAGGCACTATCCCACTGTCTCTCATCCATAACCACTTCTGTCACCTGTAGTTAGTTTGCTCCCTTCATCATCTCTCTGCTTCATCTGCCCCTGATATTTGTTCCTTTAACTCTATCACTGTTGATCAGTGGTAAGGCAGTATCTGAAGACATTTTGCATACTGATTGATTCCAAAGGCTCTGGAGTCACAGAAAGCTGGAATATGAATCCTGACTCTGCTGGCCATGTGACCATAAGCAAACATTGTTGTATCTCTGAACTTCTCTTTCCCTATTAATGTAATAGGGTCAATAATAGTGCCATGCTTATGGAGTTGTATTTTGAAACAAGATGATGTATGAAAGGTATTTAGCACATAATAAGTCCTCAGTAAATTAGCTTACATTATTTTTTTTTTTCCTCTGATCTTCACTAGCTGACAAATACATACATTTTAATACATGGTTCTTGCTTGATGAAAATAATTTGTTGAGAATTACAGGAAAACAACTGTGGCATTTTTGATAGCAGGAAAAATTAACAAGATGAGTATTTTTCTTTCATGGAGAATTTCTACTTTATTACTCATATAGCCATCTATATGAATGCACAATCTATAAAGAATGCACAAAGACACTGACTTCATATATAGGTGCACATAGAAGTGTATCTTATGTGTGTATGATTACTCAGTAAAAATGTATAATTGGATCAGATTTCTATGTGTTCTATTTCCTTTCAGAATTAAAGAGCCATGTTGACATAGCACAGCCTCAACTTTCTGGACAAACTCTTCCTTTAGCTTGAGTTTTAGGGGAAAAAATGCTATATTGAGTTCTTTCTAGTTTGTAGACCTGAAATTTGGTCTCCTTGCCCATTTTTTGAAATGTTCTTAGTATCTGTTGAGATGAGATTGCTAAGATCATTACTGAATACTAAAGAATGTATATTCTGCACATTGTGTTCTGTGTATAATGTGATCTTTCACTGGAGACTGGCTTTCCTTTTTCATCCCCAAGTCTATGAGCAAAATGTTACTTCATAATGAGAGACCCAAGGGGTTCTATTTCAGTCTTACAGGCCTATTAAAGGCTTTTGAACATGACTCTATTAATTTTTCTTCCTTTTAAGACTAGATTCATTTTCAAGACATAGACTGTTTCATTTCATATCTTAAAGCTCTTTAGTATTTAGGAAATGTTTCTCTTTATTAAATGCCAATTTCAGTAGGATATCAGTAATTAAATACCTACTGTCAAATTTCTTTTAAGCTGAGTTAATGGATTTGGGCTCATAGGTGAAATTTAATTCAAAGTCCTACACATTATTTAAGTCAATACATTTCATGGAATAATTACATACATATTGTAATTAAAAAGATAATTTGATTAATGGAGGAAGGTTTGCTTTTTAGTAATCACAGATTAAGTTGTTTTACCTGAAGTTAAGTTTTATAACAGGGTGAAACTGAGGCAGCTCAAACCTCAGAAAATTCTCCTGCAACCGTGGTTATCTAGCCATTTGTTTGCTGGTAAGAAAAGTCTTACATGTCTTATACATATAAATTATGTTAGAAAAAGAATTTTTAGGGTAGACTTTTTTCCAAGCATGTGCACTCAGTAGAGATTATTTAAAGGTTTTCAACAGTGAAATATGAATTACAATCAAGAGGAATCACAGTATAATAAAATGTTAATATCTAATAATGATAAAATCTTTGAGTAATTTTTTCTTCCTCATGCATTACATTATGAAAATGATTTTATACCACTTCCTTTACAAGAAGAAGCTCCTCTCAATCCTCGCAGACATTTTATTTTGTTTTCATTGTGGTAAAATAGATATACAATTTACTATTTTCTCCATTTTTAAGTGTATAATACAGTGACATTATGTACATTCACATTGTTGTGCAGTTATTATAACTGTGCAACTCCAGAACTTTTTCATGCAAACTGAATTCCATGCAAGTGAAACAGCTCCCTATTCATCACTCCCTACTCCCAACCCCGACTAATATTCTTTCTGCCTCTGTGAATTTGACTATTCTATGTATGTCAAGTAAGTGGAATCATAGAATATTTGTCCTTTACTGTCTGGCTAATTCCACTTTGCATAATGTTTTGAAGGTTCATCTATGTTGTAGTGTCAGAATTTTATTTATGTTTAAAACTGAATAGTATTCCACATCTATTCACTGATCAATGGGCATTTGGTTTGTTTCCACCTTTTGACTATTGTGACTCATGCTGCTATGAGCATTGGTATACCAGGCATTTAAAATTTTTTTGAGTGTGATATAGTAGACTTCTGATACTGGTCAAACACACACACACATACACACACACTACAGGGTTAAGTTTGATCATAGGCCTGTATTTAACTTGTGCTATTATCTTTTTAAATTTCTAGCAATTGAGAGCATGACTACATATCTCTCTGTATATGATACTTTTGCTCATGACATCAATTTCTTTAAGAAATATTTTCTATCATGACAGATTAAATTTTCTTTAATGTCTCCTTTATCATTGTTTTTTCTTTGACAGCCAGTCAGCATATCCATAACATTATTTTTGTTCATGGTGGGTTTTAAGACACTGAAAGCATTTAAGAGACTTGGAAGAATGATGATACATAAGACCATGCCCAGCGTAAGATGAAAATTACCCCAGGTGTACCCTCGCCTGCATGTGTCTTGTTTGTTTGTTTTTTATGCATGGATTGTCTTATTGCCTTAAAATAACTTAGGTAAACTTGACTGTACTCTCAATGGTCAGTGACTATCCACTAGTTACTGTGCTTTGAGGTTCTTAACCTGGGAGGAGTGAATCTAAACTTTCTCTTATATTAAAGCCTCTAAGATTTAATCCAAATGAAACGTTTTATCATTATTTCCTCTTACTTACCTAATCTCCTTATTACCTTCTATATTAGTCAGCAGGATTCTCCACAGAAAATAACCAATTGGTTCTTTTCTGTGGAGAATCCTGCTGACTAATATGGAAGGTTATATATATATTTATTTATATATATGTATTTATATAGTGGAGATTTATTATAGAAATTAGCTCACGTGGTTATGCCAGCCTAGCAGTCTCACTGTCTGCCATCTGCAAGCCAGAGAACCAGGAAAGCCTATGGTATAATTCAGTCTGATCCTAATGCCTGAGAACCAGAGGGACCTCTAGTGTACATCTCAGAGTCTGAGGGTCCAAGACCCAGGAGCTGCCATGTCCAAGGGCAGAAGATGGATATCCCAGCTAAAGAAGATAGAAAATTTGCCCTTCCTCCACCTTTTTGTTTCATTCAGGCCCTCAGAAAGTTGGATTATGCCTTCCCACATTGATGAGGGCAAATCTTTACTCCGTCTACTAATTCAAGTGCTTTCTGCAACACTCACACAGACACACCCGGAAATAATGTTTTACTAGCTATCTGGGCATCCGTTAGCCCAGTCAGGTTGACACATAAAATTAACCTTCACACCCTCACTCAGCTTTGTTCCTATTAAATTAAATTACCTTCTAAAGCACACTATTAATCTATGCTCTGTGGTCAAATCTGTTTTTCCTTTCTCAAGTGTTGCCTCCTTCATTTCTCCCGGATATAAGTAATTATCTACTTCCTCTGAAATTCTATAGCAATTTAAATGTACTTCTCTTTGGACTTTAGTATTCTCATTTCAGATTTGATTATATAAATGAACTATAACTATAGTTATTGTTTAACAATTTAAACAGAATTAACATTAACTAAAAAGTAATAATTTATTTACCTTGCCTCCTAATCCTGTCTCCTTAGCAGTTACTAAGAAGTTTGGAGTGCTCATTAAAAAGTTTTCATATGTAAAATGGAATTATACTTTCCATAAAATCTATGACTATCCTTCACCACTGAGCAATATTTATGAGATATTTTTCTCAATATATAGATCCACTTACTTTTTTCAGTGTTTGCATACCATTCTATGTTATGGTTGTGCCATTTTTCTTTATTTCCTTCTGACAGAAATGTTAAAAGTCATAAATCATGTGCTCATTAAAATTCCTGTATTATGAAAGTCATCATGAGCAAAGTTAAAAGGCAAAAGACAAATTGGGAGAAAATATTTGTATTCTGTCTAACTGATAGAATATAGTGTCCAAAATATATAAAGAGTCAACAAATAGATGATAAATATGCAAGCATTCCCATATAAACTTTTTTTTAAAAGTAGTGTGCTAAGCTAAATAAAACTCCCAAAGTTATCCAAGTTTTAATCCCTGGAGTCTGTAAATGTTACCTTATATGGCTAAAAAGTCTTAGCAGATGTGATTAAAGTTAAAGATCTTGAGATGGAGAGATTTTCCTCATTATTCTAGTGGGCTGCGCGTGTAATCACAGGAGGCCTCATAGGAGTCAGGCAGAGAGTAGTTTGATTACAGAAGAGAAGGCAATGTGGAACAGAAGCAGAGATTAGACTGCTGAGGCCATAAACCAAGGAATGCTGGCTGTCACCCGAGGTTGGAAGAGGCAAAGAACAAATTCTCTCCTGGAGTCTCAGGAAGGAGCTACCCCTGCTGACACCTTGATTTACCCCTCATGGACGCATTTCATACTTCTGGCCTCCAGAACTGTAACAATACATTTCTGTTGTTTTAAGCCACTAATTGTGTGGTAATCTGTTATAGCAGAAATAGGAAACTAATATAAATATTACTAATAAGCATTTCTGTAATTATTTTTAGGCACTCTTCTATGCATATAAATTATATAAACTCATTTAAAATAAAGTAACTGTCACACCAACCTTAGCAGGATTCTGAAGCACCAGGAATTAAGGCAGCTTGTTCAAGATGTCATACTTAAGTAAGTGGTAATGCAGGGATTTGAACTGAGGCAGTCTATGTCCTGAGACCATATTTTTAACCATTGTACTATACAGGCTTTCTAGGGACTGTCAATTCCAGAAACAAGTTGATGGCCAAGGGACATAAGGGGTCAGATTGAGAGAGAGCAGGTGGTGGCAATTAAAGACAGATAACATTGAGTGTTGGCAAAGATGTAGAAGAAAAAAAGTCTTCATGTTATGTGGAAGGGGCTGTAAACTGGTGTTCCTTTTGGTGGTGGCAGTGGTGGTGATGATGGGCACTTTTAAAAGGTTTATCCTAATGAATAGTGTGCATTACTCTCTAGCCAAGCACTTCCGCATACTGATAAATCCATTGGGGTACTGTTTCTAATACTCTAAACATGTGAATTTTTTTTTTTCAAGCTGACATTAATTATACTTAATTTATAAATAGGATGTTATTTCCTTGCACTTAAGCTAGTCCACTAGTATGATTTTTAGTACCCACACCCCAAGTGAGACATGTAAGAATAATCTTTGGAGCATTTTTCAAAGTACCATTTTTATTTGTCCAGGTACTCTCCCTCTTCCTCATCAGGAACATGAGTTCTTAGCTCTCACTGTAAGAATCTCTGCTACAGTTAGTGGCTCAGTCCAACAGGGAAATGCTCCATCCTTTAGAGAGTTATAGTAGATGGAAGGGTGGTCAACAAGGAATAAAAGGACTAATATTTATTATCTTCTGTGGCTTTTCTGTGTGTGCCAGATTTGTGCTAGTACATTTCACACATTAGGGTATTTAAGCTTCATAAAATCCCAGGAAGTTGAAGCCCTATCTTCCACTGTAAAACTGAGTATGCTAAGACTCCATAATATTAAACAAATTTATGAGTGTCACACAGTCAGCAAATGGGAGAGGTAGGATATAAATCCAGATCTGAGTTTTCGCTGCATGGACCTTCATCAGTTTTTGAAATATTAAAGTCAAAACTGGCAAAACGTTTTGCAAATAAAGTGCACAAATGAAACAGGATCCATACTGAATAGGTTTCAAGTCCTAAATGAAGATCACTAGTAAGTGCACAGTGGTATAATCATGCCAGGCTGAGCTCTCCATAGGTCAACATGAGTGACCACCCAGTTGTTTCCCATATGGCCTGTTGGGCATTCAGGCAAGCTAGTAGTTCTCTCTTAGGACAGAGCTTAGAGAGACACAAAATCTTCCTATCCTACTTTAGGAACAGAATGCATAACAGGACTGTGAAATCGTACAAATGTCACCTTTTCTTATTAGTGCAATTTGATGTTTTTCAGATTGCTTTGTAAATTAGCGTTAGCTTGTGATATGTGAACCCATGATATCCTCTCCGCACCTGAAAAATTGGAGTTATTCTTTCGTCTGAACTCTTCTCTGGACATTTTGCTAGGAACAGCTCCCATCTGTTTACCAAGGGAAGTCCAGGGATTCAACTTCTCTCTATCTACTGTGTCCTCCTAATGCCAAAAGTTTCAGTGGCAGGTACTCATTCAAAAATATTAAATGTTAGACTTTCATTTAATGATACAGAACCTGTACCAGGTAATACAGTGTAGAAAATTTTCTAAAAGTGCTATCACAATTTTCTAAAGTTGTTATTTCATAGGTAACTTATTTATAATTGAGAGCTTATTGAACTAGAGAGGATAAAATTTTAGGCTAAAATGTCTATGAAGTTAAACATGACTATTTTCCTCTCTTGACCTTTAGCAATCTTTTACATTTTTTCAAAACATCTTTTTCCTTTACTGAAAGATATTAAAATATAGTGTTCTTGAAATTATTTATTTATTTATTTTTTTGCCTGTACTTGAAGTTGTTTTCCTTCTAGTTAACTTTTCCCCCACTACAATTATGCAAACTCTTTCTAGTTTTCACTTGTGGAAACTTTCAACAACATTTTATCAGAAGAAACAATTTTGCATAAAGAAACATAAAAAGCAGAATATCACAGTAATGTTGGTTATATCAATTTTTCTATTCATTTATAAGCCAAATAATCATTTTCTGTTGCATAAAGGCTTTTATTTTTTCAAAAATATATTTTCTTAAAATTTATTGTTGAAGGTTTATGCTATTCTGAGCTTTATTTTATTTGGTAAAATTTTGTGAGGGATAGTTTACTTACCGTATTTCTAGGGAGATTGGGAAAGAATTTTTATGACATGTTATTAAATAAACTTTTGAACAAATTCTGGATCTAGCCTTTATTTTAAAAGTATCAGAAATTTTTTTCTCATCATTAGTAATACACACTCAAGCGATGAATTTGAGAAATACACAAAGTATATAAATAAATAGATAAATAAATATCACTGTACCCAAAGATCTGTTGACCTTTGTTTTGCCTTTTTATGTATTTAGTGCTATACATTTTTATTATACGTATATTTACCAAAAACAAAGACCTTATTTTATTTGTCCTTTTTGTAATCTATTTTTACTCACTTAGAAGAAATATTCCCGTATCCTTAATGATTCATTATTTTAAATTGTGTATTTTAATTTTTTAAATCATTACTGAATAAGAAATGTAGCTGGTATGATCATGGATGAAATATCTCTGTTTCATAGAATTTTTTTTCATTGTTCTGTTCATGGCTCATTTTACAATATTTCTGCCTGACTAAAACAGAACCAGCCTATTTGTTTCAGTCCAGGAGTTAGTGTTTTCTCTTACTCTATACAGCATAAATTCTTAAATGCTGAATTCCAGTAATTTCACGTGGCATTATAAATTAAGCTTTCTCTTGTCTTTGCTTTCTCTTCAGTAAACTATACCTCTAGGAAATAAAAATCATTTGCTCTCCACAGGTGACCTACTCTCAATGACTCAAGAATAGATAGATCAGTGCCATTTATTTAGAAGGTTTTCAAAATCAATACTTTTCAAGGAGAAAATAAAATATCTCATAAATCTTCACCAAAAAGATCCTTGTTCTAAAAAAATCCCAACACTTGAGATTTAAGCCATATAGTCAGTTGTATGGACAATGAAATCTAAGTTACTTTTTAGTTTGATGATAAAATTGTTCAGTTGCTAATTATTTTTGAGTAATTCATTCCATAAATAAGTTAATGGTTAATATATGGATAAGGTATCTATTTGAATTCACATGCAATAGGCTTATTCCCAGGAATTAGTGTATCCTCAGGATATTGATAACTTCAGTGACAGAACCTTATGTAGAATATATTTCAAAGACTTATAAGATTATATTTTAATATCTTCACAGATCCACACTGTATTTGTATCAGTTATAACTATTTTATTATTATAACTATGTTCATTTATCATGATTCTAATGAATGAATATATTTGGTTATATTCATTACTTTAAAAATACTGTATTATATGTCTCTAGTGTTTAAACGTTCTAAGGGGTATGGGTTTGGGAATGCAGCCTCTCAAAATGCCTGTTTGAGAAACCCACAATAAGACTGGGTTAAGTTTATAGGTCAGCATCACACAAGGAAGGAGGTAAAATCATTGGCTCATCCTTTCCTAACCTATCTATTTAAACCCAGGCAATAGTTTATAATCTTTGTTTTGAGCAAACATAGATAGCTACAAAGAACTTTTGATTATAATGTCCTTTAACCCAGTGTGAACAGCTGTCGATTTGGTTGTCTTGGCCATACTACATTTTAATAAATGGAATTTTACAGGGTTGCCTCAGCTAAAGATAGAAAGCAGGTAAACATCTTCAGCAGGAGAGAACACTTAGGGAGGTCATGAATCAGACAATTCTTTTCATCTTCATAGTATTATGAAGACATTATTTCTTTGGTTGTATAAAAAATGTATCAGTCTTTGTTAAGGCTAATGCCAACTGTGTGTGAATGATGATGTATTTGAATTTACACATTTAAAATAATGGACGTGAGGCCCAGTAAGTACCTTCAGTCATGCAGTAGAGACACGTGATTTAAAGTTGAGTGGCAACTGCCCTATGCCATAGAACTATAAATAAAACTGTGTTTCAGTAGTTTTCTTATTTGTTCTCTGCTATGGGTAGAACCTCTGTCTGAGCTTTAGCATAGAGTATACAGTTTTCTCCAACTCAGTATACAGCAATGGCACTCTTAAAGTCTCTCCAGTCAGGTAGGAGTCGTCCTTGACTCCTCTCTCCAATGTGGTCTTATCTAATCCATCAGTGAATCCTGTGAGTTATAGGCTCAAAATATACCTAGAACTGCTTCTTACTCTCTCACTGCTGCCACTCTGGTCTAAGCCACCATGAGGTCTCGTCTGGATTATTGAAAGTGCCTCCTACCGAATCCTTCTGCTTTTGTCTCCCTATCATCCACACTGCATGCTGCTCACAGCACAGACTGAACTTTCGAAAATGAAGTCAAATCACATCACTCCTCATCTCAAAGTCTCTGCTTCACATCTCACTAAGGATGAAACCTAGAGCACCCACCTAAGTAGAACCTTTTATCCCTCATTCTTCCTTCCTTACACTCCTTTTCTGCTCCTCTCACTGCAATGACTTCACTTGTTCTCTCCACTCCCACCACCCTGCTCAATGTGCCTCTGCCCTTCCTCTTCCATCTGCCAAACTGTTCTTCCCTTATTTATCCACATGGCAGGCTCCCTCACCTCTTTCAGGAATTTTCTAAAATGTCATCATATAGTGTGGCTTTCCCAACTACCTGCTTTAAAATGGTAACTGCCCATGGCTAAAATGCCTTCCCTTCTCTAATACTTACCAATATCTGACATACTTTCTCCTTGATGCTTGTGTATGTGTCTGACTCCTTCCATTAGAATGTAAGCACCTTTAGGGACAATTTTTGTTTGTTTGTTTTTGTTTGTTTACTGCTGTAACCCAGTACAAAAAAAAAACAATGTCTGGTATATGAATTGTGACTGGGATGTACTTCTACACAGACTTTATATAAAATACATGTGGAAGTATATTAGGCACCTGACTTCACAACAGAGAAAAATAATCAACTTGTTAGCTTCAGATCTATATTTCTATTCTCAAAGCTAGTTGCACACAATTTAGGAGAGGCCATAGGCCTTTACCTGAAGTTCAGCACATGAAAATGTTGTAAAACTATATTGACGTGAGTTAAGGCATAAAATAAAATCATCTGTTGATGAATACTTATTACAAAAGGTCCTATGCTAGACAGTCTGGGGATTTAATGAACTACAGAGGATGGATTCTCTTTATAATTAATTAATAATACAGAAAAAGTGCTTAAAACTATGATGCATAATGAACAATTAAATATTGACACCAGACAAGTCGCTTATTCTCACTGGACCTTGGTTCCCTCAGCTGTAAGATGTATTTGCTAGAAAAAAATCAGTGGTTTTTATGATTTTGCTTATTGAGATTTTACAGGCCCTTAAAGAATCTCTTTAAAATCCTGTTAAAGAACTTAGAGTGATCAACTAGGAAAGGCTGCTGAGTATCTAAGCCTAAGACACCAGACATTGTCTTTGTACAAATAACACCCCCTTCAACTAGAAAAGCTCTGTATCTGTGAGTTTCACCTATTGCACTGACACATAAGAGTTTGTTTGAGCAAAGAGAGCCAAGCTCCACTTTCCAAAAAATTAGTTGAAACTACACCAATGCTCTAGCAATCTATGATTGGTATAGTACTTCCTTCACAACCCTTAAAAATGAAAATTTATAACTGTAAGAAAAATAAAGTTGCCTCCTAAGTATAATAGGAACTTTTGAGAGGCCATTTGTTCCAGGTGTCCTAATTTGTGATTCTGTTCAAGTACAAGGAGTACAAAATCAGCTCTTATATGAGAATTTCTAAGTCCAGGTCCATTACCATTTTCTACAATGTCAAGACTTGTTATGATTCTCAAAGGTATTTATGATGCCTTTTTGAGGTATGGACTAGTAATTGCTATTGTGACCTTGTGATTCCCCATTTTGAATGACAAAAAAAAAGAAACAAAAAAATACATGTTTTATATCCACTTTGAATACGGCTATGTCACAGTAACAAAAAAAGTAATTACTGATGATTATTTTTCCCTACAGCCCAAAAGTCCCAAGGAAAGTGTAGTAAATTAGGAGATTGAATAGCATTTAGTAAACTAGAGCTTCTTCTTCTTCTTTTTTTTTTTTTGCTTCTTCTTAATTTGATAATTTCTTAAACATTTGATTAAAAAGTCTTACCAAGAATATACTTTACACCACTGACCACTTTTCCTTCATAGAATTTAAGGTGGTTTATACAATTCCTTTTAAAATGCAGTACGACAAGTGTGATAATTTGTTATTGTATCAAGAAAGTCCTAATTTATGGATTTGAAAAGTATCATAGATTTTTTAAATAATGGATGGAGATGATATTGACAAGCTGTGAACACATACTGACCCATTGGGAGTCAGCTAAAAATTGTTCCTGGTGGTAAGTGAACTTCAAGAACAGAAAATATGCCCTTTTTTTATCCATCTGGGACAGATACATCTTTTAGAAATGAAGTTATACAAGACACATTACTTGGTGTTTCCCTGACACTGTTGATAGTATAGTACCACAAGGGACCCCATTCTTGCTTTCTCACATGTCATTATTGAGGTGTATCACCCTTGAACTGTAGATATCACACTGTGTTATTGTTTGCAGTTGGTTGATATTTTTAAATATAGTCTTTGCTCTTTATCGAGCATAAAGAAAAAACATAAATAAGTTTTCTAGGAGCCAGTATACGCTTATTTGTGTTGTATTTGTCTATATATTTATTTATGATAAAGGAAGATTGGTACTACTTCTCTAAAATGCATGACTAAAGAAGCTTTCAAGGAAAATCTATAGAAATGCTATATAAATATTTAATATATCTTTACTTCTCTATCATATACTTGCCTGTTCTTCATATGTTTGTGATATAAAAGGAAGACAATTTTCCTAATGATTAAAAAATAAATGTTTAATTCCACTCAATCTTTTAAAAATATAGCCAACACATGAGCATGTTCTATGTGCTCACCTAAATTCTCTGTGATTGAACTCAAGAATGATTAATGTTGGCTATTTTAAAAGGAGTTTATAAATTGTTATGATGAATGTGTAAGTATTCAACATACATGAAGAAGATGCAGAAGAGTAGACAGTTTTGACTCTTTGTCATTCCTGTCTACCAGTTTCAAGAAGAATGTCTCCCACATTCTCACTCAAAAAATGGTTGTGTAACATATATAGTTGACATAGTCATTATAAACAAAATACAAGAGAGAAAAATCTAATCTTTCATGCAGATATGAGAAAATTTCACACTTAAGCTCAACCTTAAAAGATCAACACTGGGACTGAATCCAACAGTGAAGAAATTAGGTGCATTTTAGAAAATACTATGAAAAGAAAAAGAAGGAATCAGATATAAAATTGAGAAATGCCAGGAAAGGGCAAAATATAGGGCTTGTAAAAGTATTAGTCCAGGATCAAATTATAAGTAGCTTTAACTATTATGATAAGGAATCACTGAATATTAATAAGTAGCAGTATGACTTGACCAGATGGATATTTTGAAAGATATCTCTGGTGATAATATAGAAGATAAATTGAAAGGAAGGAAAACTGAGTTTTTTTAAAATATAAGGATTATATGAAAAAAGGATGCTTGTAAGCATTTACGTTTCCACCAAAATTTAGTTATAAATCTGACACACAATGTGGCCCTGAAATGATCTGTCCTTCCAGTGAAAGAAAATACAATTTGTGTAAACATACCATAATTTGCTATTTTTTTTTTCCTGGAAATGATGGCTTTATATAAAATAAATTGAGAACCTCAGGACTAAAAATAATATTTGGTCATATATTAGAATAGCAACCCACTCATCCCTATTTTGCACTGACATTCTTTATAGTTACTTCATTTTAGTAGAATTTAAGGTAATTTCTAGCAATGATTTACACATCTGACTTTAGTGCTTCTTTGCCTTAATTTGTATTTCTCTGTGAGAGATATCAACAAGTAATAGCTTATCAAATCTACTTCCTCGCATAACATGACTAGGCATCTTCCTATTACTGTATCTATTATTAAAAATTATAAATATATCCATGATCAAGAAGTAATTTGCCATTATTTACAAAAATCTACAGACTAATAAAAAGGACCTGCAGTTGCTAAATAACAATTCTTATATTAATTTTGTTATCTTAGCCAGATTTTTTCTGTAGTGCCCTAGGTTATTCCATTATACTTATTTCACATCTTATACATTCAAATTGATAATTTTTCATAACATTTTTCCCACTGTTCATTTTACTTTCAAGATCATTTCCTAATTTACCTGTTTCAGAGATGCAAACAAACTTGCATCCACACTCCCACTGTCCCAGACACAATCTTGGCCTTGTCAAATCAATGATTAGTTCCTCAAATAGTAATTTTTAGGAAAAAATGTTTGACATATAAATTTTCCAAAAACCTCCCCTTGGAAAATAAAATTTTATTTGCCTCATCTTGCCTAATTCCAAGCAAAAATTTTTCATAGATTCAGATATTTTTATTTGTAGTTGTTAGAGTGAGATAAAGGACTGCCCAGTTTTTACCTTTTCTCTCTTATGGCTTTGCCAATCATCTCCCCCACCCTGCCCCTTCATGCAACTGTCATTCTACAGGAAATAGTCTTCTTTGTCTGTCTAGTGCCCAAAATGAAAAATATCAAATGGTCAGATTTTTAGACTCACTTCCATTTAAGGGCAATTTAATATCTAAACACAGCATAGGTACCATAAATATTAAATTTGAAAACATAATGATTTTTGTTACAAAAACTGACTCCTCCAAGGAAAACACATAGAATTTTTAGTTCATATAATGTACTGTTACCAAATCACTAAAGCATTCTTGCTAGAGACTATCTGCAAAGATAGGAAAAATGTTTTTCGAAAGTTATGCTTACATTTTGAAATGGAATTCTCATCTGTATTTCCCCTAGTCTGTAAGAGCTGTGAAAGTAAGGGTCTTTGATTCCCCTTTCATTGTTTTACCAGAGCCCAACTTCCTGCCTCTGTATGGTAGACACTCAGTATACTTGCTGAATAAATGAATGAAGGGATATATGAAAATTAAACTGAGTCAAATGCCATTTAAGCCATTATCAGTATCAAATGGAGTCTGATTGGGAAAGTCATGAAGAAAACGAGCTTAGAAGCAATTTGGAAGACGGTATATAATTCCACAAAAAGCTGACTGGGTTTGGGAATTCATAGCATACTTCTACCTCAATAGTGACTAGATTTAGTGGATTTCAAGCAGTTTAATTTGTGGAAGTAATAATTGCTGCATCCCATCTATACTGCAGAACTGTTCTTTAGCTGTGTCTTTGCCAATTTATAAACAGTGATTTTATGAAGATCAGGACAAAAATGCGAAGGGGGATATTGTTAAAAATCTTCACAACCTCTTACGAAGAGCCAGTTTTATAGAAATAGAATGTGAAGTCATGCATACCATTAAATCACTTTCTTTGTAGTCCCCAAAGTGTCCTTTCCTCTCCTTTAGAGAAATCATAAATAGCTTCAGCTAATACAAATAGCCCAAAGCCACATTTAGCCTAATGCAGCTTAAATGAGATTTTAACCCTAGACCTTTCTTTTTAAAAAGCTTACTTTCTAATTGGATAGTGCATTTTATAGAAAACTGAAGGATATAATGTTGATTAGGTTCATACAATGAAGGAAAAGTTGCCACTCTAAGGTCAACATCTGTTGACTCTGCAAATGACAACCAGTATTCACAGTTTGAGATAATGACTGTGTCTGACAGGGGTCATTAGCAATTCTACCTCATAATTTCCAGAAAATTCATAATAAATGCAAGTGTAGCAAAATCTGAAGGAGACGTTTTTTCTCCCAAAGTGCTTGTTGTAAGTCCTGCCCACACAGCTTGTAGGTTAATAGAGATGCGATAGTAAGGTTGGACGCAATCAACTTTGACTGTGGGCTCCTCAGAGCTGGTTCGTTTTTGCCTTGAGTCCCCTACACTAGAATGCAATTAAGAAACAAGCAGCTTAATGACATTAACGACGGGTACTCCGAACATATAGGTGTTGGATTAATCAGAAAGTCTGAATCTGATTCAGGCGCAGGCCGTTCTCAATATATGCTTTTTATTTCTTCCAGTCTCACTGGGTCTTTGCAGTGACTCCTGAGATGTAGAATGACTGAGCTTGTGGACAAACTGCTTTCTGGAGCACAGGAGCCAGTCAGTTCCTCTGTGAACATTGGCATGGTTAGCAAATATATACTCAGGTCGCAACTAGAAAGGTTCTCTGTGCAGGCAAAAAGTTGACATTTATTTTAGTCCTGAACTCCTTAAAAAGCTGCCTTTCCAAATTCTTTATGGATGAACTGAAGCTGAAGTGTTTCTAGGAATATTTATTAAAATATTATAGATATACATACACATGCACATGTAAACATGTCTGTGTACACTCCTATGATTTCATTATGTCAAGCAAATATATATTTTAACCAACAAAAGTAACAGATGCTATTTGAAATAAAATCATTTTAATATCTGGAAAAGTAATAAGCACATGGTAAAATATGATTTTGATCTGTATTTCTAAATAGACACCAAACTGAATATAACCAGTTCAAAACTAAATGGAAGAAAGCAGTAAACGTGCCTATTTTTTCAAATATTTGAATATTTTTCAAAATGTTTAAATGCCTTTGAACAACAATGCAAGGAATATTAGTATATACTCTTTCAGAAAGCTCTTTGGACAACAGATCTTCTAGTAGATGTGGTCAGAAACGTGTTTTAATGTTTAATTAAACATTAAAACATATTTGATGCCTTATTTATAAAATGGCAAAAATACATCTATAGAGAAAATCTTATTCTTCTCTGTATCATCTGTTCACAAGATGAAGGGAGAAGTCAGTTCAGCTTAACACCAAAGCAGTAGTTTATCTGTTAGGAGTAACGTGAAAATTCCAGAGAATCACAGAATAGAAATTTAACAGTAGACAGAAGAGAGAAATAGTTGTGGTAGGTAAAGATGTCATCTGAAAAAAAAAAAAAAATGAGAAAGACATAACTCTCAAGTTCAATCTATAAATATATTTATACTACCTTTATAATGTCAAATACATTGCAATTGCTTGAGACAGGGTCATCCTAAAATAGTCTGCAGTATTGCCCTCTTAACTGTGAGTTTTTTTTTTTTTTTTTAATTTTAAAAGCTGTTGAGCAGCACACTCTCTGATTTAATAGTGATATTGCAGTATCTTTGGCCAAAAGAACTGTATGTAACTACTTTGTTTCTCTCCCTCATTCATTTGCTACTTAGAACCTTTCTGTGATTCTTCTGCTGTCTTTTAAGATTGTTGGCTACATTTTAGATATTCTGGAAGCTGCAGAGGGACCCATATATGATTCCCCAGGCATGAGACCTAAAGCTATCTGAAGCATTCGCCAGGCCCTAAATCTTAGCTCCTTTCAGATCTAACGATAACATTCATGTTTCTTCTCTCTGTAACATGAGGTTGATGGAAGTCCACAAACTTATAGGGAAAAAAAAAAAAAAAAAAAAAAGACAAACTGAAAAGAATTTTATCTGGTCTAAATTCAGATCTGCAAGAACTTAAATTTCAATGTAAGATTAATATCTGACATCTCACAAATTCCCACGGAAAGAAAACACTTCACATCAGCCTCTATTCCAGTTACCCATATATTCTCACAGTATTTATAGAACCAGATTTTGCTAGTGTCTAAGTCAGCCATTTGTTGGAAAACAGTTAAAATAAGAAAACTCCTAATTCCAAAACTCTCAAATATATAATGAGAAAGGAATCCAGGCACAAGAGAATTGAAGTCTGCTGATGGGTTAGCAAATGAGGAGGAATGAGAGAGATCATATGAGTGCATATTGCATTTAAGAGCCACATGCCCTTGGGAAGCCTTCTACCTGTTACTTGGCACTATTTTATAGATTTATTTGCCTCACTCTGTCAGTTGACTATAACTTCACCTTTGTCACTAGCTGCAAGGAGCCAGCTTTATATCTTATTTCGTATACATAATACAAATTCAGGAAATGTTTCTGTATTAGATTTACTAGAATGGACCTTAGAGATCATCCAGCACAATGTATTTATTTTTTAAATAAAGAAAGGGGAATCTAGGGGGAGAATTGTTTTAGCAAATATAGTTGAGCTGGCCATTGTTATTTGGGACCCAAAACTGAGTTTTCTGACTCTTAAGCTATGCTTCTTTGATATGCATGCACTGATTAACCTGATTAGTTCTCCTAATACTCATGCTTCTTTGCCCCCTCACTACTCCTCTCAACATAACTCACTCTCTCTAAATGTGATTGAAAAAAAGAAAATGATATCTTGTAATCAGTGATATTTAGTAAAATCTATAAGCAAAGGGTGGCCATCACCCATGTGATTCATAATGAAATTGCTGTGAGGATTTTTAAATGTGTGTTCATATTTAAATTGGTTTATTATGGCATAGGCTTTGGTAGACATGAAAAACAATAAGCCCATTGTTATTATCCAACAAGAATAATCTACATTACATGCTTCTTGACCACGTGGTTAAAGACTTCTGTTGCTCTAACATTTCTCTTCTCTGTTCTATATCAAATTTTCATTTCTACTAGACTGTAGAGAAGTAACAAAGTTTTTAAAAAAAAAAAAACAAATACAAACCTTCCGTTGATCCATTTGTTCTGCCAACTACACCCTTCCCATTTCTTGTCTCCTTTTTGCAGTAAAATTCCCTGAAATTGTTGTATTCATTGTCTGCCATTCCTCTTCTCATGTTCTTTCTTAAACTGCCCCATTGGTGACACTGACACTTGACAGTGTCACCAGTGGTCTCCAAATTGCTAAATCCAATGATCCGGTCTCAGAGCCCACTTCATTTACTCTTATTTGGGGCATTTGACAAAGTTGATCATTCCTTCCTTGATACAGTTTTTTTTCTTGCCTTCTGTGGTACCACATGCTTTGACTTTCCTTCCCTTTCACTGGTTTCTCTTTTGCCATCTCCTTTACTTGTTTTTCACCTTCTGACCTCTTAATGTTGATGTACTCCAGGGCTCAGTCATTAGTTCTCTTTTATTTTCTGCCTTGACACACTCCCTTGTGTTTTTATCATGTCTCCTGGCTTTAAAATACCTTCTTTGTGAGTCTTCAAAATGACTTCTGAGTTTGTGTCTTCAAGTTAGATCTCTCTCATGAACTCCAGAGATATATATCAGCTGCCTCCTTATCCATTAGTGTATTCACTTGCATATCCCAAATGCAAGATGTCCAAAAATGAAGTCCCTGACTTTTCTCACCTACTCCATCATCTTCTTCAGATGGCAGCAGTTCTGTCTAATCAGCCACTCAGACTGAAAATCTTGAAGTCATTCTTAACTCTTTTTTTTTATAATCTCGTATGTCACATTGAACACAATAGAAATACTACTGGCTCTACTTTCAACATATATTCAGATTCCAATTCCTATCACCTTCAGTCCTAAAGCTCTGGTCCAGACTGTTGTATCTCTAGCCTGAATTTAAACAGTAACCTTTTTTTTTTTTTTTTTTTTTGCATTTAAGCTGTTTATTATTCTGAACAATGTAAAGATCCAGACCATTCTCATTTCCTTATCCTCACAGTCTCCTATTCAGGCATGTTTTCATTTATTGTTTAATCTTTTTTTTTAATTTTTATTTTATATTGGAGTGTAAGCACTTCCTAAACATGAGAGTTGAAGTGTGAGAAGGATTCAACAAAAGGGGATTCTCTACTGCTGGCTTTGTAAATGGAGGGGCCATGTGGCAGGGAACTGGGAGCTGAGAGCAACCCTTAGCCAAAACCAGCAAGAAAGAATGACCTGAGTCCTATAACCATGGGAACTAATCTCTGTCAATAAGCTGAATGAGTTTGTAAGGAGATTCCTCCCCACAGCCTCCAGAAAACACAAAGCCCAGCCAACACCTTTATTTCAGTCCTGTGATACCCTGAGCAGAGAACCCAGCCACTCTGTGCCTGAACTTCTGACCTGTAGGATGTGAGCTCATAAATGTGTATTGTCTTAAGCTGCTAATTTTGTGGTAATCTATGGCACAGCAATAGAAAACTAATATATTCCTTGTTGTTTTGTTTCTGCTTTTTATTCCTCTGTTTTACTTTTAAATTGCAAATCACTTGATGCTCATGTCTTAACCTGGAAAACTTTTCCTAAGCAAGAACTTTTTTTTTGAAAGGAAGAAACAAGACTAAATTAACCGTAAGTAAAAATCCCATGTAAAGAGAATAGAGATAATTTGAAACAAAGTTAAATGACCACATTTTTCCAGAGAACTTGATGTTGCAACATATAGAAATGGACTGTAATCCCAGCACTCCCAGTAATTACTCCATGACCATATATGTAAGACATTTAACCTACCTTGACCTTATTTTCCTTACTCATTAAATGAGGGAATTTCACTAAATTAACTCTAAGATTTATTCCTACAGTAAAATTCTATGATTCAATAATACTGTGAGTCTAAGATGATCTATGAGTCTCTACATGCATATAGAAATATATTTTTCCATACAACTTAAATATTGAATTCTGTACATAAAATATTACTTTATGAGGTTGGAGAAAGATATTAAAATATGCTAGAACTTTGTAACCTATAATGTGAATCAATATACTATAAATATATCAATATGAGGTAGTTTCCAAATAAAGATTTAGAATTCCAAGGAGAATCTTCCTATCACCAAGCCTGAACTTCTCTAGTGAAAATCTAATAGCATTGTTTTGGCCACCAGAGGGCTCCCACATGATTTATCCTTGTATTAAAATTTTGAAGAATTATTTAAATTTTATAATTGGAAATTAGAATATTGAGGATACAATAATATATCACCAAGCAATATAAATAACAAGGAGCATTTTCTTTTTTGAGTACATTATAATTTATTTTGTAGAAAAATTGTTTTGTATAAAATCATCGAGTAAAGACTTAAATCATAAAGCAACAGAGAATCACTTCTACCCTTGGCATGCATGACTTATTCTCAATCTCTTTCCTACAGATTTAAAGAGAGATTCTTCTCCCAGACATTTACCATTATTAAAACATGGAGGAAAGTCAAGATATTTCTATAGACTATGGTACTCTAATATGAAATATATTGGCATGATTCACAGTAATCATTAATCTTCCGTGCTCATAAGAAAGTCCCTACATTTACATTTGGTAAATTATCCCAAGTTGGCTATATTTTTTTCTTGGAATGTGTTAGAAACCCACTGAGATTTACAAATAACAAGTAACCAGCCATTTTGCATGAAGGCAACAGAGTGAAGAGTGATTCCTGACTGATTTGAGAAACTGAATGACTACAGAATTTCATGAAAACAAATTATGTCCCTTTTTTTAATTTTCAGGAGAAAAATTTAGTAGATTTTCCTTAGATGTATTAAACATAGATTCCTGGGGAAATTTAATGGTTAACCTCAAATTTGAGAAATATGTTTGATCTGTTGAAAGAAACACATAAAGTGTCACTTATATGTATATTGACTTATATCTTACATTTGTAACGGCTTAACACCCTTCAGACAAATTTGTGATTTAACTTTACTAAATCCTTAATCTATTAGGTTTCTTTTATTGATAAATAGTAACTAGGGGTATTATGCCCTGAAGTAGCTGTGCTCTGTTTTTGATAGTAGAGAGCTTCCGGGGTGCCTCTCTGTGTGTAATTGTGTAATTGTGTCTCTGTGTGTGTATAATAACCCTACAAAGAAAGAAATATTTTGAAAGTGAGAAGTTTCTGCATTCAGGTTGTTAATAATTTTTGACCATAAAAATCTCATAGGAGAATGGTATTTGAAAATCCTTCCATGAGGTGAAACAAAAACACCTAGGTTTTTTTTTTTTTTTTTTCCGGTACGCGGGCCTCTCACTGTTGTGGCCTCTCCCGTTGCAGAGCGCAGGCTCCGGACGCGCAGGCTCAGCAGCCGTGGCTCACGGGCCTAGCCGCTCCACGGCATGTGGGATCTTCCCGGACTGGGGCACGAACCCGTGTCCCCTGCATCGGCAGGCGGACTCTCAACCACTGCGCCACCAGGGAAGCCCACACCTAGTTTTTTAATAACTATTTTGACTATACTTATATTTTTATAAAAATGACAATAACACAAAATGTTTTATAATCAAGGCATTGTTTTCTCTTAGCAGAGAAAAATCAAGTTAGACTGTTAATCAGACTTTAATAAACTTTAACATTGGCAAAATTTAAAGTTTAGACAATTTCCAGGGCAAGACTCCTCAGATGCTGTTGAGAGAATATATGGGGAGGGGGGGGTTGTTAATTGATATTAACCCTTTGGAGAGCATTTTCACTTTCAGAATGTCAGATTTTAAGAAGTCCATATTCTTGATCTGGAAATCCCACTGCTAGGAATATACCTAAGAATTTCTCAAAGAAATACTCTAATGTATGAATAGATGTTATAGATATTTTTTCAATATTATTTGTGTTTATCAGCTACCAAAACAACCAAAATTTCCAAAAATAGAGGTGGTTAGATATATTATTTTACATCTATACCATGGACTACTATGCAACCGATAAAAAAGTGGGAGTGTACTGCATGTACCGATAGGGGAGGCTCCCAAAGATATATTACTATGTGGGGGACAAAAAAAACAAGGTGCAGAAAAATGTGTATAATGGGTGGTATGATCACTTTTGTGTAAATAGTTTAAAAAATGTGTAATAGCATTTTTCTGAACTACCTTATAAGAAACTCTTGACAAAAGAGGTAAAAGATGAAAAGATGTTTTTCACTTCCCCTATTTATTTTACAATGTGGTTTGCATTTTTATACTGAGTGTATATACTAAGGTATTTTGTTTGATGGTTTTAGGTGTGTTTTTACTTGTTATCAAGGATTATCTTGCCAATAGAATTATTCTAAATTTTCTCTTTTTTGTATATCATCATTAAGATAGTTTTCTAATATAAATAATATGGCACTCATTTATTGAACTCTTATTATATGCCAGGCTAACTCATTTAATCCCCACATAGCCCAATGAGGCTATGTGAGAATTTACACTATCTCCATTTGACAGATACAGAAATGGAGGCACAGAGAATTTAAGCAATGAGCCCAAAATCACAGGTGGAATCATATCAAGAACCCAGCTGACCAACTCCATAGCCTACACTTTTAATCCTTACAATCTATCGTACATACATACATTAGAATATATTTTTGAGACATTAGCAGCCCACAAGTTCTCTTTGAATTGAAAACAGAAAATAAGACAAGCTCTTCAGTGCTCTTTAACCTCCAGCTAACATGTGTCTTTCCAGGGTGGCTTGGTTTTCTCTGCTAATATTTTCTGTGTCAATGCTCTTAGGCTCTGTAGTCTCCCTGATTGTTAATGTCTCTCCTCTAGTGAGGTTCACCTGAATACCTGAAAGCTTCAGATAGTGAGTCCTTTGTGATTCGAAGATCTAGAATGCATTGTTACTGTTCTCTTTGCTAAACTTTGTTTTCTTTTCCTCCTTTCCTTCCCAGGCAAACTCAACAAATGTTTATTGATCAACTTGGATTATTCTAGTGCATGTCCCAGTGCAGGCTATACTCAGAAATTCAAGTGGCATCTATTCTGTGTCTGGTTTACCTTTGTTTCCTCTCTTCATATTCTGTTTCCTACAAGATATCTTTAGAAATTTCAGTTTCCTCAGTAAGCTTGCAGAAGTGAAATGAGGTACAACTCAAATCTGTACGTTTTGCTTCTTGTTTGCAGACCTTCTAAGAAAAGCTTGGTGATGGGAGATATTGAGAGAACTGTGATTGAGGGATATCTGGAAATTGTCAACAAATGTCCATATAATCCTATCTCCCATGCCAAAGGGGATTGAGAATTGACTTTAGGGTACCAGTCATCCTGTGAGTTTTCACAGAAGTAACTTTGCAATCTAAAAAAAAAAAAAAAAAATGTACAGAACACTAAAATTGAAAAATCATCAGAGTTCATTTTTGATGACAGCTGGACAATCTCAGAAAAAGAGGATTTTAAGATTGAGATTAGCTGACCTCATCATCTGAAGGATAATTTACTCTTGCTTTTTTTAGTATGAGATTTATTATTGTTAAGTTGATGATTTCTGCTCAATTAGGTAATACTGTAGTGTTTCATTTCAAGTTTCTTTTTAAATCTCATATTTTCAGTTCCACATTCAAAATACGAGTAATAATCAGAGTGAAGTACAGAGCAGATGGCTTTCTGGTCCTCCTCTGGGGCACATGCGTTTTAGAAAAATATGAGTTTTTTTGTTTTTTTAATCACCAAAGATATTTATGATCAATTTATATTGGAATTAAAATAGGAGAATGAGACCATGACACTTTGTTTAGCAGTCAGAAGAAATTAGACTATTGACACAAAGGAAGGAGCAAATAATTTGGGATTATGTTGTTTATTTGAATCCCAGGTGATTACACAAAAGAGTTCATGCAGTAAAAAAAGGTTGTATAAAACTACTGAGAAAGTCAGAGTACAAGGCCATAAAGTACAAAAATAAAGTCAGAAATAAAATTAGTATATAGAAATCCATTTCATATACCTCTGCACTTATAAGAGTTAGGCTGCCCACTTGCTTCTGAGCTTTCTAATTGTCCAAAAAAAGATCATAAGATCTTAGATACCTGTCTGAGATTTATTATTTCCATAAAAAAATTAACTGCTTTCATTATGCTAAGCCCAAAAAGAGATGTTTGCCTAGGGCTCTTGTAAGAAACCCTTAAGCTTTGTATGGTGGACATTTTCCATAGAAGCATCTTTACAGTGATACCTAACAAGTTTCATATGGCTGAGTCTTATATTTCAGTATAAGCCTATGTTTTGGCAAACAGTATTTCCTCTTTTGTGATGATGGTTATGACAGCTTTCATCAGAACATTGCTTCATGTCTTATTGTACCACCAAGAGTTTTTAAACAGAAAAATATTTGTCATCTTGTATGGCCAATCTTGGTTTACTAACTCCCTACACTGAACCGTCTGCAGAATCAGGGGTGTTAGATAGCACCTGAGAACACACAGCTTTGGTTTGCTTCTCATTGAGTTTCTCAAAGTGTTTCTGTAATGACCTGTCCTAGAAATACAGAAGCCTGAGAGCTACTATTGTGACTATAACGATGAATGTGGATTTATTTTAGATCAACACAGCATTCACATCCATTCTGCAGCATAGATCCTGGGCCCCTTTTCATCCCCACCTTCTTATGCATTTGTATGGCTGAAAGGAGCCTGCTGAAAAAGGAATTGCAGGGACTAAGGTGACACCTACACTGATGCTGGGTAGCCTTGACCTCAGTGTATCCTTGTAGTTTGAATGTTGAATACAGAGAGCGCTACCATTTTATTTGTGTGTGTGTGATTGTGAGATAGCTTTCTACAATGAGCCAGGCTCTAGACTGAGTACTGAAGAAATGGTAATACATAAAAGATACAGATCCCATCTCCAAAGATGATCAGACATAGCTGCAAATAAATGAAGCACAGAGAAGTATGGGATAGGTGTCACTTAACTGGTATAAACAAATTGATGTAGACATTGAGAAGAAAAAGATCATTATCACTGAAAGTGATAAGTGTAGTCGCCATGAAGGAAGAAGAATTTAACAGAGCCATGAGGCAGTTATTCACAAACTTTAATATGCAAAAGACAAAATCAATTATGGAAATGAAGAAAAAAATCCAATTTCAATCCGCCACCCACAGAAAGTCACATTTACTCTACTTTGACTGAGGTTCCAAAGTCACAACTATAAATGATTTAGATGAGACTTCTATGCTGCTCTAACAGTGGCAGCAGTCTTATTGGAAGGCAAGGGGACTTGCTTAAAGCTTGTTTACAGTATTACCTATTAGACAGAAAAAAATGTCAGCTTATGGTCTATGTCCAAGATGAGATGTGAGAGTGAGGTGACTGACAGTCTGATGATGCTTTGCCAAAGGAGTACAGTGGAAAATTTAAGCTAGTCCTTGACACGTCTTATTCTGTGTTAAGTGCCTTGTCCTTCTGTATTCAGGAGTTGAGAAGTTATTTAACAGATGGAAGGGTGTTCCTTAAAGTAAAATATTTAAGCAGAGGAGTGATATTATCAGATCTGTGTCCAGAATTTTTTTTTCCTAAATATACTCACTGATGTACTGATTTTTCAGAATGGGGAATCCTTCTCCAGGGTACCGTGATGTACCTCCCTCCACCCACACCCACACTTTAATAGTGATTGGCTCTAAAACAAAGACCATAAATCTGATAATGAACATCTATGCTTAGACACTGATCACCTTAGAAACCACTTCCTATCAAAATAGGTTTAGACTCCCTAACTGACTAAAATTCAGGGAGACCAAAATTTCCACTGACTGTTGGAAGAAGAGAAGCCACACATAGGCTTGTCGTCTTAGAGAAGAACCTTCACAAAAACAGTACCTTAAGTAGGGTAAGCCTGGATCTTCAGAGCTAGTATAAACCACGTGAACATGCATTACACACAAGTGTTCAAGAGAGATCATGTAAACCAATTATATCAGAGATTAAATGATATGAGAGATGTCATTTAATCTAGAAAATGCTGGAATATTCACTTTTTAGGCTCACTTGGTCAAGGTCCTTAGCACAAGCCCCAATACGCAGTGTATCTGAAGAGAAGGAAGCCGTGCTTTTTCTACTTCAAATGACTATTAAAGGGATGATTTTCACCCACAGTATTTGTTCACCCACCCAGCATACTAACATACTCTTTCAATCAGCAAGTCCTTTATTCTTAACGTTACTGTTTTACTTAAGAGATAATGTCAAAGGAATTGAACATTGTGACTGGATAATGGTCTCCTGCTGCAAGATAAATGCTTAGGCATTTATTGAAAATAAATGTTGGAATGAAGCCAAGACATTTATTTTTTAAATAGAAAACTATTTTCTAGTCACAACTTTCACTGCCAGAGACATTATAGCTATCTTGCCAAATGATTTTTTAAGTAAATTGAGATCACCCAAAGAGAGCAACAGAATACCTAATTTGTTCTCACCTATATAACAGGTGACATTCTGGTTTCTTTTCTACAGATACCAAATCCAATTCAGCTATGCTATTTGTTTGGTGGGGACCATTGCAAGAGTGCATTAACAATATATTCAATCAACTCTCCAGCTTGATTGTACAGACTTGGATTTTGCTTTTTTAAACCAAGTAGATTTGAATATGCATGCTGAAACAGAGTATAAAATTTTGTGATGCATTATTGAAAAATGTTTTGCCACTTTATAGGCAGGAATGGTTGCTGATATCCTTATTATGTGTTTGAAAGGCACCTAAGCAGTAATTTAGGGAGCTTTGAGCAGCATTGCTAATGAGCTGGGATCCAAGGTAATGATGATTTTGACTCTTCTAGTCACTGTGGAGTGTCTTCATAGAGTAAGAGCATGATAAGTAAATTTCAACAAACACTGCACACACTGTCCTCAGTGTTAAAGTTCAAAAGGATACCATTGTAACCTGACTAGTTATTAATGGAATTTAGATATGCCATGAATCACATCCTCACCCTCTTCCCCAATACCTGATGCTATATATTTAACAGTCTGGTGACATAAAGTAACTCCATAGATATTACCTGTTTTTTTCTTTCTCTGTAATAGCTAAAGAAAAATGAAAATGTATAGCTGAAACAGGCAGAACAGAAACACAACCTCTGTATCAGTGTAAACAGTAAGGGCCACTCAGCAAATGGTTTTACCCTGAGGGATGAAAAAGAAAATAAAAACATAATTTAATGTAATGTTGAAGTAGTAGAATTGGTATTCTTCATTTTAAAGATTGTGTTATGAGAATGCCATCTAGAATAAACACACGCACATATATAAAATGCGTATATACGTAAAACACACACACACACACACACACACACACACACACACACATATATGAAGAGAGAATAAATTCCTCTGAAGCATAAAAAGTGTAAGGTTTACAGAGAGGCAGATGCATAAATAATATATGTAACAGGAGTTCATTTGTACAATAAAATCCTGATCATTTTTGAACCATTCATGAAGGGCACATATGACCATATTAAAGGATAAAAAATAAATAGTAAAATACTATAAATAAAGAACATCAGTAGGCACAGTTAAAGAGCATGGAGTTCTTTATATATGTCCATATATACTTAAGAACCACCAGAGAGTTATACACTTTAACTGTGCATTTTAAGTGAAGAAATCTTAAAGAAGTCTTCCATCTTTTCAGATTTTAGAAATAAGTATTACTAATTAATAAGTACTTAAAATTATATTATAGACTTGTTTAATGGTGTTAGTAATTATTTTTGTAATTATTATGGTAATAACTTTGTACAGTTTTTATACCTCTCTAATTAATTTTTAGTTGTTTTCCTTTAAATTTCTTCTTCTCAAGATTGAACTTTATTATATGTGAGTCATGTGATTATTGCCTCTCCCATATTGCTATTTTATTGTAAGCTTACGTCTGCTATGTAATATTCTTTTTTGAATGGAGGAACCTTTTCTTTCATTAAAATTTTCATCTACATAGAATATATATATAAACCAAATCACTTTGCTGTACACCTGAAACTAACACAATATTGTAAATCAACTATATTTGAATTTTTTAAAATGTAATGTACATAGTCACCATGTTAGTAGAACATTGGACTGTTTTAGCCACCTCAGGAGATTATAAGTAAGGAGATAGAGTCTACATTTCAGATTCGTTTTTAAGGAATTTATTTTCTACCTCTGCTCTGGGGAGTTAGAGTAGTCCATGGCAATACATGAGGGAGCTTCCAGAACATAGCCCCTATTCTAGCCTTTTCAAGAGCAGAACTTCCTTTGCATGTTGAACTTCCATCTAAAAGTATACTTCAAGAAGGTGTTCCATTGATAATATTATTGATGGATTAATGAATACAGAAATACACTGAAATATTATAAAGCTGCTATTTAGAGAAATAGTAGAAATACTTATGTAATGTTTTATGTACCAGATACTTCATATTTATTAACTTACAAGAAACTTCTGAGGTTGGTATCATTATTATTCCCATTTTATAGAGGAGAAAACAAAGGGACCAAGAGTTTAATTAACTTACCAAGATTCTACAACTGAAAAGTATCAGGATTGGGATTTGTATCTAGAACAATGTGCCTCCAGAATCTATGATTATTTTAGCCTCAGTGCTAATCTAGCCAGATGGAATGACTCTGGGGATGATAAGTTATGGTGCAAATTCTAAACTAGAGCAGCAACTTCTAAGGAAACACTTTTTAAAAATCATATAATAAAAGTATTAAAAATAAATTTTGTGTGGAAATTTGGAAGTCAGCATCACAGTGCAAGGTGCATTCCTGGTGAATGACCTCCTGGCCATGACTTAGACTTAAGCATTTGCCTCCATGCCGTTCTGCCCAAGACTCACATGCCCAGCTTCACAAAGAACTGGAGCAGCAACCACAGAACTAGAGCAGCAATGACACGTGCAGAGTAGGGGGATTGAACTCAGGAAGGTAGCTTTGGATTAGATAATATATCATTACTGAAATAATTGAATTCAGTATTCAAATGTTTAAGAAGAAAATGTATCTCTAAATGCAAGCTCTTATCATTACTGAAAAATATCCATATGGTAGCCCACATGAATATTCTGACCTTAAATTAGCTGTTGTAAAATTCCACTTTGTAAATCAAAGTCTCAAGAGACTTCCTTGATGAACTACTTTCCTCTCTGGGAAATCGGTAGATGCTTGCAATTCCTGGTGGGTGGCTGCTCAATTTACCAACTCCAAATATATGAATCCTAGAACATAATTTTGTCCCTTATCATGCATTCCCCACCAGTCCCCCAAGTACTGTTATTAGTAATAAAGGAATTTTTATAGAATATCCACCGGCTTTCTTGATAATTCTTACAAAGATTTTTCTCATTGATAAAATTAACAAAATATCAATACATTCATTGTTCCTTATAAATAATTATCACATGTGCACCTCATCTTTTTCCTAATTAGGATGTGTTTCAAAAATTTTTTGTTAAATAATATTTTGCTTCTTGAATAAAATGTAAAACTTTATCAGTTTAAAAAATATTGGATGTATTCAGATCATTATCCCTATTTTGGGTTGTACCTACCATATGAAATATTTAACTTCTTCGTTTTTTAAAAGTTAAGCTGGTTTTCAGGATATAAAAACTGTTGTATGGAGACTTTCAGATATCTTTTTCTCTCTACTTTTGTGAATTTTAGGGATGAATACAAACGGAATACAAGCATCACAATGCTCTCTCCCTCTCTCTTTCTCTCTCTACACACACACACACACACACACACACACACACACACACACCAGCAGGCAAAGTGCCAGAAAAACAATGAATAAAGTGTGTATATGTATATCTATGTGTGTGTATGTATATATATATATATATATGTATATATACACAGACACACATATATACATATCATATGTATATATACATATTTTTTTCATTAAAGTGAGTTAACTTTCTTCTTACAGGTTGTTAAGATCTGTTGCCAATGTGATAAAATATTCTTCATAAAGTTAATGCACTTGCTCAACTGAGAGGTGAGCATTTTTATGCTTGGTTATCTAGGAGATATTTATAGCACATTAAGATTCATATCATTGATGTGTACAAGCTCAATTAGAAAGAAAAGTAAGACGTTTCATTTCCAAGAGAAAGTTGGGATACTCTCTCAGCAATTTAGATAACCTATCTCTTCTCATTGGTATTGGGACATAAATAACTTAACACAGGAAATAAGCATTAGCTGGAAATTTGAAGAAAAGAGAAACATTCTTCCCCCTTTAATTTCATCTCTATTTTTAAAGGGAGCATATTTATTTCACTTCATTTCACTGTGGGAGTAGACCTGTAATCCTCAAAGGACCGAAAAAAAAAAGGCTCTCCTGTTTATGATTTTCCACTGGAATTTTTTTCATAGCATTACTTGTTTAAGGTAATGTTTTATCTGATGTTGTTGACTCTGGAAAAATAGATTCTTCATTGCATCAGACTTTGATATTTACAATTACTTATTTTGTTAGGATGATGTTAGACTCTAACATCATTTGGGGAAAAGTCAGAAACATGTAGTTTGTGAGAGCTACTTTAGTGGTTACTAAGGTGACCAAAATTTGTTGAATAATAAATACTATGTCAAGATTCCTGAAGTGTTTTCCATAGGACTCCGTATCTCCAAAACACGGTGCCTTTTCCTTGACCAACAGTTTAATACTTCCTGCAGGATATATGTAATGAATCACATTTCTTCCATTTCTTTGAACAAATTTGAAAGCACAGAGCTAAACTATGCATCAAACTCCTCTGGGATGGAATTTATTTATTAATATTAATCCTGTTTGCATTTTTCTCCCTGCTTTTCCTTTCAATGATTTTTAATCATCTTTTTAAAAATGTTTACAAATTCATTTTCACTGTCTTGCTCCTCTCTTTCTAAGTTTCAAGTAAAATGGCATAACATACATAGAAGTATGTTACAATAAGCTAAGTGTCTGAGTTCTAAAAGGCAACATAGTATTCCTTGACTACCACTTGACTATGATATCTCCCAATCTTTTCAGTATTAATAAGAATATTTTTCAATATTCCTGTCATCTTCATGCTACTGAAAGACTGTCATTCTCAAATTTTGAAGTGTTTCCTTAAGAATTCTGAGAGTGTAATAACAATTACTATTATTATTATTATTGTATAAATACAAGCAACTATCCCTTAATCCAGGAAAGGGTACAGCTAGTGATCATTCTCGAAATCAGTTTCGAAATCATATCAGCCCAAAGTCAGGTTGGGCACAGGCACTATTATCCAAGGTTTAAACTCAAAGTCTAAAACCAGGATGTCAATTCAAGTGGGTCAGCAGAGCAGTAAGCGGAAGTCAAACCCCTGAAATTGACAAATGCCCATCTGACATCAGCAGACCAAGTATCAGAAAACCAGTCCGCTCGTGGCTGTTCTGGAGCACAGACACTGAATGGAAATTCAGTCAGTGGGAATTGGGGTTCACAAGGGAAATGAAATACTAGCTGACGCCTGGGCCCTGGAGGAATACCGAGGTCACAGTGGAGCAGCAACTGAGTCAAGGATTTCTGACAAAGGGCTTCTTTCAGAGCCCATCTGCCTAAAGCAAAACTCATCTCAGGGCTTTGGGTCAATCTAACCCCCCAGATGGAGGTTAAATGGAACAGCTGCAAAGGTGATAGGTCTGTGGGGTCAGGAAAAAACACCGTCATGTCCTGAAATGACTACCATCTTCAACTGTAATATATGCTTTGTGATATATTTATTTACTGTAGTTTTACTGTCCTTTTCTTGATTCAAAAAACAAGAAACAAAGAATTTTATACTTTCCTTTAAAAAATGTTATATACATCTCTTTATAGGAAAAGATTTCATATATGTGCCTCATTTTATATTGAACATAAGGAAACTTCTAAACTATATATTGCTAGAAGAGTTGAATGCATTTAGCCTCAAAATTTGCTCTGCATGTCACCATTTTCATCACTAGAGATTTACTCTCATAATTTACGAAGAGAACTATATTTTTGTCCAGTAATCTGCTAGCTCAAGAAAAATCATTTACAAAAGAAATTGATATTTATCTTTAATATTTCCTTTCTACTTTGAATTCTGTTGGTATTAATTCCTGTTAGTAAGGAAATATAATTGTTTTCCCACGGTATGTCTAATAGCTTTCCAGCTGAGACCAACCGTATTTAGTTCACAGCTCTTTGGTCCTAACAGATTTTGAATACTATACTATATATTCACTCACAGTGTGATCGGACGCCCACCAAGTTTCTAGCAGTAATTAATATATTACGTGAGGTTAGATCCTATTTAAGTGAACAACTTCGAATAATGTTTTTCGGGTTAACTACTACTTGCAGCATCCTGTGGCATTCCTGCATCTGAATCTTTTCTTTGTGATGCATAATGAGTATAATTGAAAGGTTAAAAGAAGATTTATACAGTCACAGAATAATATAACACCCTACCACAGCAATCTTCAATATTCTGAGAAAAGTTTATTCTTATATTCTTAGTTTTTCATTCTTTTTCTTATTTAAATGTAGTATCATAGGCTCTCTGCTCTAACACCTGTTTTCCTCTCTTGAATGGGAGACATTTTATTGATTATTGGCTGTTAATTTTCCTCCATCTTTATCAATCATCCTGGTTGGTCAGTATCACTTTAACTATCTTTAGTGATTTTTCGGAGTGCTTTAGCTCAAATGAAATCGGTTACTTTTTCCTCCTTCCTAGAGTGTTGTTTATCTATCTTTCTTACTGAGACTCTGTATTATTAATGACTTCTCACAGATACTCTCATCTTGAAATAAATTTACATACAGTTTACTCTATTAATGCATGCTATTGCTGAATGATAAAGTGCTGTCAAAATAGATTAGCAATTTTTTAAAATCTTCATATTTATGATTATATATATTGATATATACTGACCTAAAACAAATAATACTATTATATTCACTATACTTCACTTTGGTACTAAAATCTTCTATGAAGATATTCCATTGCTATTGCCTCAAAGTGGTTGGCATTTTTCATTCTGAAGTAGTTAATTGGGGGTGACAAGCAATGATCTTAAGATTTGGGGGAACCACCATGCAATTACTGAAGTAAGCAAATATTCATTAGGTATCTGAAGTGCTTCCTAGCAATTCACTTATTATAAATAAGTAAAACTGCTAGACCATTTGATCATATTATTTATCCAATAAACATGTATTGAGCAACAAGTATGTGGCAGGACTATGCTGGACATTTATTGTAGGATGTAGAAATGCATAAGACACAGTGCTATTCCTTAAGTTAACTCCAGCCTAAGTAAGGGAAAGCATGTGTTCAAAAGAAGAATGAGAAGGAAGATGTGGTGGTGGTGGACAAATGATCACTTCTGCTCTTGAGCTATAAATGAAAAATACATATACTTTAATTCTGCCAATTTACTAGTGCCATTGGGAGGTGCTTTCCATGGGCACGAACAACATGACAATGTGTAGCTGAACATAAACTGAAAAGAAGGTGTTTTGTTGGTGCAGGCAACATGTCAAGAGCTAAATGAGATATCAGTGGCTGAGTATGCATAGCTCAAAGGAGAGGTGATCACCTGTGGTTAAGTTTCTCAGCACAATATGTCATCTTTTTTTCTTTTTTTTGAAGTAGAGTTGACTTAAAATATTATTAGTTTCAGGTGTACAACATGGTAATTCAACATTTTTATACATTATATTCCATACAAAGTCATTATAAAATATTGACTATATTCCCCGTGCTGTACATTACATCCTTGTAACTTATTTATTTTATAACTGGTAGTTTGTACCTCTTAATCCCCTTAACCTATTTTGCCCATCCCCTTCATCCCTATCCCCCATGGTAACCACTAGTTTGTTCTCTGTATCTTTGAGTCCATTTCTGTTTTGTTAATTTGTTTTTTTAGAGTCCACATATGAAGTGACAGAAATCATGCCATTTTTTAAAATTTAAGATTTTTGAAAGAACACCATTGAATAGGAAGTTTTAAAAATACATATTCAAATAAGGAGGAAGTTTCATATTTTAAAAATTTGAAAGAAATGCTGAAAAGCTTGGAAATATAATTTTGTACCAATAGTTTTGCTGGGAATCTTTGGGTAATTTCATTTTTCTATATGTTCTACAAGTTTCTGCCAAAAGGAGAATACCTTTCAAAATTGAGAGTGAAAAAACTAAATCCTTTTTCTTAAAATCCTAAAATAGTTTAATTTTAGTGATTGGGCATTAATATGCAAATTTAATCAATGTCTCTTTTAAATATACATCTTCTACAATCTGAATTAGAACATAGTGCCAGAGAGACAACATATTCTTAAGAATGGAATTCTTAATAAAGAATAAGAGAGTGAAGACTACATATGCTATTGAACTTTGTCTTCTGAATATGAGGCAGCAAGAAATATAACAGTAATCCAATACACTAGTTCTGAGCATTATTCCAGAAGCTTTGATGAATACTAAATAAACGGGAAATTAGCAGCTTTTCTTTAATGACTCTTCGTTATTATATAAGGGTATTTTTTCCTATGTACATTTTTATTTGAATAGAGCAATTTTTGCATGAAACAAAATAGTCTCCTGAATAAATGCATAGGATATTATTTTGATCAAAATTATCTGCTCTTAATGCATGTGTTTCTGCAGCAAGGAAAATAACATATGAAGAAAGTAAAATCCTGCAGCTTTAGAATTTCTTATGGTTACATTTTATTACATCAAAACAATTCCTGGCTATTTATTTAGTATTGTACTTGTTAGGGACAGAGACACAAATTATGAGGCAATCTCCACCTTTGATGGAAAAGCTTGTAATGTACTTGCTGACAGATGTCATATATGGAATAACATGAATGGAAAGGAACATTGTCCAGGAAGTTGTTTGTCCTTAAAGAAAACCAGTTGGCTGCCTAGAAAGTTCCCCATAAAGTGCCACTATTTAGTTTTATTTTTTGAGAAGTCACCACAGGGCAAGTCCTGGCCCTTAAGTTTTCAGGTCTGGATATTTATTTATCAGGTTGTCCATCAGTTATGGGTAGATTTATATTAAGCAAATTCACAGACTAGTATATAAAACTAATACTTTATTAATTTAAAATAAGAGCTATAACTGTAAGAAAACCATTTCTGGCTACCTGAGAAGAAAAATATATGTGAGTTTTCTGTGTGTGGATGAAATTAGAACCAGAGGAATTAGATGATCTGAGTGGCTTCTCTTACTGGTCTATGAAACCTCTTTCTGAAGACAGGCCTGGGGCAGAGCGCCCTCTACCGTCAGGAGGAGAAAACACACTGTCACCACCTGCCTCAGACTTTCCCTTTTCTCTGCTTCCACTGCTGACCAAACTTTGATAGACACATTGTTTCTCTAGGTATGTTCGTGGGGGATGATGTCATATTTTCTCAATGGTGGTATCACACATTTCTGTACCAGTCCCTTATTTATTTATTTCATAGTTTCATTCTCACAAAGCATTTCCCTTTCCCTATTTCCAAGTAGTTTGGGAAAAGGCAAGCGGAGAGCACCAATGACCCTCAGGACTGCCTTTATATTCCATTTAATAGATGTTTTTGGCAATGTATTTTATTTAAAAAAAACTATACTAAAATGACTCATAGATAGATCTTTCCATCAAAGAACTATTAGTTTATATAAAGATATTTATTTAAAAAAATTAAAATATAGCTCTTATAATGTATTCTAAATATCAACAAACACTATAATAATAGCTATAGTAGTTACCAGTAGGGAGCTATTACTGAAAAATGTTTCACAAATATAAACAATCATAAAATGAGGCCCATACTCAAGTAATGTAATAATAATTTATGACATAACAATTATTGAAATGTATATTTCAGGGGCATTTTGAAAGAGAGCTTTTAAAGTTAGCAGCCATATATAAGGTAAAGCAATTATTATATTATACAATATCTCATAGGTATTTATTAGTTGTAAAATGTCATATTTCTATCTGAATCAGATATGCTTTCTATGTGTACAGCATGATTATCCTCATCCACCAACAGGTATTAACTGCTTGAGAGTGTATAGTATAGGTTGTTTAACATAGGCCATAGTTCTGAAGTAAAGAACTATGCAGGTAGCCTGTCCACAGTCATTGCCTGGTTGGACAGCAAGGTCAATGTGCAACAACTCAGGCCATATTCCCATGAACAGTTTATGATTCACAGTTTCTCATTAGGAGTTCAAACATTACTAGAGTAACATCCTTCTGGAATGCCACAGCATATGCATAAAGGTTTCTACCCTTGAAAAAATATGTATGTTATTCTCATATCCATATAACCAACATCCTTACATTCTTTCCAAAAATGCATTAAAGCCAAATGTCTGTAAAACTCTCTGGAGGAAGTAGTTTTGGAAAGGTGGATCAAAATCCTTGCTTAGTTTTTCTTAAGATGAAGACAGTTTAATTTTCACGTTTCTCCTTTAATAATAAAAGCCATACAAGATGTATATGTGTGTGTTATTGCTTAGCTGTGTTTTCTATATATATATTCTCTTACTAAAAATCTTTTATTGAAGTATTGTTGATGTACAATCTTATATATTACAGGTGTACAATATAGTGATTTACAATCTTTAAAGGTTATACTCCATTTATAGTTATTTTAAAATATTGGCTATGTTCCCTGTGTTATACAATATATCCCTGTAGCTTATTTATTTTATACATAATAGTTGGTATCTCTTAATCCTCTACTCCTATATTATCCCTCTCCCCTTCCCTCTCTCCACCGGTAATCTTTGTTCTCTATATGCGTGACTCTGTTTCTTTTTTGTTATATTCACTAGTTTGTTATTTTTTTTAGATATATACAGTATTTATCTTTCTCTGTCTGCCTTATTTCACGTAGCATAATACTCTCCAGGTCCATCCATGTTGCTGCAAAAGGCAAAACTTCATTCTTTTTAATGGCTGAGTAGTATTCCAGAGTGTGTGTGTGTGTGTGTGTGTGTGTGTGTGTGTGTGTGTGTGTGTGTACACCACATTTTCTTTATCCATTCCTCTGTTGTTGGACACTTAGGTTGCTTCCATATCTTGGCAATTGTAGATAATACTGCTATGAACATTGGGGTGTATATATCTTTTCAAATAAGTGTTTTTGTTTTTGTTTTGTTTTGCTTATTTTTGTTTTTGGATATATGCCCAGGAGTGGAATTACTGGGTCATATCGTAGTTCTATGTTTAGTTTCTTGGGAAACCTTCATACTGTTTTCCACAGTGGTTACACCAATTTACATCCCCACAAACAGTGTCTGAGTGTTCCCTTTTCTCTACATCCTCATCAACATTTGTTATTTGTGTTCTTTTTGATGATAGCCACTTTGACACTAAAAATTTAGAAGATAAAATTACTGTGGCATTTATACCTTTTCTGGAATTCACTTTAGACCTTGAAATTTCAACCTGGATTCCAAGTGGCCCTCTAGAGTTACGTTTGTGTGTCTTCTCTTTAACATGAATTTTTGAGTTTGTGTAATTTTTTCCCAAATTTCCAAATAATTTGATTTCTCATTCTTTTTTATGAAAGGAATTTTGCCCAAGTTTATAGGCTCCCCTATTATTACAATCAAATATTATGTTATTCATACTCTTTTCAATATGGATTCAGACACACTGGATTTTATTGGACGCTGAGGTGTATCTTTTGTAACAATGTCCAATTTGCCTTCACATTTAAGGATATTCTTTTTATTTAAGTTTCTGGGGCCTCATTTGTGAGAAGAGAGGATTGGATTAAGTTGTCTCCAAGGTCCAATTCATGTCTATGCTTCTTGTGCTAAAAATGAACAAGGAAAAGATAAGAAAGTAAAAGAAAGAAACACTGAAAACGTGATTGCTGGGTGTAACATTTGCTGAAAATTATTATTTATTTTACTTTAACTATGTTAAATTCCTGGGGTATCTTTTTAAAATAAATGCTGCATTTAAGAGACTATTCCAGGGAAGACCAATTCAAGAAGACAGTAGGAAAATGTCTTAACTGAATGTAATAAATGAAAAGATGAATTTGTTTCTATCTATTGTAGACTGTTTGCCCATGAAAAATACACAGAGAGGGATAATTTCTATGACTATAAAGCTAAAAACCCTAATGCTGTTCTCCAAATTGGCCTTCCATCCTGTTCTTTGTTCTAAATTTAGTTTTCTGGTATTAATATTCAGAGTTTATCCTTTACCAAAAGAGTCTAATTATGGAAGAATGATCAAATTGATGATGAGTAATTCAACCGGGGATGAAATTCTACAGGTAATGTAATAGGCACTGCGATCAGGAATGACAATGACTTTTTAAGGCTTTTTCAGACTGCTTATTTGAGTCTAAAATAGCAAAACTAACACAGAATATCAGGCAGAAACCAAATTTTCAGTTGATGCAATTTTGTCATTTGGGGAATATTAGTATTAGTCTAGTAACTGCAGTTGACTACAAGATGAGCATATATTAAAAGCATATAGACAAATGGAGTCATTACATTTGAAACCAATGCCTTTTACTCATTATGTAAGCTGAAACATAAGATCACATTTACAATTACTCTGCCTTCACAAGGGTTTCTTTTAAAATTATTATTACTACCTTTGGACTCGTATGCCCATACTGGTAGGCATCTAATATTGATTTCTCACTTAGTATCATTTACTGGTCCTAAAGTCATCTCAGAGAATCTGCATTTTCTCTGCAATTCTGAACAAAGCAGTGTGGTTGGGAAGATGATGATGATGATGACGACGACAGAAGCTATTATGTTTTGAATGATTTCTGTGTGGCAGGCAGGTGCTCAGATTTGCATATATTGTCTCTGATATATACCCATAAACAAGGTACTATGATTAGATTTACCCATAAAGAAGGTACTATATATTATGGGCATATACACTTGGGCATATATTCTTGTTTTTTTTGTTGTTGTTGTTTGTTTTTTTAATAATGGCAGTTTTATTTATTTTTTTGAGGGACCTGCGTATTGTTTTTCACACTGACTGCACTAATTCACAATCCACACCAAGAGTGTATGAGGGGGCTTCCCTGGTGGTGCAGTGGTTGAGAGTCCGCCTGCCAATGCAGGGGACACGGGTTCGTGCCCTGGTCCGGGAAGATCCCACATGCCGCGGAGCGGCTGGGCCCATGAGCCATGGCCGGTAAGCCTGCGCGTCTGGAGCCTGTGCTCTGCAACGGGAGAGGCCACAACAGTGAGAGGCCCGCGTACTGCAAAACAAAAACAAAAACTAAAAGAGTGTATGAGGATTTCTTTTTCTCCACATCCTCACCAACACTTGTTATTTGTTAGTTTTTTGCTAATAGCTGTACTGGCTGATGTGAGGGAGTATCTTATTGTGTGTTTATTTTTTTTTTATTATTAATTTATTTATTTATACAGCAGGTTCTTATCAGTTATCTATTTTAGACGTATTAGTGTATATATGTCAATCCCAATCTCCCAATTAATCCCACCACCACCTTCCCCCCAGACGTTCCCCCCTTGGTGTCCGTACGTTTGTTCTCTACATCTGTGTCTGTATTTCTGCCCTGCAAACTGGTTCATCTGTACTGTTTTTCTAGATTCCACATATATGCGTTAATGTATAATATTTGTTTTTCTCGTTCTGACATACTTCACTCTGTATGACAGTCTCCAGGTCCATCCACGTCTCTACAAATGACCCAATTTAGTTCCTTTTTTATGGCTGAGTAATATTCCATTGTATATGTACCACATCTTTATCCATTCGATGGTCAATGGGCATTTATGTTGCTTCCATAAGCTTGCTATTGTAAATGGTGCTGCAATGAACATTGGGGTGGATATGTCTTTTTGAATTATTGTTTTCTCTGGGTATATGCCCAGTAGTGGGATTGCTGGGTCATGTGGTAGTTGTATTTTTACTTTTTTAAAGTAAAAAGTAAAGAACCTCCATACTGTACTCCATAGTGCAGAACAATCAACTTACATTCCCATCAACAGTGCAAGAGAGTTCCCTCTTCTCCACACGGTCTCCAGATTTGTTGTTAGTAGATTTTCTGATGATGTCCATTCTAACTGGTGTGAGTTGATACCTCATTGTAATTTTGATTTGCATTTCTCTAATAATTAGTGATGTTGAGTAGCTTTTCATGTGCCTCTTGGCCATCTTTATGTCTTCTTTGGAGAGATGTCTATTTAGGTCTTCTGCCCATTTTTTTGGTTGGGTTCTTTGTTTTCTTAAATATTGAGCTGCATGAGCTGTTTATATATTTTGGAGATTAATCCTTTGTCCTTTGATTCGTTAGCAAATATTTTCTCCCATTCTGAGGGTTGTCTTTTCGTCTTCTTTATAGTTTCCTTTACTGTGCAAAAGCTTTTAAGTTTCATTAGGTTCCATTTGTTTATTTTTGTTTTTATTTCCCTTTCTGTAGGAGGTGGGTCAAAAAAAGACCTTGCTATGATTTATGTCAAAGAGTGTTCTTCCTAAGTTTTCCTCTAAGAGTTTTATAGTGTTTGGTCTTACATTTAGGTCTTTAATCCATTTTCAGTTTACTTTTTGTGTATGGTGTTAGGGAGTGTTCTAATTTCATTCTTTTACATGTAGCGGTCCAGTTTTCCCATCACCACTTATTGAAGAGACTGTCTTTTCTCCATTGTATATCCTTGCCTCCTTTGTCGTAGATTAGATGACCATTGGTGCGTGGGTTTATCTCTGGGCTTTCTATCCTGTTCCATTGATCTATATTTCTGTTTTTGTGCCAGTACCATATTGTCTTCATTACTGTAGCTTTGTAGTATACTTTGAAATCAGGGAGTCTGATTCCTCCAGGTCCGTTTTTTTTTCCCTCAAGATTGCTTTGGCTATTCGGGGTCTTTTGTGTCTCCATACAAATTTTAAGATTTTTTGTTCTAATGCTGTAAAAAAGGCCATTGGCAATTTGATAGGGATTGCATTGAATCTGTAGATTGCCTTGGGTAGTATAGTCATTTTCACAATATTGATTCTTCCAATCCAAGAACATGGTATATCTCTCCATTTGTTGGTATCATCTTTAATTTCTTTCAACAGTGTCTTATAGTTTTCTGCATACAGGTCTTTTGTCTCCCTAGGTAGGTTTATTCCTAGGTATTTTATTCTTTTTGTTGCAATGGTAAAAGGGAGTGTGTCCTTAATTTCTCTTTCAGATTTTTCATCATTAGTGTATAGGAATGCAAGAGATTTCTGTGCATTAATTTTGTATCCTGCGACTTTACCAGATTCATTGATTAGCTCTAGTAGTTTTCTGGTGGCATCTTTAGGATTCTCTATGTATAGTATCATGTCATCTGCAGTCACAGTTGTACTTCTTCTTTTCCAATTTGTATTCCTTTTATTTCTTTTTCTTCTCTGATTGCCGTGACTAGGACTTCCAAACTATGTTGAATAATAGTGGTGAGTGTGGACGTCCTTGTCTTGTTCCTGATCTTAGAGGAAATGCTTTCAGTTTTTCACCATTGAGAATGATGTTTGCTGTAGGTTTGTCATTTATGGCCTTTATTATGTTGAGGTAGGTTCCCTCTATATCCACTTTCTAGAGAGTTTTTTATCATAAATTGGTGTTGAATTTTGTCAGAAGCTTTTTCTTCATCTATTGAGATGATCGTATGGTTTTTATTCTTCAATTTGTTAATACGGTGTATCACATTGATTTATTTGTGTATATTGAAGAATCCTTGCATCCCTGGGATAATCCCACTTGATCATGGTGTATGATCGTTTTCATGTGTTGTTGGATTCTGTTTGCTACTATTTTGTTGAGGAGTTTTGCATCTGTATTCACCAGTGATATTGGTCTGTAATTTTCTCTTTTTTTGTAGTAGCTCTCGTTTTGATATCAGGGAGATGGTGACCTCATAGAATGAGTTTGAGAGTGTTCCTTCCTCTGCAGTTTTTTGGAAGACTTTGAGAAGGATGGGTGTTAGCTCTTCTCTAAGTGTTTGATAGAATTCACCTGTGAAGCCATCTGGTCCTGGATTTTTGTTGGTTGGAAGATTTTTAATCACAGTTTCAATTTTATTACTTGTGATTGGTCTCTTCATATTTTCTATTTCTTCCTGATTCAGTCTTGGAAGGTTATACCTTGCTAAGAATTAGTCAGTTTTTCCAGGTTGTCCATTTTATTGTCATAGAGTTGCTTGTAGTAGTCTCTTATGATGCTTTGTATTTCTGCGGTGTCCACTGTAACTTCTTTTTCATTTCTAATTTTATTGATTTGAGCCCTGTCCCTCTTTTTCTTGATGAGTCTGGCTAAAGGTTTACCTTCTCAAAGAACCAGCTTTTAGTTTTATTGATCTTTGCTCTTGTTTTCTTTGTTTCTATTTCATTTATTTCTCCTCTGATCTTTATGATTTATTTCCTTCTACTAACTTTGGGTTTTCTTCTTTCTCTATTTCCTTTAGGTGTAAGGTTAGATTTTTTATTTGAGATTTTTCTTGCTTCCTGAGGTAGGATTGGATTGCTATAAACTTCCCTCCTAGAACTGCTTTTTCTGCGTCCCATAGGTTTTGGATCATCGTGTTTTCGTTGTCATTTCTCTCTCGGTATTTTTTGATTTCCTCTTTGATTTCTTCTGTGATCTCTTGGTTATTTAGTAACTTATTGTTTAGCCTCCATCCGTTTGTGTTTTTAATGTTTTTTTCCCCTGTAATTTATTTCTAATCTCATAGTGTTGTGGACAGAAAAGATGCTTGATATGATTTCAATTTTCTTAAATTTACCGAGGCTTGATAGGTGACCTAAGATGTGATCTATCCTGGAGAATGTGCTGTGTGCACTTGAGAAGAAAGTGTAATCTGCTGTTTTCAAATGCAATGTCCTATAAATATCGATTAAATTTATCCGGTCTGTTGTGTCATTTAAAGCCTCTATTTCCTTATTAATTTGCTGTCTGGATGATCTGTCCATTGGTGTAAGTGAGATGTTAAAAGTCCCTCACTATTATTGTGTTACTGTTGATTTCCTCTTTCATAGCTGTTAGCAGTTGCCATATGTATTCAGATTCTCCTATATTGGGTGCATATATATTTACAGTTGTTATATCTTCTTGGATTGATCCCTTGATCATTATGTAGTGACTTTCCTTGTCTCTTGTAACGTTCTTTATTTTAAAGCCTATTTTATCTGATATGAGTATTACTACTCCAGCTTTCTTTTGATTTCCATTTGCATGGAATATCTTTTTCCATCCCCTCACTTTCAGACTGTACGTGTCCCTAGGTCTGAAGTGGGTCTCTTGTAGACAACATATATGTGGGTCTTGTTTTTGTATCCATTCAGCGAGCATGTGCCTTTTGTTGGAACATTTAATCCATTCACATTTAAGGTAATTATCAATATGTATGTTCCTATTACCATTTTCTTAATTGTTTTGCGTTTGTTTTTGCATGTCCTTTTCTTCTCTTGTGTTTCCCACTTAAAGCAGTTCCTTTAGCATTTGTTGTAGAGCTGGTTTGGTGGTGCTGAATTCTTTTAGCTTTTGCTTGTCTGTAAACTTCTGATTTCTCTGTTGAATCTGAATGAGATCCTTGCTGGGTAGAGTAATCTTGGTTGTAGGTTCTTCCCTTTCATCACTTTAAATATATCATGCCACTCCTTTCTGGCTTATATAGTTTCTGCTGAGAAATCAGCTGTTAACCTTAAGGGGAGCTCCCTAGTATGTTATTTGTCATTTTTTCCCTTGTTGCTTTTAATAATTTTTCTTTGTCTTTAATTTTTGTCAGTTTGATTACTCTGTGTCTTGGTTTGTTTTTCCTTGGGTTTATCCTGTCTGGGACTCTCTGTGCCTCCTGGACTTGGGTGGCTCTTACCTTTCCCATGTTAGGGAAGTTTTTGACTATAATCTCTTCAAATATTTTCTCTCATCCTTTCTCTCTCTCTTCTCCTTCTGGGACCCCTGTAATGCGAATGTTGTTGCGTTTAATGTTGTCCAGAGGTCTCTTAGGCTGTCTTCATTTCTTTTCATTCTTTTTTCTTTATTCTGTTCTGCAGCAGTGAATTCCACCATTCTGTCTTCCAAGTCACTTATCCGTTCTTCTGACTCAGTTATTCTGCTATTGATTCCTTCTAGTGTATTCTTCATTTCAGTTATTGTCTTGTTCATCTCTGTTTGTTCTTTAATTCTTCTAGATCTTTGTTAAACATTTTGTGCATCTTCTCGATCTTTGCCTCCATTCTTTTTCCGAGGTCCTGGATTATCTTCACTATCATTATTCTGAATTCTTTTTCTGGAAGGTTGCCTATCTCCACTTCATTTAGTTTTTTTTTCTGGGGTTTTATCTTGTTCTTTCATCTGGTACATTGTCCTCTGCTTTTTCATTTTGTCTCTCTTTCTGTGAATGTGTTTTTTGTTCCACAGCCTACAGGATTGTAGTTCTTCTTGCTTCTGCTGTCTGCCCTCTGGTGGATGAGGCTATCTAAGAGGCTTGTGCAAGCTTCCTTATGGGAGAAACTGGTGGTGAGTAGAGCTGGGTGTTGTTCTGGTGTGCAGAGCTCAGTAAAACTTTAATCTGCTTGTCTGCTGATGAGTGGGGCTGGGTGCCCTCCCTGTTGGTTGTTTGGCCTGAGGCGACCCAACACTGGAGCCTACCCAGCTCTTTGGTGGGACTAATGACAACTCTGGGAGGGTTCACGCCAAGGAGCACTTTCCAGAACTTCTGCTGCCAGTTCCCTTGTCCCTGCGATGAGTCACAGCCACCCCCTACTTCTGCAGGAGACCCTCCAACACCAGCAGGGAGGTCTGGTTCAGTCTCCTATGGGGTCACTACTCCTTCCCCTGAGTCCTGATGTGCACACTACTTTGTGTGTACCCTCCAGGAGTGGAGTCTCTGTTTCCCCCAGTCCTGTTGAAGTCCTGCAGTCAAATCCCACTAGCCTTTAAAATCTGATTCTCTGAGAATTCCTCCTCCTGTTGCCGGACTGCCAGGTTGGGAAGCCTGGCATGGGTGTCAGAACTTTCATTCCAGTGGGTGGACTTCTGTGGTATAAGTGTTCTCCAGTTTGTGAGTCACCCACCCAGTGGTTATGGGATTTGATTTTATTGTGATTGTACCCCTCCTACCATCTCATTGCAGCTCCTCCTTTGTCTTTGGATGTTGGGAGTATCTTTTTTGGTGAGTTCCAGTCTCTTCCTGTCAATAATTGTTCAGCAGTTAGTTGTGATTCCATTGCTGTTGCAAGAGGGAGTAAGCGCACATCCTTCTACTCTGCCATCTTGAACCAATCTGGCATATTCTTTCAGCACTTACTAAGTTAAGCACTTTCTGTGCACCAGGCACTATGAGAAGACTTGGGTAGGTTAGCCAGAGTTCGTCCCTCTCACAGAGGTTCTGGGGGAATGAACAACTTGGAGAATTGAAGGACTTTGAAATATTCTAGTTCATCAGCACTTTGTCCCCTTCATCATTAGATGCTCAGATACTTAATTATGTACTATTGCTCTTAAAAGATTCAGAGAGCAAATGCATTGAATTTCCCAGTTATCTTAATTACCATAATTATTTTCTAACCACATCAAAAAAATAGTGCTTTTCTTAAGTATAAATGTATTGTTTGTGACATCAAGTGAACATATAATAAAATAGTTGTATATATTAGAATGAGAATTTTCCTAAGCTGTCTGTAATGTTAGGTGAGGCAACATGGGTAGTGAAAGGATTCACAGAAGTATTAACAGGGAAGAAAATAAAGTTTTTATTCACTTTCCAAGGGAAGAAAGGGGCCAGACGCGAAGAGTGGCATGGGCCCCAAAGGGTAGGAGTTTGAGTCTTTTATTAGGCCTCAAAGGGCAAGGTATAAGAAAGAGAGGGTGGTTTCATATCTATTTTGGTCCACAGTAGTGTCCGAGCTGGCTGTGCTTCTACAGGATGTGGTATTTTTGAGAATCTGTAAGTTCTTGTCTTCAGTAATTTCCCTTGGGTGTCTGAAAGAGACTTGATAGTGGCCCTTGACAGGTGCTACTCTATTTTGAACAATGTTAGATGGGTTTACATGTAAGCTAAGTGACAGGAATTCCCTGGAGTTCCAGTGGTTAGGACTTGGTGCTTTCACTGCCAGGGCCCAGTTTTGATCTGTGGTCGGGGAAATAAGATCATGCAAGCTGCACAACATTGCCAAAAAGAAAAAAAAGAAGAAGAAATCAGATGACGTGTTCAAGATGATACAACATCAGTCAGACAGCGGGAATCAAAGGCCAGCTCTTCTTCATATTTCCAGGTTTTTTTAATTGTGCGCCAAGTCCAGGTTTCTCCCCCCACCATGTGTCCATTTATGATTGCATTGCAGAAGCTTATACACATCTCCTGGTTTCCAAGTGAAACATATAGAACCAAATCTCTATAGCTTTCTCCAAGCACAATCCAAAGGGACATCTCAGTTTCTGGCAGATCAGACTTCTTAGTCTCCCCTAAACAATCCATGTGTTCCTTGTCTTTACTACATTCTCTCCCCTTGTCAAACACCTGTTCACCTGTTCACATATGCCCCCTAAAATGCCTGTCTTCTGCCTTGTGTTACTTTATATCTACCACTTCAGGCCCTTATTTTATCTTGCCTATACAGCCTTTTCTTATTATTTCAGCCCCCACTGATCTTTTTTCTTTTGATTATCTGTGTTTTATATATAGTTCCTCTTTCAGATGTGCTAATCTTGCCTTCCCAAGTATGTTTCACATATCTTTGTAGTCATAAATGTGATCTTTACTTCTTTTGTGTCCCTTGTCAGGAGCTCAGGCATTTAGTAAACACTTGAGCAGCACCATGTTGTACTGATACAGTGTCCTACTCATGCTTTTGCTACAAAAATATCTAAAAACTACTTTAGGTCACTTTTGCTTCCTTAACACGAAACTTTTGAATAACATTAAGAGTTGTTTTTAGATATCATAGCACATGCACCCACCCAATGAAAGTATCAGGAATTGAATTTCCACATGTAATTTATTTTCCTTACAGCAGTTTGGATTTAATTTGACAACTCTCTCATTACAACTACCAAAAAAAAAGAATCCTTCCTCTGTACAAATGTATTTCCATATTTCCATCTCAGTATAAGCACAGCTGTGAACCAATTACTTCAAAGTTCAAGAGCTGGTTGTTTCTATCCTTAGCTTCAGTGGAAAATGTTGAGCCTCGTCCTGGGGAGAGATTCCCAGGCTCAGTACAAAGACATTTTTTTCTTCTTTCTTATTTTGTTTCCATATCAAGCACAAATGAGACACACTTTCTTTCCTCTACTATCTCTTTTATTTTCTATATTTGGTACAGAGTGATAATAGGTATCAGTTTTGCATACTCATTTGAATACATGATGTGGTTGTTTTTTAGTTATTGATAGCAACTAGATAAAAGGGACATACACTCTGTGGCATAAAGATCAATCTGTTTGTCTGAGGAATAGATACTTTCTCAAGCTATCTGCATTGTGAGTGTATGTGTATGAACGCAAAAAAACAAATATGCATGCTTTTCTTGCCCTTTCTGGAATTAATTACACTCTGACCTTCTCCCCACCTGCCCAGTTGGCTTCCACCATCTCAGAGAGAGAAAATCAAATAAATGACTGATAAATATATATTTGAGATACCCACACTCTCACCATTTGGTGTTTTTAGCAGGAACTTATCCTCTGCATCTTGCTGTCTGTCATTTTCCTTAGTGCAGCTCCTGATCTCTACATGCGAACAGACTAGCTGTCAGGCAAACCCCATAGAGAGGGAACAAATATGTAATTAGCATAACCTTTTGTCCCCTCCACTGATAGGAAAAAAAAGAAGGGGAGGTGTTCCCTAAGCGACAACTAAAGGTCATATTAATTTTCCCTAAACTACCCCTCTGGTTTCCCCAGGAGAATTTGCTATGATGTCAAGCATATCAAAATGAACTAATTACTATGCGTGTCCAACTTGACGGATGATCTCCCGAACCCCAGCACAGCCCCTGTTGTGCATGCCCCGCTTCTACTGTGTCTCTGCACCTACTTATTTGAGACAGTTTGATTCAATGGCTGACAGTAAGTGTGAAAGAGGTGGGAGGTAAGGAACAAGATGAGAATTCTATTCTGTGGTTGTTAGTATCTGTTACATAGTCCTGGTTATTTGGTTCAGTTTAAGAATCTGAGGAAGACAGTGTCCTTTGGGTTCTGATTTGTAAAGCATACCCCTTTTATTGATCAGAGGTCAATCCCTTGTTATTTGCTCTCCTGAGAGATGTCGTGCTGCATGTTCTGACAACACCCTCTTTTAAGGGAAATTTTCTAACAAAGCATGTGCTCTACTCCTCCAGTCTCAACTGATGGGGTTAGGCAAGCATCTAATCCAAGCAAATCAATCTATACATAGTTCTGCCAATGATGAGCCACCTGTGAAAAAAAGGTAGGCAATCATGTTACTATTTAAGAAAATTTTACTTAGAAAATAGAAAATTTAGTCAGTGGAAAACAGGAGAAGAGGTCAGGATACATCAAGACTGCTGTAAGATATGGAGCCTGAGAGATACTAGTAAACCTAAGCCATGTGCAAACTATGTAAGGGAGTAGCAACTATATGGAAGCTGGTTTTGGAGAAACATGAACAGAATACATGCGAAGCGATACATGGCCCGTGGAAGAGATGAATAGAGTAATTTGTTCCTGGAGCTGTCTCATGCATGATAGTATTCCAGCCTAAATACTGGTCTTCATGTTTCCTTAGACTGTTATCTTAGCTAGGTTGGCCAGGTTATCTATCCCATGCCACCAAATGACCCAATGTATTCTATTTAGCACCTAGTACAGACAAAGCTTTCTTCTACTCGCTACAAAGAAATCAAAGGTTTTGTGAAAGTACTTCTTTTCTGTGTGAGATTTTCTATAAATCGATATTACTAGAAATTCCCCATGTCTCTTTCTTTCTGGAAAAATGTGAATTAGCACTTTCAAAATGCAGGTTATGTATAATTGTACTTTTTCCCCTAAGCAAAAATTTAATGACTTTTCCCTCCCTAGAAATCAATACCATATGTGAGTTTGGTTCCATTTAAGGGTATTGATTATACTAGGGCAAAATTAATTCCTTGTCAAAATTTAATAAAAATGGATCAATATTTATTATTAATAGTCTCATCACTCATTTATACAATTAAAGAGTAAAGATGTACCGACCAGGTTTTTAATAATATTATATGGTATTTACTATTTGACTATTAGTTTTCATATTGAATACATGTTTCCTCCTTAATGTGGCCGTAAATTAAAATTGCTTGCTGCAAAGTCGTAATTCCAATGATATGTAGAGAATATAAATCACAGAAGGTTATTGTACTTGATTTCATTGAAGAAAAACTTTGAAAAAAAATGTATGGAGTGGGTGAGAAGATATATATATATCTATATACATATATAGATATATATACATTTCTTTTTATATAGCTACTATCAAGAGTTCCTCTTAGAACACTTTTTTTTTTTAAAGGAAAAACAGTTTGAAAATAGAAGGTAGACCTTGAACAAGTGATTTTGAAGGAAACAGTAAGAAAACTGATCTACATAATGATTGCACATGTATATTTTGAATGTCAGGAGCTCAGGAAAGAGAGGAAGAGAAGGTAGTGAAGAAGTCAGTCAGACAACATGGCAGAATGTGGAGCTTGAGGCAAAAGCTGGTCATTGAGTAATCCCAAATAGCATAATGGCTAAAGGGTGTTAGTGACATGGAAATATGCTGTTCATTTGTAGGTTGTTTGCTTCTGTGGTATAAACCCACTCCATCATCCTAAATCTTCAGTAAAGTCCGCTTAGTACACAAAAGCTCTTTGTGAGAGATGGTGGGAAAAATCGAGGAAAATTCACCTTTCTGCTATACACAACAAGAATTAGTAGCTAGAGGTGACTCTGGGAATGTAGGCCCTAGGGATTCTCAGTGAAGGGATTATACAGAACATGAATTAATAGGTTCACAAATGGTATTTAAGTCTCAGAGGCCACAGAAAAATTAGCTGACAACCCATTTGTATTAATACAGCTTGAAGCTCAAATATGAAGTCATTTCTGAAAACGAAACTAATGGCTACTGAGGACTGAGTCTCTAAACCACAGTGGAATACTGGACATTTACCTAGTTTGTTATAGAAATCAGTATCATTCTGTCACACTCCCTCTTGCTCAATTCTTGATCATTTTCTAACAAAATAGGAGGGTTCTTTTTAAAGCTGGATAACAGGCTGTAGGGCTGGGCTAATGGAGGTTGCTTTAATTATCCCTACTTCTTGGCTTGTGTATATCCAACCCAAGAATAGCAACAAATATAACTGTATTAAACTTAGTTAAAACTCAGTGTCATCATCCAAAAGGTTTTTTAAGGTTATAATCTACTATCTACTGTTAGGTAGAAGGACATGGATTATATATTCTTCTAACATTAGTAAAGTAAAAAACCAACAAAAACAATTCATGTTTGTGAAAAGATGAGATGAGGAAATGCAGGCTGCCATCAATGAATAAATCTTTCCTTTGGGAAATAAAGATTGTCCACATATTTTTCTTGGTATGAACTTACAAACAAAGAATAAGTAGCCAGCTGTATGACCCTGCCTCTCTGCTTCCAACTGGGAGAATTTCTCCTGTTGTTATCAGGTTTTACTGAGATATTTTTCTTACACAGTTCAGGGAGATTTTGAGAAGAGGACAACTGTTGTTTCCCTGAGCCACAGTTTATTTTTACCTGAGGGATGGTCTCAAAAAACAGAGAGAAAAAAGTGTTCTCCTCATAGTGTCAATTTTACCATACCTTCAACCTTCACCTCTCAACACTTTAGCCAAAGTGATGAAAAAGAAAATTTGATCAAGTTGTTTTGCTCACAGGTTCCCTGATATTTCAATATGAATGCACACCCTAAGTTGACAAACTTACCCTAAAGAGCCTGATGAAGAGCAGCAGACACACAATATATCTAAGGATGGATCATGTAAGTGGAACATATTCCTTGCTCCCTGTCTTCATAGAGAAGACGTCATATGTATGATCCTACATCCTGCCCTTTGGTAGCATCTCTCCTTTTTCAAAATTTTATCACTTAACCTATTTATAATTAGCTCTAGTAAATAGAATATTAAAAAAAAAGTTTTAAAAACAACTATCGGGCTTCCCTGGTGGCGCAGTGGTTGAGAGTCCGCCTGCCGATGCAGGGGACACGGGTTCGTGCCCCGGTCTGGGAAGATCCCACATGCCGCGGAGCGGCTAGGCCCGTGAGCCATGGCTGCTGGGCCTGCACGTCCGGAGCCTGTGCTCCGCAATGGGAGAGGCCACAGCGGTGAGAGGCCTGCGTACAGCAAAAAAAAACAAAAAACAAACAAACAAAAAAAACTATCTTTTTTTCTAATTTCTTCACTTCTATCTGGTCATGTTGGATTCACATTCACTTGATCTAAAAATTCACATGCTTTTGAGTAACATTAAATGGGATCACCAAAAATAACATTATTTGACTCAACATAAACTACAAACACTGTGTGCATACTAACCTACATTCTATGCTGTATATAGACTTGACTAAAATATAATATCTGGTTAAAAAAATAAGAGTACTCTTGAACTATATTCTTGAATTACCAAGCCACATAAAAGATTATTATTATTATTACCACTACCCAAGTTTCTCACTTTCTGCCTTGTCTTAAGGTAAGCCTCTTGCTGTAGAAACTAAATTAGAATAGATACAATGTATTACTACTGTCTCTCATGTATATGTCTGTTTTAAAGTGTTTTCTTTCATGTTCTGAGCTTTGATACATGTATTTTCATATAATTCTCCCAAATTTCTGTGAAATCATTCATAGGCTTACCATTTATTATCTTGAGTCGTCCCTACAATTGAAAGGTTTTTAATGAGAAAAAGCAAGATGGAAAAAAATTACTGAAGCACAAACCAAATAACAGTTTCCATTTTGATTACTTTAGATTCTATGGCAAGCATATTTAATACTTTGATTGCTTATCAAAAAACATTGACCAGAACAGGAAGTATTCCAGAAGCAGCAGCAGCATTGAAAGACTTGGCTAGAGGCAGATTTAACTTACATTCTTGTCATTTACATGTAAGGCTTCTTTTTTAATCTTTTTGCTTTTACTCAATATAAGTGAGTCTGTGCCAAGGGTTTAAAAATTTACCATGAATTTCAGTAAATGGTAGCACTTTCTGCCGGGGAATCTATGTAAAACTGTTCTTGGTAAACTATAGAACAATTTCATTCTTTGAATTTAGTTAACCTTTTCAGTAAACACAGGCCCAGTCCCTTTTACTTTGTCTGGTTAGCTTTGTGACTTATTTTTGAAGCCATGGACCCACCCAGCCTAGTATTGACTAAGCCACTGCTACTTGGTAATGGGTCTTGATGCAAAAGTAATTAGCTTCTTGGATGAGAGAGGTGGGCTGCTCATGGCTATTAACGCCTAAACCAAAGGCTAAATGTTGTTATGTCCTTTTATGATGAAACCATGACCTTAAATAAGTCATTTATGAAAAAATAATTTTGTTCTTTCTTCTACCTTTTGGAATACTTGCATATTTTCTTTTAGGTTCTCCTGCTTTCTTCCCCTGACATTTATTCCCCTATTCACTTTATTTTGTGTTTACCTTACCTTCTCATTTTTTTAATACTTCTGATTCTTTCATAGTTTTCCTTTTTATTCAAAATTTGTTTCTATAATAAAATTTGTTTATTTTCATTATTTTTCTTGACTTCATATTTAAAAGATTAAAGGTCCAAATATCTGGTTTCTACTCTTGAATTTTTCCTACTTATTAGCTCTGCAGTCTTAGGAAAATCCGTCAATCTTTCTGAATCTCAGCTTCCTAATTGATAAAATGAGCATAAAGGTAGAGCTATATGCATGACAAATCTCATTATTTTGAAGATTTCTTTATATTTTAAGTTTTTCTTAAATTCAGTACCATCTCAAAAACATGATCTGTCAGTACACAAATAATTTTAGAATTATATAACCTTACGCATTCTCTGTTATCCAAATGACTTATTAGATATTACCAATGTCAGTAAAGAGATGCTTTGAGTGGAAAGATCATATTATCCAAAGCTAAAAGATAAGACTTCCTGAATAGGCTCCTCTCTTTCCCTTCGTGAGGACACACACTCTGTGCTTAATTTTCCTCAGCCCTAATAATAACATTAGTTATTGTGGGGTTCACTTAACAAAGTGTGTATAGAATTGCCAAAGTGAAATTAATTGCCCCCATGGTCACCATTAGTGACATAATTAGTACTAGAGAAATAGATTTGGGGGAATAAGAGTAGTACAATAGTTTTTTAATTGGTTTCAGGTATGAAAACTGGTTAAAATTTTTTAAATTATTCTTAGCAAGGTAGATTGTTAAGATGGAAGCACAGAATTGAGGGTTAGAGGACCTGATCTGAGTCAGATTTAATTTATTAGCATTGGGCATGTTACTTAACTCTGTTGAATCTCAATTTTCCCACATTTAAAGTTAGGATAATTGTAATTTCACCTACCTCACAGGGTTGTTTCAAGAATGAAAATAAATGGTAAATGAAAAATATCTGGGTAAATTAAATCTCAGTACAGTTCGTAAACATTTTATTACTGATTTAACTCACCATATAAGGTTTTCTCTTCCTCTTTTTTTTATAAAACACATTATCTTTTTTTTTTCATTTAGTTAATGCACAGAGTAACCATTTGAATGGTATAATTAGGAGAGTCGTACTCAAATCTTGATCTACAATATAACAGCAGCTTCTCAAGAATGGTACATCCTGATATATTCAAAAGATCTTAATTATTTATTTTTTGAAATACAGGAAAGAGTAACTGAAAAGTTTCACTAATTCTTTTAGACCAGCCCGAGTAATTTTTCTTGGCAGGGTAATTTTTCTATTAAAAAATAACATAATAGAAATTGCTAAATACCATTTGATCCAAGTTAACTGCACAGAAATACTGTAGAATAATATGTCAAGATGTAGATGCTGTTTTAGCTCTATCTCTACACTTTTTAAATGATTCACTCTTACATACCCAAGTGGCAGTACATTTTTAAATGTCTACCTCAACAAAATCACAAATTTATTAGACTCCATGGACTCTTGAAATCTCTACAAAAAGTTGAAACCATAAGTGCCAAATTCTCTAACACCAAGGACATGTAGTGTTCATTTTGTGTTGCAATGACTTATTTAATAAAACAGTGCAGTGATCCAGGTCACATGACTGAGGTCCTTCTGCCTGCTTATGTTTCTCAGAGACCTTTGCTGCTATATATGTATGCCAGTTCTGTAAGATGACACCAAAATGGTCTCTTAAATAAGGAATAGGCATTTGTGAGGTAGCATGGTACAGTGACGTGTCTAATGTAAACTCCGATCAAATTCCAGCTTCTGCCACCGGTGTGTGACTTGGAAATATATTATTTAAATTCTCTGGTCTTTTGCTTTCTTATTTGTAAAATGACTGTTATACTCTTCTTATAGAAAAATTGTTAATTAAATTCAGCTATGTATATAAAACATTAATATGATCCATGGCCCAAAAGTAAATGCTTAATGACTGGCAGCTTTTATTACTTCAAATTTTAGAATAGTATGAGGACAACATATTTCACTGATGAAAGTCATAGGACTCTTTACTGGTGTGATATTTTAAAAGATTTTTAAGTTATAGTATCTTTCATACCATTTTGTTGACTGAACTCAAAAGCGTGTTCATTTTCCATGTCATGAGTTCCCCTGTACACTTGGAGCCTTGCATAATTTGAGTAACGGCTTAACTATTCAGGCCTTGAGAAGCCAGAATTTCCAATGATTTTGTAATTATCTATGGCACATACTTTTAAGAATGTGCCAGTGTGCCTTGCCAATAAATATTAGGTGATGGATTAATGTATATTTTAATGAGGGCAATAAAGTGCCTCAATCAAAGTCAAGTTAATGATTACCATAACGTTAGTAAAATAGATGGCATATATTATGCATTTACTGTGTGCCAAACACGTTACATGAATTATCTCATTTAATCCACTCAACAACCATATGAGATAGACCCTACTATTATTCCCATTGTACAAATGCATAAACTTAGAATGAGAGAAAATAAATTACTTTGCTAATATCATGTAGCTATGAATATTGGAAAATTAGAATGTGAATGCAAATGGCCCGTCTCTGGAAGTAAAGATTTTAACAACTGTATTTTATTTCTAACTATGATTTTACAGAAGAATCAGATACTCATAAACTGCCTTTTTCAAATAATTTTTATTGGAGCATAGTTGATTTACAATGTTGTGTTAGTTTCAGGTGTACTATTCACTCAAGTGAATCAGTTATATATATATATATATATATATATATATATATATATATATATATATTCTTTTCCCGTATAGGTCATTACAGAGTATTGAGTTGAATTCCCTGTGCTATCCAGTAGGTCCTTATTAGTTATGTATTTTATATATAGTAGTGTGTATATATCAATCCCAATCTCCCAATTTATCCCCCCCACCGTGCCCCACTGGTAACCATAAGTTTGTTTTCTACACCTCTGATTCTATTTGTTTTGTAAATAATTTCATTTGTACCATTGTTTTTAGATTCCACATATAAGCGATATCATATTATATTTGATAGCCTGCATTTTAATACAAACAGGATCCTTGTTTCAGTGAGTTCTAGGCTTTAGAGATGTTTTAAATTTCTTCAGGGTCAAAGTAGTGTATGTGTCACCTATAGTGAGAATCATGAGAAAAAACAAATAAGAAAATATAGTTTGAATTTTATAGTTTCTTATTATACATAGCTTTTGTAAAGCTGAGAAGTTTTATTTTGTTCAAAAGCCAGGTATTGAAGGCAGGGAGTGTCTCTTCACTTTCTTGGTTAAAGGTAAAGCCTGTTTAGGTAATTTTGATGGATCAAAGTCTTATTCAGAATATATCTGGCTTTCGAACAGAATAAAACTTCTCAGTCTAATTAAAATATGGGTAGTTGAAGAGAAATAGGAGCCTTCCCATGTCTCCTGATGAATGTGATGTGAAGGTAACATAAGAGTAGATAATCTTAGAAGCAGATGATATGGTGTCGCATGAAAATATTTGCCTGAGATGCTTGTTGGACTAAGAAGAAGAAGAATACAATATAAAAAGTTTAGGTCTCTATGCTTTGGCTGTTTTGTTAGGGTCACCCTGTGGCATAAATTCCTCCTTCAAAGGCCTTATAGTAAACTGTTTGTGGTATATCTTCAAGCTTATGCATTGTGTGAATATATATGAACATTTACTCTCCCACACTTTGAAAATATGGTCAATAAAGATTTTGCACTATAAGTTTACTTAAAAGCCCTGTGCTTAATAACCACCACATATCCACCACCCTGCTGCAGCCTGAGTATATGAGGATGGTCTTGTATGATCTTGAATTATACTTGGTCACTGCCCACCAGGAAGGTCTACCCAATCCATGCAGTGTAATAAAATCAGACAGGTCATTCGTGAAGGCTGATAACAGTGGCATCCCTCAGAGGGCCAGTATAAAGGGCCAAGGTGTATTTGAAATGTCACTCAAATATAGCCAGGGGCTAGGAAGACAGACAAAACATTTGTAGCAGTGTTTGATTTTCTGTCCTGCTTTCCTCCCTATTTTATTTTGATAACTAGATGGGTGATATATTTTTAAATGGGGATTCTTATAAATAGATATAGCTCTATAAATATAAGTTCTATTCCCACTGGACTGGGTTCTCAACAAACACAGCTTTTAAATAAGGACAAAATACCCAGTCTCACCTCCTTTCTTTCCCACACTGTCTATGGATGCTGATATGTGGGTGAAGAAAAGTAGGTAAGCAGGAATTGGGAAAAAATAAGAAGAAAGAGAATAAAGGGGAAAAATATGGTTTCTTTAAATCCAGCCTAAATAAAATATTTTTTAAGATTAAAAAAAGGAAATCTTACTAATTTGAGTCAATTTCTATTCTCTTTCAAAGGAAACTATTGTCTGGATAAAATAATGAGATTGTTTCTCAAAAGTTTTCAAAAGTTAAAGCTAGACTTCTCATGTAATATATTTTTGATGGTTTTCTTTTTAGTATCAGTGATATAATTGAAGTGAAAATGCCACTACAAATTTTTTAAGGACTTTACAAAGCCATGCAGTTACTTCAAAGTGTTTCAGAAAAAATATTTGTTACCAAGACTTTTTCAAATTAAATGTAAACTGTTACAAAATCTTATATCAAACCTGAAGGTTGTAATGGGTTCTTTGGGTTTTATTCTCTTAATTATCACTAATGCTAGAAAAATTGTAAGAAACATTTGACAATTATAAGGGTGATGTGCCTTCTTTCTGGAATTCTCAAGTATGTAGGACAGCTTCTGAACTGCCTAAAAGTTTCTTGTAAGAAGAGGTATTTAGGGGGTGGTTCAAGAAGGTGACATGGGAAGAGCCTGAACTTATCTCCTACCGTGAGCCCAATAAATATACAACTACATTTGGATCAGTTCCCTCTGAAAAGAACCTGAGTACTAACTGAACACTTGCTCTACAACAAAGGATAAAAAGGACCACATCAAGATGGTAGGAGAAGCAGAGAAATGCTTTCTCCAAAAACCCCACCTCTGGTCCAGTGGTACATGGTGGGATCTTCCAGAGGATCAAGGGGTTGGTACCCCCCACCTCAGGCTTCTGACCCCTGGGATCTACATCTGAGAAACTAGCCCCCTAAGTGTTTGGCTTAGAAAAACAATGGGGCTGATGTTCAAGAAAACTGAGTCTCCCCTCCTAAAGAGCTCATGTATGGTTTCACTCACCTTTCACTCACCTCACCCTGAGATCCTGTGAAATAACAGCAGTCTGAAGAGAGCTGTGAAGGACAGATATTTACAAATCTAAAATCATTAGCTGGAAGAACATGGGACAATAGAAATGCTCCCCGGAAATGCAGGCACTGGCAGGCACCATTATTGCACTCCCCACCTAACCCGCTAGCACAGGGGTGAGCTTGGACTTGGGGACATGATTCTGGCACTATCCCACTGCATTGCTGGAAAGCTACAGCAGTTGCAGCACTACCTTGCTCCCTGGGTGGGGTGCGGTGGGCATAAATAGTTGTGGCATTCTCCTGCTCCCTAGATAAAGTCAGGGAGTATGGATGGGTGCAGCACTCCTCCACCTCCTGACTGGAGCTGGTCAGTGCTAGTGGTCTTGTTATTTCTTAGCCCAAGGCCACTTAACACTCCCCTGCCCCCTAGCTGGGGCTGTTGAGCATGAGCATTCTTGGTAATCTCCCACTCCCAGCCTAAAACCAATGCACAAGGCACTCTCATGCTGCATTGCTGAAACCCACAGGCAGGCACAGTCATCTTCTCCTCTGTATTCCTGAAGCAAGAGAGCAAGCCTGCATCCTACACACTCCAGCTGCCTAGCTACAGGAAGTGTGGGCATATAATCCACACAGGGGAAACCCCTTGATGGTCTGGCCCTGGTGGCTAAGGGAGCTGGTGTTCCTGAGCTCCATGAGAAAATAATGATTGGAATGACAGTTCTAGACAGGCCCCCACCCCCAGAGCACTGCACAGACTGCAGACTAAAACACAACCCCAGTCTTCCTGTGAATAAAGCAAGGTCTATTTACTTAGCTTGGCACTTCACCCTGAGAGGCAGGCTGTAGGTTTCCCAGATATCTTGAGTCTAAGGAGACACTCCCAGGGAATGTAAGCAGGGAGACACCATCCTAGTCCACTCCCTTGGCCTTTCTACAGCTTGACAAGACTCCCTAGAAATGAACTTATACACTCATCAGGTGTGTTGATTTTTGCAATTGTCACCCATGGGACACCTCCAGATCTCCTGGTCTGGAGAACAGCAGGGATTACAATTGTAGTCCAGCTGGATGTATATATCTGTGTACTTTAATATATGCTGCCTGAGGGCCTGGCATTCAATCAGCCTGACTAGGTCCTAAATGAGATTCTTCCCCTTGAAACACTGACCGGTCTCGGCACACCCACAAAAACGGGCATATCTAGAATCAATCAGGCAGTACAGACAATCACAAAGATTCAAGAGACAAGGAAAAGCTACAGCAGGATTGAAAAAGAAGGATCATCACCTACACAAGGCCACTCATTCAAGATTAAGAGAGGTAGCAGTTTTGCCTAATACATAGAATCAAACACAGAGAACCAAGCAAAATAAGAAAACAGAAAAAATATGTTTCAAATGAAAGAATGAGACAAAACCTCAGAAAAAGTGAAGATAAAGTGAAGATAAAGAATTCAAAGTAATGGTTATAATGGTTGAGCTTGGGAGAAGAATGGAAGAACACATTGAAAACTTCAACAAAGATTTAGAGAAACTGAGGAAGAACCCATCAGAGGTGAAGAATATAATAGCTGAAATGAAAAATACACTAGGGGGAATCAACAGCAGATTTAAATGATACAAAAGAACAGATTAGTGGTTTGGAAGAAAGTGTAGTGGAAAATAGAATAGAAAAAAAAAGAATTATTAAAAAATGAGGATAGGGTAAGGGACTTCTGGGACAGCATCAAGCATACTAACATTTGCATTATATGGATCCTAAAAGAAGAAGAAAAAGAAAGGGGTAGAAAACATATGTGAAGAAATAATGGCTGAAAATTTCCCTAACCTGGGGAAGGAAACAGACATCCAGGTCCAGGAATCACAGTGTCCCAAAAAAGATGAAACCAAAGAGATCCACACCAAGACACATTATAATTAAAATGTCAAAAGTTACATAGAGAATGGACTTGAGGACACAGGGTGTGGGAGGGGTAAGCTGGGATGAAGTGAGAGAGTGACATGGACACATATACACCACCAAATGTAAAATCAATAGCTCGTGGGAAGCAGCTGCATAGCACAGGGAGATCAGCTCATTGCTTTGTGACCACCTAGAGGGGTGGGATAGGGAGGGTGGGAGGGAGATGCAAGAGGGAGGAGATATGGGGATATATGTATATATATAGCTGATTCACTTTGTTATACAGCAGAAACTAACACACCATTGTAAAGCAATTATACTACAATAAAGAAGTTTAAAAAATAAAATTAAAAAATAAAATAAAATACTAAAAAAAAAAAAAAAAAAAGATGAATAAGTCCTAGAGATCTACTGTATAACCTAGTGCCCATGGTTAATAATGCTGTACTATGTACTCAAAAGCTTGCTAAGAGGGTAGACACTGATTCTAGATAAAAGTTAGAAGAATTATACAAAGAAAAGTTTATTTAAATCTTTAAAAAAAGTGTCAAAAGTTAAAGATAAAAAGAAAAATTTTAAAGCAGCAAGAGAAAAACAGCTAGTTATGTATAAGAGAAGCCCCAAAGGATTTTCATTGAATTTTTCAGCAGAAGCAGATTTTTCAGCATATCAACCATGTTTTCTGTCCATAATGGTATGAAACTCAAAATCAATTACAAGAAGAAAACTAGACAAACCACAAGCACATGGAGGCAAAACAACATGCTACTAAAAAGTCAATAGGTTAACAAAAAATCAAAGGGGAGATTAAAAAATATATATACCTTGAGACAGATGAAAACAGAAACCCAACTTTCCCAAATCTATGTGATGCAGCAAAAGCCATTCTGAGAGGAAAGTTCATAGTGATAAGCCCTACCTCAAGAAACAAGAAAAATCTCAAATAAGCATTCCAACTTTACACCTAAAGGAACTAGAGTGGAGATAAATAAAATAGAAACAAAAAAAGAAAGAAAACAATCAATGAAACTAAGGGTACTTTGAAAAGATAAACAAGTCTGGGTAAAGGTTTATCAATTTTATCATGAAAAAAAAGAGGACCCAAATCAATGAAATCAAAAATGAAGAGGAGAAAGTAAAACTGATACCATAGAAATTCAAAGGATCATAAAATACTACTATGAACAATTATACACCAATAACTTGAACAGTCTGGAAGAAATGGAAAAAATCCTGGAAACACAAAATCTTCCAATATTGAATCATGAGGGAAAAGAAAATCTGAATAGACCAATTACTAGTAATGAAATTAAATCAGTAATTTAAAAATCTCCAACGAGTAAAAATCAAGGATTGGACAGCTTCACAGGTGAATTCTACCAACCATTTAAAGAAGAGTTAATACCTATACTTCTCAAATCATTCCCAAAAAATAAAGACGAGAAACCACTTCCAAACTCATTGTACAAGGCCAGCATTACCCTGATATCAAATCCAGACAAAAACACCACAAAACAAGAAAATGACAGGCCAATATCCTTGATGAACATAAATGGAAAAATCCTCAACAAAATATTAGCAAACCAAATTCAGTAATACTTTAAAAGGATCATACACCATGATCAAGTGGGGTTTATCTCAGGAATGCAAAGATGGTTCAATATCCACAAATCAATCAAAGTGATATATCACATTAACAAAATGAAGGGTAAAATCATACCAATAGATTCAGGAAAAGCATTTTACAAAATTCAACATCTGTTTATGAAAAAACTCTCAGCAAGGAATTCCCTGGCTGTCCAGTGATTAGGATTCTGCACTTTCACTGCCAAGGACCCAGGCTCAATCCCTGGTAGGTTAACTAAGATCCCAAAAGCTGTTCAGTGTGGCCAAAAAAAAAAAACCCAAAACAAACAAAAAACTCTCAGCAAAGTGGGTGTACAGGGAAAGTACCTCAATGCAATAAAAGTCATATATGATAAACCCCCCAGTAACATCCTACTCAATGGTGATAGCCAAAAGCTTTTCCTCTAAGATCAGGAACAAAACAAGGATGCCCACTCTTGCCACTTTTATTCAACATAATATTACAGTATTGGAAGCCCTAGCCCCAGGAGTCAGGCAAAAAAATAAAAAAAAAATAAAATGGAGGGAGGGAGGAAGGAAGGAAGGAAGAAAGGACATCCTTTTGGGAAAGGAAGATATAAAATTGTCACTGTTTGAAGATGAAACAATACTATATATAGAAAATCTTAAAGAGGCTACCAAAAAACTATTAGAACTAATAAATGAATTCAGTAACATTGCATGATACAAAATTAATATACAGAAACCTGTTGCATTTCTGTACACCAACAACAAACCATCAGAAAGAGAAATTTTAAAAATTTCATTTATAATTATATCAAAAACAGTAAAATACCTAGGAATAAATCTATCCAAAGAGGTAAAAGACTTGTACTCTGAAAACTATAAGACATTGATGAGATAATTAAAGATAACACAAACAAATATAAAGATATACTGTGCTCATGGATTGGAAGAATTAATATTGTTAAAATGTCCATAATGCCCAAAGTAGTTTACAGGCTCAACGCAATCCCTATCGAAATAACAATGGCATTTTTCACAGAAATAGAATTTATTTGAAACCACAAAAGAGCCCAAATAGCCAAAACAATCTTGAGAAAGAACAAAGCTGGACATATCATGTGCCCTGATTTCAAGCTATAGTACAAAGCTATACTAATCAAAACAGTATGGTACTGACACAAAAACAGACACATGGATCAATAAAACAGAATGGAAAGCACAGAAATAAGCCCACATATAGATGGTCAATTAATTTATGACAAAGGAGGTAAGAAGATACAATGAAGAAAGGCTGCCTCTTCAATATATGGTGCTGGGAAAATTTTACAGACACATGAAAAAGAATGTAATTGGACCACTAGCTTACACAATACACAAAAATAAATTCAAAATGGATTATAAAGTCTCAAATGTAAGACATGAAACCACAAAGCTCTTAGAAGAAAACATAGGCTGTAAGCTATTTGACAGCAGTGTAAGAGTTTTTTTTTTTTTTTTTTTTTTTTTTTTTTGGATATGTCTCCTCAGGCAAGGGCAACAAAAGCAGAAATAAACAAATGGGGCTACATCAAACTAAAAAGCTTTTGCACAGTGAAGGAAGCCATCAACAAATAAAAAGCGTTCTACCTAATGGGAGAAGGTATTTGCAAATGATATATCTGATAAGGGGTTAATATCTAAAATATATAAAGAACTTATACACCTTAATATCAAAAAACATACAACCCAATTAAAAAATGTGCAGAGGATCTGAATAGACATGTTTATAGAGAAGACATACAGATGGCTAACAGGTACATGAAAAGATGCTCAACATCACAAATCATCAGGGAATGCAAATCAGAACTACAATGGGGTATCACCTCACATTTGTTAGAATGACTCTTATTCAAAAGACAAGAAATAATAAATGTTGGCAAGGATGTGGAGAAAAGGGAACCCTTATGCCCTGTTGGTAGAAATGTAAATTGGTGTAGCAACTATGGAAAACAGTATGGTGGTTCCTAAAAATTCACACTGCCATATGATATAGCAGTTTCACTTCTGGGTATTTATCCTAAGAAAACAAAAACACCAGCTCAAAAAGATATGTGCACCCCTTTGTTCATTGCAGCATTATTTACAATAGCCAAGATATGAAAACAACCTAAGTGTCCATTGATAGACGAATTGATAAAGAAAATGTGATTATATATATATATATATATATATATATTTACAGTAGAATATTGTTCAGCCATAAAAAAGAGTGAAATCTTGCCATTTGCAGCAACATGGTTAGACCTAATGGGTATTAGGCTAAGTGCAATAAGTCAGATTGAGAAAAACAGTTACCATATGATTTCACTTATATGTGGTATCTAAAAAACAAAACAGCAACAGACTCACAGATACAGAAAACAAACTAGTAGTTGCTAAAAGGTAAGGGTATTGGGGATGGGCGAAATTGAAGGGGATTTATGGGTAGAAACTACCAGTTATAAAATAAGTAAATCATGGGGATATAACATACAGTACAGGGAACATAGTAATATTGTGATAACTTTGTATGGTGACCATTTCAAAATATATATAAATACTGAACCATGATGATGTACATCATTATATTTCAATTACAAAAAAAAAGTGTTTAGAATTTACTGTGTCCTAGTAAAGTATGAAGAGTAGGTGGCATGTGGAGCATTGAACTTATGTGTTTTAATTTCACTCCTTGATAGACTTCATAAAGCTAATCACCCATTACTTAAATTTCCATAATTTCTACAAATTCTGAACCCAGCAAGCACTGTGTGTCACTTTGGTACAATGTTCTCCACATCCTGAGGTAATGGCCATATCCTGTGTGTTTCAACCCTTTATTTTTATTTTGTCCAGCTAAAGAATGTTTCAGTTTTAACCTTCTCGTTACATAACAAAGAGAACAACAGTGTTGAAGTAACAGTCATAGCCGATTAACATTTAATCCCTGACTTGATTTACGGAGAAACCAGGCTGAAACCTTATGCACTCCCAAGCACTGGAGTTTAGCAAGCAATCCAAGCAAAGGAAAAGCACAGTTGCAATCTGGGCGTATTAGAGAAAGGAAGAAAGGCAGCATTAGTCCATTTTGCTTTCAAGGGTGAGTCATTCACCCTGTGCCACTGCTGAAGTGAAACATTTTTATTGATTTGCAGATTAAGAATCTATTTAAAAAGTGATAAATCAATCATTCTCGTCAAGCCTCCAGCAGCATGTTCAGGAACTTGAAAGCAATCACTGCTGTTTGAGGAAAGCTTACTTAACTTGTGTTTCTTCTAATGATAGAGAAAACTATAGCTTATAATGAAGGTACTGTGTATTGAACACCTTGATGAAAAGTCAGAAGATTGAGCTGGCATAAATCAGCTCAGTCCAGGAGCCTGAAGGTGGGATGAAGAGCAGAGTTTATCCACCTTAATTATCATTGCATTTGAAAGTCAATGAGGAGCCCTCCATCGTGAACTTCTACTCACATCTAACCGTTGTTCACGATTTTATCTTATATTATCATAAAAAAGTAGATGAGATTAAAAATAAAACTATCTTGATATTATCGATGTTGCCTTAAAACAGTAGACCATAATCAGAGATCAAACTATTTTTATTAAATCTTAAATCCTAAGTCTGTGTTTATAAAGGGAAAAGTGATTCTACTTCATGTCCTTAAAACTTGTCTGCCAGCAAAAAAAAAAAAAAAAAAAAAAGTCAAAATGCAGTATTTTTCAAGACAGATATGAAATATTTGCATGATAGTATTATTCCATTTCTGTAATGCCTTGGTCTCTTTGCACAGATTAGTGCTTGGAAATGAGAAGAGACAAAGTAATGTTACTTCACTAAACTATGATTGTTTCTTAGGATTTTAGAATTTCACTTGTCAGCTTTATTTGACTTTAGTGAGTATCATGATTACAAGGAAGTTTATTATTCCCTAGACTCTAAATGGCACATTGGAAAGCTGTTCCGTATTTGTATACTTTGTTTCAAACCTCTTCTAACAAGTATTAATGTAAAATCACTTTTCTTTAACCCCAACCATAGATCACCTCAGATATAACATTTAATTGATCAAGATTACTAAGCTTAATATTTTTTTCTTACCTAAAAAATGATTCTTATGAAAGTGACTTGAGTGTGTTTCAGTAAATAAAAGGTATTTTTTAGAAAAAAATAAAGATGCCATAAAGTGTCTTCATGTAATTAAATGTTTCTGCAATGTTGTGTATCAGTGTCATAAGCTTTAAAAGTCAACCTTCTAGAATCAGACAACCTTCCAACTCAGAGATGTTTGTTATCAGGCTTCTATAGTGAATCAAACCATAGTATCAAGATTCATCTAAATCTTTTAACCTTTGATCAGTGGTCTTATTCAAGGGAGGTAGACCAACAGTCCCCAACCTTTTTTGGCACCAGGGACCGGTTTTGTGGAAGACAATTTTTCCATGGATGGAATGGTGCAGGGGGCTGGGTAGGGGGGGCAATTGTTCAGGTGGTAAAGCAAACAATGGTTCAGGCGGTAACCTGAGCGCTGGGGAGCAGCAGAGGAAGCTTCACTCGCTCACCCGGCGCTCACCTCCTGCTGTGCAGCCCAGTTCCTAACAGGCTGTGGACCGGTGGCCAGGGGGTTGGGGACCCCGAGTTAGACTATGGAAATACCATAGAAAAAGAAACAGATTACAATCCCTAAGCTATTAATCATTGTTTTGCGTCACTGTGAAAAGTTAGAAATGAAATGTCTGATAATAAGAGAATGAGCAAATGATCTGTTCTCTGAGTATAATATTATACAGCTGTTAAAAATTATATTGACTAACATTGTAGAAAAATATGACACAACTAAACTGAAGGCTTCTAAACAACAGAGATTCCATTTTACTTGACTCATTTTTGTCTCTTGTATTATCTAGGGTTACATTAGCTGTTGCAAAAAACATAGCCCACAATGTTAGTAGACTACCACAAGAGAAGTTTATGTCTCCCTCAATTAACAGTGCAGTGTGGATGATTCTTATTAGCAGATAGCTTTGCTTCATGCAGTGTCTCAGGAATTCAGACTTCTTTCATCTTATGGCTTTGCCTTCCCCTAATAACTCATTGTTCTCTGAATCTGGTCAACAAAAAGGGGAAAAGAAAGAGGATAGAGAAGGTACAATGATCCTTGAATAACTTGACTCAAAAGTGACCCAGACCGGGCTTCCCTGGTGGCTCAGTGGTTGAGAGTCCACCTGCCGATGCAGGGGACACAGGTTCGTGCCCTGGTCCGGGAAGATCCCACATGCCGCGGAGCGTCTGGGCCTGTGAGCCACGGCCGCTGAGCCTGCGCGTCCGGAGCCTGTGCTCCGCAACGGGAGAGGCCACAACAGTGAGAGGCCCGCGTACTGCATAAAAAAAAAAAAAAAAAAAAGTGACCCAGGCCAATTTCGCTTCCAGTCCATTGGTAAGACCTGTGGCATGGTCAAAGTAAATGCAAGGTGATTTTCTAATAATGGCTCTATGATAGGGAAGTGAAGGCACATATTTTGATAGCCTATTTGCTGTTTCTGCCACATTTTGTTCAGTGTAGCATGTAGCTTTTTGAATGTTGGTTGAATGTGGGTTTTTTTGGCCAAGAATTGCTGGAAAATTAGCCAGAAGGCATGAAATAGCTTAGTTCTTGGGGGGTCTACAAGTCATCCTTGAAAAATAAGCTAGAGACTGAGGCAGAGACCAGATTGTATAGAGCCTTGTGCATCAGGTGAATAAGTTTACAATTTATCCTGTAGAAAATGAGGAGGTATCATAGGGTTAAGAATCGGTAATAAGGCAGTCAGAACTGCAGTTTTTCTAAATACAATCGTAGCTGCAATGTGGAGCATAAACTCTCAGGGGTCAAGATTAGATGTAGAGAGACCAGTTAGAAGACTAATTACTGCAGATGATAAAGGAAATAGCAGTGGGTTATGAGGGGGAAACAGACGTGAAGCTTAGGGGTAGGATGGACAGAACTTCATTCCTAATTATGGAAAGGAGGTGAAAAAAAAAAAGACACATGGAGAATTACCTCGTTGTTTAAAGCTTGGGGGATTGCATTTACCAACATAAAAAATTCAGAAGGAAAAACAGAGTTTTAGAGAAGAGTAATCAGTTGTATTTTGAGTTTGACATGCCTGTGAGTCTTCCAAGAGAAAGGAGATATTCAAGAGGTGGTTGATGGAAGAGGTCTTTAGCTCAACTACTGGATGGGAAGAGGTACTGATGTACCTCTCTACTGATACACAAGTACAAAGGATGTACTTTCAAAGGTACATCCTTTGAAAGTCTATAGAGTGAACAGAGCACAGAACTTGAAATAGTACCACTTTTGGAGGAGTAAAAAATCTTATGTACTAAAGAAAGAAATGGACTATAGAGAGGAAGGCATTTAAATTATCATCAAGATAGAAAATAAACATTGGACCAAGGTTCTAGATTAACATATGTAAATGAGAAGGAACCAAGAACAGTGGAGAGATTCATCTTAAAAGAGAGAATGGCCATCTGTTTTATCAGCGTTGTAGAGGAGGAGATGAAGGCAAATCCGGATGTCAAAGAGTTGGTAATTTTAGAGGCAGAGAGTTTGTTTTTGAGACTTCAATAAGCTCAGTAAAAATAAGAATATTTGCACAATCACAGAGGTCACTCACCAAAGACTCGTAAAAGGATTGTTGTGTGTTCCCTGAGAGTTCTGGGAAAATGGTTGACCATAAAGTGGCGGTAATTTGGTAAATGTATCTGTGATTGATTTTGTTTAATATAATTTTACGTATTGATAGATACCAGGCTGAGCATCATGTCACACATCCTTCTTTGCTCACTTAGTTCCATGCTATATTTCTCTTGGGAGATAACTGACATAGTTGATTCTGTTATTTTACTCGTAACTCATTCTTCCCCTACAAAACCACATTGGGTGATTCACGAAAGGGTAAAAACTGGTCTTGTATGTACATGTTATAAAGAGTTATTTGGCTAATAATGTCCTCAGTTTTTTATTTGGGTCAAGCTGCGTCTTGTTTAACTTATCTATAAATCACCTTAATCAGAGTCTATTTTTTTTTAACTTGAGAATAATTTTGTTTCAGAAGCTCTACGTATATATATAATTATTATTGGAGTATAGTTGATTTACAATGTTGTGTTAGTTTCTACTGTGAAGCAAAATGAATCAGCTATACATATACATATATCCCCTCTGTTTTGGATTTCCTTCCCATTTAGGTCACCACAGTGCATTGAGTAGAGTTCCTTGTGCTATACAGTATATTCTCATTAGTTGTCTATTTTATACGTAGTATCGATAGTGTATATGTGTCAATCCCAATCTCTCAGTTCCTCCCACCACCACCCTTCCCCCTTTGTATCCGTACATTTGTTCTCTACATCTGTGTTTCTATTTCTGCTTTGCAAATAAGATCATCTACACCATTTTTCTAGATTCCACATATATATGTTAATATATGATATTTGTTTTTCTCTTTCTGACTTACTTCACTCTGAGTGATACTCTCTAGGTCCATTCATGTCTCTACAAATGACCCAGTTTCATTCCTTTTTATGGCTTAGTAATATTCCATTGTGTATATATACCACATCTTCTTTATCCATTCCTCTGTTGATGGACATTTAGGTTGCTTCCATGTCCTGGCTATAGTGAATAGTGCTGCAATGAACATCGGGGTACATGTTATCTTTTTGAGTTATGGTCTTTTCTGGGTATATGCCTGGTAGTGGGATTGCTGGGTCATACGTAGTTCTATTTTTAGTTTTTTAAGGAACCTCCATACTGTTTTCATAGTGAGCGTATCAATTTACATTCCCACCAACAGTGAATGAGGGTTCTCTTTTCTCCACACCGTCCCCAGCATTTGTTTGCAGATTTTTTGATGATGGCCATTATGACCAGTGTGAGGTGATACCTCATTTTAGTTTTGATTTGCATTTCTCTTATAATTAGTGATGTTGAACATCTTTTCATGTGTATGTCTTCTTTGGAGAAATGTCTATTTAGGTCTTCTGCCCATTTTTTGATTGTGTTGTTTGCTTTTTTGATAGTGAGCTGCTTGTATATTTTGGAGATTAATCCTTTGTCAGTTGCAGAAGCTCTACATATATTAAAAAAAAAAAGATTTTCTAATAGCAGAGTTTCAAAGCTTCCTAACCTGGAATCCAGTCAGTTGATATTTGGGGAACTGTTTCCTTGTCAGATGTTATACTAGGATGAAAACAGTATGAGAGAGAGGCGGGGAGAGAGGGAGGGAGGGAGAGAGAGGGAGAGAGAAAGTGCGAGAGCAAAATTTATTCATGTTAGAATCTCATGGACTGACAATTTCATACAAAAATGTGCTTCATAGTGATATAAAATGATAAGTGAAGGATATTTCTAAGTAAACATATCCTAATTGTCAGCATGTAAAGTTTTTTGAGGATTCTTATGGACTTAGGAGTGTGCGTCAAACAAAGTTTTGTGGTGTAAACTGTATGCTGGTAAGCCTTATTTTGTTTATGAGAATATCCATAAGGTTCACATGGGCACATATACATAAATGTCAATTAATTAGAATATTTACTGAGGAAATTCACAAGAAAAACTCTCAACATCTTAAGTTCTCTCTCTGTATGACTCTGTGTGGCTTTGAGTAGCTCGCAGGTAGCAAGCAATGGGTGACTGTTAATATAATACAGAAAATTATCTTAAGGAGAATGAATAACATAAGGATTCCACCCCAAATTCAGGGTGCTCTTAGAGATTTTCTTTTCCTTCCCTTGTTTTTAGACAGCTGAGGACTGGGAAGCAATATTCTACAGTAATAAATATGTTTATGATTACAAAACGGTGGAAGTAAAATATATCTAGTATTACCTGTAAGTTAGCAAAATTAGTGTGTTTGGGGAATTGCAAGTATACCGATCAAAAAATGGATTTCACCAGACTAGGTTTCCATTCAGCCTTATTTCAAAACTATATTTCAAGTTATTATCTGGTATGGTAGAAAGAATACAGACTTTTGAATTGAATAGGGAAGCTCCTAAAATTCCATTTCTACATCTTTTTTAATCTAGTGATTCTAGACAAGTATCAATATTTAACATAGTTTAATTTTCTAGGATAGTAATATCTACCTCACAGAGATATTGTGAAATATATATGTAACCACTGTGATATAGTAGCATTCAACAGATTCAATAAATTGTAGTTCCCACTCTAATTTAGCTGTATATCTAAAAGCAGAAAATACTGTGGGTAAAGATACAAGGAGTTTCAAGAGCTATATCTTATAATTAGGCAAGCTTGGTGACGTCCAGCTTCTATGTCTTTTGCTGCTAAAAAGCAATACAAAGAGGAAAAAAAAGGGAAAGATCATGTTCACTGTAGAATAATTTGTTGTAAGATCAACAAAACTCTAAAAGTCAACTTAAGTTTATCTGGCCTTTGCTAAAATTTAGTAGTAAAGATAAATAAGTAAAATCTAGATGAGTTATATTATAAATATTTAGTGGTAAGATTTACATGGGAGCTGGAATGAGCAAAAAGGAAAGATCAGGAAACTGAAATTGACAAAGTAAATTACCCTAATAAATGTGATTAGTGTCTGGAGAACTATAGAAACAAAATGGAAGATTGTCATGGCCCTTTGTGCTTACTGTATCTCATCAGTTATTTCAAACATATTTAGAAATAAATAAATAAAATAAATTGCCCCAGAGATATTTTAGATTCATTTTGGTGAATTAGGGAATGAAAATACAAACCATTCATTTTGACACTGGTTCAGAGTTTATGGACAAATTGTTCAGTCACATTGTAACTCAATCCCATTGCATCTTAAATTCTTTTGCTTTAATTGAACAAGCATTCATTACATTTCTACCATAAACAAAACACTGCACCAGGCATGAGAGAAGTGAGTAAAAAATAGGAAGACTTTTAAATCTTTCAGATGTTAGCTGCAGCATTACATACATTTGATAAAATTTTGTTGAGCTGGGGTGTGTGCCATGAAATCATGAACTACCAAAAACAGAAAAAAAAAAAAAAAATCATCTGCATTCTTTGATGGGGTATTTGCTATTAATTTATATTTATTTAAATTCCATCCATGTGTGTGACACCACAAAACTGAATTTTTTATACACTACCTCATTACATGAGTGATATAAGAACAGAGATTGTTTCTTCAACTCATTCAGCATTCTAATAAACAGAATACAAATTTCGTTCCATTAAAAATAATAGAATGTAACTATCCTACAGCCATTTAAATGCTTTAGAATAGAGCAGTCCTCTTTTTTATTCCAGGAGGCATATACAATAAATCTCATTATTAAAATTACCATATTCAGACTATCTTAATAATGCACATGCCGATATCTCTCCCACCTTCAAAGAAACAAATAATGGTGAAAATTATGCTAGCACTGACAATAGCTAGGAAATATTGAGAAATAAACTATTTCCCTCTTATTTCTTATAGTAAAACAGCTTCCTATGCATTTAACTAGCTAAAAGATGCCTAGATTTTGAACATTCAAAGGTACTGAGTATGTCGAAAACGTCTATAGAGAGACACTGATAGGTATCTTGTTTCCACACATGCATGTTTGGGTGCCTGCACACGTAAAGAAATCAACACATAAAATCAAATCTTTAACAGATTTTGGATCAGAGAGATAGAGATAATCTTCCATCGGTGTCATGAACACCATTTGAATTGATTAAACAGCTAATAATCCATGGATTGACCCACCAGTTTGAGTGCATTTTTATTGAAGGCCCTTTCAGAGATAAGTAACCTGAACACATCCCAGACCTGTGCTTCTACTAGTAAAACATTTATTTCCTGATTGCTACAACTCATAAGTACCTACCTTCACTCCCCTTAAGAGAGACGAGAAGATTGCATTGTGCTTTGCAGAGCTAGATTTAGGATTCTCTCAAACACAACTTGAAGCAGAAGCAGCTAGAAGGCTAGATTGCTGACTGATCCTGCAGAGTCTCTCCACCTTTCGCTGGGAAAAATCAGAGGTCAGCTTTCCTCTTCTGTACCTGCTATTTATACTAGTGCTTTCTTTCCAGGTATAAGACCTATTTTACAGGTACAATGTTATAACCTCCCAGAAGTTTTCTTGCTCTACCTTCACCCACAAGTGCTCAAACATAGATCTTCTATACACACTTCAATACACTGAAAGAATCTTATTTCTCTTTTCTCATATACAATGTAGAAACCAATCTCTATGCTGACTAAGCAACTTCTAAAATCCTCTCTAATTTGGATTTTTTTTTTTTTTTGATCTAATTCACATTTATTCCCCATGGTTTTGGAGTTAGACTCCAATTGCAATTCAAAGTGCTCTAACATTCTAGCTTGATTATTTACACTCTCTTATCCTCAGTTTCTACAGTTTTTAAATGGGTATAGTAAAGCTGGTCCTTCTTATTTTATTTAGCTTTTTTAAGGATCAAATGGAATCTTTTGATTCAAATGAAGTCAGATTTAATGTTTGTGACATGAGGCACTAATTAAACAAAAGAAATGTTTAATTAGAAAACACATTTTCAGGGTATTACATGTATGCTTCCTTTGTTGAGAATAAACAGGACTAGCAAATTTAAATTGCAATATATTTGACCACATTTATCTGTAATTCATAATGTCTCTTAAAACCTATTATTGACACTGGGATAAAAAGTTAATGTTCAAGGTTAGGATTATTGTTTACTGATTATAGTTTAATTAATTGCTTTATACATTCTATTTTTATCTACCTAGGATACAGTCAATGAACACAATTTCTTGCAAAGTACAGGTCAGTTGGTTTCAGTGATTTTTCAAATGGAGAATGAGAGTTTTGATTCTGTATTCTGTTTAAAACAATGGTGGATCTCCAAGCCTTAAATTTCTATAATGATTGCAGCTTAGATTAAGGAACGATTTGGTTGTCAGAGATAGGAGTTTCTGATCTCATTTTCACAGCTAATTATGGGGTAAGTTTAGAAAATCACATGCAAGAAAGAACTTTCTTCTTCTAAATTCTTCTTAAGTAAAATGATAATAACCTTTACTTATTTTCTCTGCAACAGGATTTTGGGAGTATCTTGTTAATGTAATTCAGGATTAGAGAGTGTCCCAAACTAATCAAATAGAAAGACACTGGAGCAATGCCTTGTTTCTGAAGTCTTTTGGTGATTTTGTCCAGTTTGTTATCAATTTTCTTTTTAATTTGGTGGTAGCTGTACATAATATTCGGACCTCTCCTGAAGTTCTGTACATCTCTTGTTATATGGCCACATACCATCATAGCACACCAATTAAGTGTTTGAAATGGATTAAATGCCTGCTCAACCACCTTCTGGCTTTGTGACCTCACACAGGTTATTTAATCTATGTGAACCTTTAGTTTCTCTTTGGAATTGGAAATGAAAAAATCTACTTCATAGTGTTGTTTTGAGATAAATTAATGAAAGCAACTAAAACATGCTATAAATGCTAGTAATTACCTACTGACATTTGCCTTTTCCTATTGTGCCCTGTGCAAACTTTGACTCAAATAGACAAGAGTTTGAATCCTGGTAGTAATGTTTATTTGCTATGGTTACTGATTATTTACTCCCTTGGAGTGTTCATTTACATATCAAACATGGTTCTACCACCCAGCATTAAATGTGATACCACATGTGAAAGTGCTTTACACATAGTAGGCATGCAATAACTATTCATTAAATAGACTACAAATTAGGGCATTTTTTGTGTGTCTGCCTTTTTTTGCTAAAGACATGGTTGTCAAGTCAGATCTGCTGATTTCTTTTAAAGGAAGTTGGCCCTCAGTGTATCAATTACCTTCAGCACATTTCACTTGCAGATAATATAGGCCAGAGAAGGGAGAAAGGTTAAGAAGCAAGGAGAGGCCTTCACTGGTGGTGCAGTGGTTGAGAGTCTGCCTGGCAATGCAGGGGACACGGGTTCGAGCCCTGGTCCGGGAAGATTCCACATGCCACGGAGCAACTAAGCCCGTGTGCCACAACTACTGAGCCTGAGCTCTAGAGCCCACGAGCCACAACTACTGAGCCTGCGCTCTAGAGCCCGTGAGCCACAACTACTGAAGCCCACGCACCTAGAGCCTGTGCTCCACAACAAGAGAAGCCACCGCAATGAGAAGCCCGTGCGCCGCAACAAAGAGTAGCCCCTGCTTGCTGCAACTAGAGAAAGCCCGCACGCAGCAACGAAGACACAATGCAGCCAAAAATAAATAAACAAATAAATAAATAAATTTATTTAAAAAAAAAAGAAGCAAGGAGAGAAGCAACAGACAAGACCTCATGCTGAGAGTGTGCAACTTGATAGGACAGGTTTGAAAACTAGATAAGGACTCAGTAGTGCAAGGTGTACATCTGTGTGTAGTAATGCTGTTTTGAAACCTTCCCTCTCTATGGCGTGTCGCACCATGCTTGGTCATTAAATCCTCAAATGGTTTCTCTATCCTCCTACTCTTTCTTCAAGCACCACTACACAAACATCAGCAGAACCAAAACAGTAACCACCTGTATGAAGTTGCTGCCTTGGTATATCCAGTTTGGAATAAATGAGACCCATAGGGAATCCTGAATGAGAGTTTCTTTTCAGGGTAGTATTTTATTTCCCCAATCAATTTGCAGAATGCTGGGATAGTAGAAAAAGTTCTCAGATAAGTGTCCAACTCCCATAACATGATTCTAAATTAAATCCTAGGTAGAAAAAAAAAAAAAAAAACAAGCATCTTCACACCATTCTAAGGGGGAAACTCATGATCCATCTCAGGAAGAGAGATTCCTATTTAAATTATTACATATTCAAATTGAGCTGAATTCAGAATAGAAACCTCTATTCCCAAATGGAGAACAAGAATAAGTTGGAAAATTCTACTCTTTACAAATATACAACTGAAATTCATTCAATCAGTATTTTTGATCACTTACCATGTAAGATTATGGCAGTACAAATGAGAGGATAGATGAACTGAATAAATTTTGTGCCATGTTTTGTCTTCAAAGATTCTATGTAAAAAATTTATGGAACAGCATAGACAATATAAAGTATCAAAGATTCTACTCTGTGGTGGAGTAGTATTCTTTAAGAAGCCCTCTTTGATGTACTAAGAGAGAGTTTTCTGTAATTCTGTAGCCTCAAAGAAATGTGTCCTGGTTCTATGAGACCAGAAAAGAGGAAATATTTGGTCTGAGGACTTGTTAAAGAGAAAAATTATTCATGATACTTGTTAAAGATGGTAAAGCAGACTTCATTCAAAGGGAGCTACTACAGTGAGGTTTTGTAGTCAGGGAAAGAAAGGGGACTAAACTCCAACCCCAGTGAGGACAAGCAGGTATTTATAACTATGGAGCAGGGTAAGGATCAGTGGATATAACATTACTAAGAGGAAATATCTGGGGTAAGGGAGATTCTTGCTACACGTGCTCAATAGATTTCTTGCTGAAGGCAGGCCAGGGTGATAAGATTTTGAGTTTGGGGGATAAGGAATTCAAATCAGATATCTAGAATGGGCAAATACCAAGGGTAGGAAATTTTCACTAAGCTGACTCATCAGTATTCTTACCCAAACTGGATTCTTGAGGTACAGTGGGGGAAGCTTGAAGTCAGACCTTGTCCAGCAGAGAGTTTGGGGAACCTGATTAAAGTTAGGTCAAAGAGGAAGGAGTCTTTGTCAGCCCCAAGAAGTATTGATTTTAGAGACAGGCATGTGGACCTATGAGGTAAGGTAAAGTAGATGACTCTATCAGCTGGATAGCTTTTGCTTTATTTCTACCACCTAATGTTGATTTGTGACATTCTCTTGAAAGCTGATATTCTGCCATAAGTTGTTTAGTTTCATTTAAAGCAAGTTTCTTAAGAGTTTACCTACACCATTTAGGAAAGTAAATTCAAGTGTTTGTGTTGGGATGCCATTTGGGGTGAGCAGAAAAAACTACAGCAGAGATACAAAATTACAGGTCAGGCAAGAGCAGGGCACCAAGTTGTCCTAGGGCTACATCTCAAAAACATGAACTTCATGTGAAAATAATATTTTTCATTTAAAAATAAAAGGAACAAAGACTTTCAAATAAATTACTGTTTCTTTCTCTTATACTGTTCAGAAAGGCTGAGAAGAAAAATAAGTGCCTCATTTCATGATTCACCTTAATTTATATCACTTATATCATGTAGCACTATTAAATGATATTTCTGGAAAATGTGCTAGAACATGAATCTCGCCTAAAGAGCTTGAAGATTCTACTGTAAATAACATACAATGATATTTTTGCTCTCTAATGCTAATGAACCCAGCATGCTTCACAGTGTTTGAGAATTTTGTAGTTTAAATAAATTCATGTGATGAAAATTTAACGCAAAAATATTATTTCTTCTGTAGAATAAATTATGTTTAAATTGCATCAAAATATCCATTTTAATAACTTTAATCTACAAAAATAAACTTCTAATTATATGTGTATTTTAATCGGGTACAGTTAAATAGAAGATAAAACCACTCTGAATTCATTATTTGGATTCTCTCTGTAGATAAAGCTGAGGCAGTAAATGGCAACCCTGGGTAGCAAATACCAGTTTCTAGTAGATTGGCTCTATTCCTAGTGAGAACAGGTGAGGAATTACAAAAAGAGTATCTCACCACAATGTCCATCTCTTGCTTCTCTTTCCAATGATTTATTCTCAAGAAATAGTGCTTCAATAAGCAACATAACATTAGACGGTGCTGAGTTCTATTAGTATTTTGGCTGTCCAAAGATTATTGTAGCAGGTATTTAACATATTACAGCAATATTCTTTCCACTCACATCATTTAGGATCTAGACTGATTATAAGTACCTATAAACCTATTCCTTTTAAAATACAGTTCTAGGGCAAGACGGGAATAAAGACGCAGACCTACTAGAGAATGGACTTGAGGATATGGGGAGGGGGAAGGGGAAGCTGGGACAAAGTGAGACAGTGGCATGGACATATATACACTACCAAATGTAAAGTAGATAGCCAGTGGGAAGCAGCCGCATAGCACAGGGAGATCACCTCGGTTCTTTGTGACCACCTAGAGGGGTGGGATAGGGTGGGAGGGAGGGAGACGCAAGAGGGAAGAGATATGGGGACATACGTATATGTATAACTGATTCACTTTGTTATAAAGCAGAAACTAACACACCATTGTAAAGCAATTATACTCCAATAAAGAAGTTAAAAAAGTAAAATAAATAAAATAAAATACAGTTCTAGGATTTGTATGATGAAATCATGAACGATCTGCAAATGAACATGAGCTCTGTGCCATCAGTTAGTGGTATTACTTTGTTGCAATTTGATGCTTAGAGGAGTATTTGCCCAAAATTACACAGGTAGCAAATGATAGTGCCAGAGTTTGAACACAGGATGACTAATTCCAGAGGCCATGCTCTTAAACACTGTTCTTAGCTATTATGCATTAGGGATTACATTAAAAAATAGTCTGTCACAAATTAGATCACATACGGTAAGAGTAAAACTTACTTAAAAATACCATAGTTAAAATGCCCTATTTTCTTTATTTGTTTCCAGGCTGAAAGCTCAAATATTAAGCTGGTTACCTGGCTATACTATAACTTAATGGTTGACAAACCCACCAAGGAGGTGGCATTTGAAAGGAGTTTTGCAGGATAACGTATCATCAGCTTATCATAAATGGTGGGGAGGGGTAGCCCCACTTTAGGAGGAGAATATGGGCAAGGGCATGGTGGAGATGAACAGAATGTGCCCCAAGGTTTTGATCTGATGGTTTAGTGCAGCTAGAGCAAACAATGTAATGAGGTCTTGGGAAATCATGCTGAACTATTAACATGAAAGATCATAAAAGGCTTTTTGTGCTAAGCTAAGGAGTATGAATTTTATTCTGAAAATTACAGGGAGCATTGAAGGATTTTAAGCAAGGATTAAGTTGACCAGATTTGTAATTCAGAACGATCATTCTGGCAATGGTGTAGAAAATTGTCTAGGAGAAACCACCTGGGAGACCACTAGGGTAATTTAGTCAAGAAGTAATGGGATCCTACCTGGAGCAGTGGTGGAGAGAATAGAAAAGAGGCCAAGGCATGAGATTAGTGGTTTAAGAACTCAGCAACTGATTGGATGTTAGAGCTGAATAATAGCTTAGGAAGACTCAGTTTTCTCTCTTGACAATTGCATGCTTCAGTTTATCAATAAAGGGAATACAGGGAGGGATAGGCCTGGAGACAAGCTACAATTTCGTTTTGGTTGAGGCTATAGGATTTTAGAAGAAAATAAAGACTCTTAACTTTTTAAGCTTGAAAAAACAGCATTGCTAGTATGTGCTTGGCCTCCAAGAGAGAAACTGGACCAAACTATTTTATTATATATTGTGAGTTACTCAAGTGGAAATGTTTGATCTTACAAATGATGAATGAAGTCTTTTTCCTCTCTATCTAAACAATTTTCAGATAGCTGCAGTGCACTTACAGCCATAGCTTGTTTCACCAGTTCAGCTTCCCTAAAGATTTTGGTTAACTTTTAAAAATTAGATTGCAAAGCTTACTGGAAATGTCTCAGGAGCATCAATTCTATAACGATTGGTTGGTTAATTCATACGTAATTGCTGAACAAATGTTAACAATTTGAACCTTACATCACCAGCACTTCTCACTTTCTTCAGATGTCTTTAGAATTTGTCAAACAAGATTTATCTCTTTCTAGACTTCAATTTTTTAAACATTCATCTCCACTTCCAAGACATTCAAATATATATGCCAAAAAGTATTACTCTTGCTTTATCTGAGATAATCTAAGTAACAACTTGAATTATAATAATAAAATAGAATATTTCTTTAAAAGTTACTCTCAATGTTAATGAAGTTAGAAAGCCAGCCTAAATGTAATGAGGGCATGGCTATTGATAGAAAAGAAATTCATTAGCCAACAATGCCTTGTAATCGCAATTCAACTTTCTTTCAGAAATAATGACTACATGATGTTAACTGTGTGTGCTTTTATTTTCTCAGATATATTCAGAAGGTATTATTTTTGAGAAAAGATGTGATTTTAAAGTGTAAATGTGTAGATGTGGTAAAAAATCTTCATTTTAGCAATTATCACTGAAAAAACAGTCAAATAATCAAGAGCTTCATATAATTTTATAATGTCAAACACATCTTCACTTGTAGAATTTCCATTTGATCAAAGGTAAATGCAGAGGTTCTCGTCTCTCCTATGTTACATGTGGTGGGCTGTGTTCTGCTTGTGTTCTCCTATTACACTTTGTACTGCTATTATAACATGTTCCAATTTCCTAGAGCTGCCATAACAGAGTACCACAAACTTGGCGTCTTAAAACAAAGGAAACTTATTCTCTCAAATGCTGGAAGCTAGAAATCTGAAATCAAGGTCTCAGCAGGGCCATGCTTCCTCTAGAGAAGACTCCTTCCTTGCTTTTTTCAGCTTCTAGTGGCCCCAGGAGTTCCTTGTTTTGCAGCTGCCTCACTTCAACCTTTGACTTCATCATCATATGGCCTTTTCCCCCATGTCTCCGCTGTGTCTCTGTATCCAGATGTCCCTCTCCTTTCTCATATAAAGACGCCAGCCATTGGGTCCTAATCCAGTATAACCTCATCTTAACTTGACTACAATTGCAAAAACCTATTTCCAAATATGGCTATGTTCTGGGGTTCTTGGTGGACGTGCATTCTTGGAGGGCACTATTCAATTCAGCATATGGTATTTATCAATCTGGTTTGAGTTAGGGCTGTATAAGGTTGTGTCTGTCTCCCACACAAACCTTTGAGCCTTTGCAGCCTAGAAATCTTGTTCTAATAATTTGTGTGTTCCCAATAACACCTTGCACAGTGCCTCTCACTAGATAGAGCCCAGATAAATATTTATTTAACTGAATTGTACTGACTTCTGGTTAAACATGGTCAATTGGCTTCATATCTATTGCTGTGCCCTCAGGAACTCTACCAATAGTACTAAAAAAGAATTAAAAATGTAGGTATCTATAATGACAGAATAGAAAATGAAACTGCAGCTGGACAAGATATAAACGCAATTTTGGAAAATGGAACTTGGTCTGAGATATGGTAACTGAATTAGTGAAACAGAAAATGCTAAAATGTGCAGAGAGAAAGGGTAAAGATAAGAAGCAAGGTGATTTTCCAGCAGATTCCCAGAAAGCCTTAGGAATTTAAGAGACCAGGGACCCTGGAAGGTGAGAGTAAAAGATGGGCTTGAAAATAAGAGAACTAGTGGACAAATCTATTGAAGGCACACTTAGACTCTTAGGATATACCTTCCTTTTCCAGGTAGCCAGTGACAACCCCTACTCAGATCTACAAGAGCCAGTAGATTATCTCCTTCTCTCAAAGAGAAATTATTGAGGAAGTTCCTGAATGCAAAACACCAAGAATATTGAAGGATGGAAATTAAATAAAATTCTCTAAGTGAATAGTAAGACCCTCACCTTTATTCCCTAATCCATTACAAGGCCAGCAGCCATACTTGTGCTCCAAGACCAGGAACTCTCTCTCTCTCTCTCTCTATATATATATATATATACAGAGAGAGAGAGAGTTTTTTCTCTAGAGAAACTGACCCCTCCTAGAGAAAATAAGTAAGATACTAATATTTGGGGTTTTCCAATAGAAATGATGATTTGTTGCTTTATCACCCTAAAATGAATTCTACCAATCAACAAGCCCTACCCATGTACACAGAGCATATAAAATGCTTTAAATCCCTTACTGTTAAATCCAAATGAATCTTCAAGGATCAACAGATATTTCAGGAATGTCTAAAATAGGAAAAACAGAGAATAAAAGTAGCAAATGCATAGAGTACAGGAACTCTAAGGAAACATCCATATGGCAACTCCCTCTCTGTCAAGTCTTTGCTCAAATGTCACATTCTTTGAAAGGTTACCCTGATCACTTTATTCAAAATTGCTGACTACTTTTCCCTCCAGTACTTTCCACCCATCTTGCCCTATTCTTTTTCCTTTTCCATAGCAGTTATTTTCTACTATACTATATAAGTTACTAAGTTCTACTAATTTATCAAAACTATTTTTGTGCCCCTCCCCTTTAGATTACAAGCTCCATGAGGGCAGGTGTCTTTCTTTCTTTGCTCATTTGTCCCAAGTGCCTAGAACAGTGCCTGGCACGTTGGAGGCAGTAACTATTTATTGAATGGTTGAATTGCATTAATTACTTTTAAAACATGGAAGCAGTAGCTAAAAGAACGGAAAGGAGTTGGTGCCTTGAGGCCAACTGGAGAGTGGAAAAAAGTGGGACCAGATGTGATTGCTATAAGATCTTTTGTATTATCTGTCTTTTAAACCATTTACAAGTATTCCTCATAGGAAAATTAAACTGAAACTTCAAGTCAAAATAAAAATTGAATAAAAATCTACTAAAAAAAGTTTAGTAGATGATCACAAACAAGGGCAATGAAGTAGCTAACGTTTGTTCCTTTGCTTGTGTTATCATTGACGACAGCATTCTCACTTTCCATCTGAGACCGTGTGAATGATCCCTATATCTATGATTTACTTTGGGATTCTGTCAGGTACCCTGTGCTAAGTATACATGAATATGTACTTCCGGCTTTGCACTCTTCTGTTTCCATTAAAATCTCAGTTCCAATCCATATGTTACACTGTCTCATTTTTATTTTCATTATTATTGTTAGTATAAACTAATATATAAAAATAGGAAAACAGGACCCTACGGATGAATTTTTTCTTGTATTCACAAAAAATAGGGATTTAGGAAAGTTCTTAGGACATATCTCTTACAAGTGAACACGGTCTACTGGATCCATAACAGCAGTTTCTTTCTTCATGATTTCTGATAAGCCCATGATTAGCGTAATAAAATTTTATAACTAGATGTAAGTTCTATCTTTAGTAAACCCTATTTCTTAATGCATAAACAATTGAGACATATTAGATTAGTGTTCAATCAAAAGTGAGATTTAATTAACATAGTTTTCAAAAAACAGAAAATGATGAGCATAAGATTCAAAGTGACCAGTTCTGTAAATATAGAACAGAAACCATAGGTGAATATGAAATAGCAGTTTGATGCAGTCCCACAAAATTTCCAAAATAACAAAAAATACCCTTACTTCTGTACTTCTCATTGACTAGTTCTACTTCAGTCTAGTTGTCTTCCATCTTTACAATGTATCTTGTTATTATAGAGGAACTAGGTATGTTTTCTCACTAACCATCTTAAATACTATAAGCAAATTGCCTTATGATTGTTTTATTTTTTAATTTAATTTAATTTATTTTTTTATACAACAGGTTCTTTTTAGTTATCCATTTGATACATATTAGTGTATACATGTCAATCCCAATCTCCCAATTCATCATGACCATCACCACCCCCCGTGCCACTTTCCCCCCTTGGTGTCCATACGTTTATTCTGTGCATGTGTTCTCAATTTCTGCCCTGCAACCCTGTTCATCTGTACCATTTTCTAGGTTCTACATATATGCGTTAATATACGATATTTGTTTTTCTCTTTCTGACTGACTTCACTCTGTATGCAGTCTCTAGATCCATCCACGTCTCTAATAATGACCCAATTTTGTCCCTTTATATGACTGAGTAATATTCCATTGTATATATGTACCACATCTTCTTTATCCATTCATTTGTCAGTGGGCATTAAGGTCGCTTCCATGTCCTGGCTATTGTAAATAGTAATGAAATGAACATTAGGGTGCATGTATCTTTTTGAATTATGGATTTCTCTGGGTGTATGCCAGGTAGTGGGATTGCTGGGTCATATGGTAGTTCTAGTTTTAGTTTTCTTAAGGAACCTCCATACTGTTCTCCATAGTGGCTGTATCAATTTACATCCCCACCAACAGTGCAAGAGGGTTCCTTTTCTCCACACCCTCTCCAGCATTTGTTGTTTGTAGATTTTCTGATGATGCCCATTCTAACTGGTGTGAGGTGATACCTCATTGTAGTTTTGATTTGCATTTCTCTAATAATTAGTGATGTTGAGCAGCTTTTTATGTGCTTACTGCACATCTGTATGTCTCCTTTGGAGAAATGTCTATTTAGGTCTTCTGCCCATTTTTGGATTGGGTTGTTTGTTTTTTTAATATTGAGCTGCATGAGCTGTTTAATTTTTGGAGATTAATCCTTTGTCCGTTGATTCATTTGCAAATATTTTCTCCCATTCTGAGGGTTGTCTTTTCATCTTGTTTGTAGTTTCCTTTGCTGTGCAAAAACTTTTTAAGCTTCATTAGATCCTATTTGTTTATTTTTGTTTTTATTTCCATTACTCTAGGAGGTGGATCAAAAAAGATCTTTCTGTGATTTATGTCAAAGAGTGTTCTTCCTATGTTTTCCTCTAAGAATTTTATAGTGTCCGGTCTTAACATTTATGTCTCTAATCCGTTTTGAATTTATTTTTGTGTATGGTGTTAGGGAGTGTTCTAATTTCATTCTTTTACATGTAGCTGTTCAAATTTTCCCAGCACCACTTATTGAAGAGACTGTCTTTTCTCCATTGTATATCCTTGCCTCCTTTGTCATAGATTAGTTGACCATAGGTGTGTGGGTTTATCTCTGGGCTTTCTATCCTGTTCCATTGATCTATGTTTCTGTTTTTGTGCCAGTACCATATTGTCTTGATTACTGTCACTTTGCAGTATAGTCTTAAGTCTGGACGCCTGATTCATCCAGCTCCGTTTTTTTCCCCTCAAGACTGCTTTGGCTATTCGGGGTCTTCTGTGTCTCCATACAAATTTTAAGATTTTTTGTTCCAGTTCTGTAAAAAAGGCCATTGGTAATTTGATAGGGATTGCATTGAATTTGTAGATTGCCTTGGGTGGTATAGTCATTTTAAAAATATTGATTCTTCCAATCCAAGAACATGGTATATCTCTCCAACTATTTGTATCATCTTTAATTTCTTTCATCAGTGTCTTATAGTTTTCTGCATACAAGTCTTTTCTCTCCCTATGTAGGTTTATTCCTAGGGATTTTATTCTTTTTGTTGCAATGGTAAACGGGAGTGTTTCCTTAATTTCTCTTTCAGATTTTCATCATTAGTGTATAGGAATGCAAGAGATTACTGTGCATTAATTTTGTATCCTGCAACTTTACCAAATTCATTGCTTAGCTCTAGTAGATTTCTGGTGGCATCTTCAGGATTCTCTTTGTATAGTATCATGGCATCTACAAACAGTCACAGTTTTACTTCTTCTTTTCCAATTTGTATTCCATTTGTTTCTTTTCCTTCTCTGATGGCCGTGGCTAGGACTTCCAAAACTATGTTGAATACTCATGGTGAGACTGGACATCCTTGTCTTGTTCCTGATCTCAGAGGAAATGCTTTCAGTTTTTCACCATTGAGAATGATGTTCGCCGTGGGCTTGTCGTATATGGCCTTTATTATGTTGAGGTAGGTGCCCTCTATGCCCACTTTCTGGAGAGTTTTTATCATAAATGGGTGTTGAATTTTGTCAAAAGCTTTTTCTTCATATATTGAAATGATCAAATGTTTTTTCTTCTTCAATTTTTTAATGTGGTATATCACATTGATGGATTTCCGTATATTGAAGAATCCTTGCATCTCTGGGATAAATCCCACTTAATAATGGTGTATAATCCTTTTAATGTGTTGTTGGATTCTGTTTGCTAGTATTTTGTTGAGGATTTTTGCATCTATATTCATCAGTGATACTGGTCTGTAATTTTCTTTTTTTGTAGTATCTTTGTCTGGTTTTGGTATCAGGGTGATGGTGGCCTCATAGAATGAGTTTGGAAGTGTTCCTTCCTCTGCCATTTTTTGGAAGACTTTGACAAGGATGGGTCTTAGCTCTTCTCTAAATGTTTGATAGAATTCACCTCTGAAGCCATCTCGTCCTGGACTTTGTTTGTTGGAAGATTTTAAATCACAGTTTCAATTTCATTACTTGTGATTCATCTGTTCATATTTTCTCTTTCTTCCAGGTTCAGTCTTGGAAGCTTATACCTTTCTAAGAATTTTTCCATTTCTTCCAGGTTGTCCATTTTATTGGCATAAGGTTGCTTGTAGTAGTCTCTTAGGATGCTTTGTATTTCTGCAGTGTCTGTCTGTTGTAACTTCTCCTTTTTCATTTCTAATTTTATTGATTTGAGTCCTCTCCCTCTTTTTCTTGATGAGTCTGGCTAATGGTTTATCAATTTTGTTTATCTTCTCAAAGAACCAGCTTTTACTTTTATTGATCTTTGTTATTGTTTTCTTTGTTTCTATTTCATTTATATCTGCTCTGATCTTTATGATTTCTTTCCTTCTACTAACTTTGGGTTTTGTTTGTTCTTCTTTCTCTAGTTCTTTTAGGTGTAAGGTTAGATTGTTTATTTGAGATTTTTCTTGTTTCTTGAGGTAGGCTTGTATTACTATACACTTCCCTCTTAGAACTGCTTTTGGTTTTGTATCGTCATGTTTTCATTGTCATTTGTCTCTAGGTATTTTTTGATTTCCTGTTTGATTTCTCAGTGGTGTCTTAGTTATTTAGTAACGTGAGGTTTAGCCTCCATGTTTTTGTGTTTTTTACGTTCTTTTCCCTGTGATTAATTTCTAATCTCATAGCATCGTGATCAGAAAAGATGCTTGATATGATTTCAATTTTCTTAAATTTGCTGAGGCTTGATTTGTGACCCAAGATGTGATCAATCCTGGAGAATGTTCCATGCACCCTTGAGAAGAAAGTGTAATCTGCTGTTTTTGGATGGACTGTCCTATAAATATCAATTAAATCTATTTGTTCTATTGTGTCATTTAAAGCTTGTGTTTCCTTATTAATTTTCTGTTTGGATGATCTGTCCATTGGTGTAAGTGAGGTGTTAAAGTCCCCCACTATTATTGTGTTACTGTTGATTCCCTCTTTTATAGCTGTCAGAATTGCCTTATTTATTGAGGTGTTCCTATGTTGGGTGGATATATATTTAAAATTGTTATGTCTTCTTCTTGGATTGATCCCTTGATCATTATGTAGTGTCCTTCCTTGTCTCTTGTAACATTCTTTATTTTAAGGTCTATTTTATCTTATATGAGTATTGCTACTCCAGCTTCCTTTTGATTTCCATTTGCATGGAATATCTTTTTCCATCCCCTCACTTTCAGTCTGCATGTGTCCCTAGGTCTGAAGTGGGTCTCTTATAGACAGCATATATATGGGTCTTGTTTTTGTATCGATTCAGCGAGCCTGTGTCTTTTGGTTGGATTATTTAATCCACTCACGTTTTAGGTAATTATTGATATGTATGTTCCTATGACCATTTTCTTAATTGTTTTGGGTTTGCTTTTGTAGGTCCTTTTCTTCTCTTGTGTTTCCCATTTAAAGAAGTTCCTTTAGCATTTGTTGTAGAGCTGGTGTGGTGGTGCTGAATTCTCTTAGCTTTTGCTTGTCTGTAAAGCTTTCGACATCTCCATCAAATCTGAATGAGATCCTTGACGGGTACAGTAATCTTGGTTGTAGGTTCTTCCCTTTCATCACTTTAAATATGTCATGCCACTCCCTTCTGGCTTGTAGAGTTTCTGCTGAGAAATCAGCTGTTAACCTTATGGGAGTTCCCTTGTATGTCACTTGGTGTTTTTCCCTTGCTGCTTTCAATAATTTTTCTTTGTCTTTAATTTTTACCAATTTGATTACTGTGTTTCTTTGAGTGTGTCTCCTTGGGTTTATTCTGTATGGGACTCACTGCGCTTCCTGGACTTGGGTGGCTATTTCCTTTCCCATGTCAGGGAAGTTTTCGACTATAATCTCTTCAAATATTTTCTCTCATCCTTTCTCTCTCTCTTTTCCTTCTGGGACCCCTATAATGCGAATGTTGTTTTACTTAATGTTTTCCCAGAGGTCTCTTAGGCTGTCTTCATTTCTTCTCATTCTTTTTTCTTTATTCTATTCTGCAGCAGTGAATTCCACCAATCTGTCTTCCACGTCACTTGTCCTTTCATCTGCCTCAGTTATTCTGCTATTGATTCCTTCTAGTGTAGTTTTCATTTCAGTTATTGTATTGTTCATCTCTGTTTGTTTGTTCTTTACTTCTTCTAGATCTTTGTTAAACATTTCTTGCATCTTCTCGATCTTTGCCTCCATTCTTTTTCTGAGGTCCTGGATCATCTTCACTAACATTATTCTGAATTCGTTTTCTGGAAGGTTGCCTATCTCTACTTCATTTAGCTGTTTTTTCTCGGGTTTTATCTTGTTCCTTCATCTGGTACATAGCCCTCTGCCTTTTCATCTTATCTATCTTTCTGTGAATGTGGTTTTTGTTCCACAGGCTGCAGGATTGTAGTTCTTCTTGCTTCTCACCTCATGATTGTTTTAGATGGAATACGTCTTGACTGGCAGTCTCAGGCTAAAAGTTGTCATGATTTGTGCTTTGACAGCTTTTGATTATGTCATCCAAATTCAGCAAATCCTCAAAAACTATATTTTGCATGGTCAAAGGAATTTTTTTTTTTTTACTGTAGTTCTAAACATATTTGTAAAATCAGGCATATGATAAGATTAAAAATTACATTACTTATTCTGAATGATAAAACGTTAATTAGTTAATCACAATAGTCTTAAATTACACTGAAGCATTCTAGGTTTATTGAGTGTCTGTTTTCTGTCAGGTACTGTGTTGGGATCTGTTAAGCCATGGATGAACAATACTGAGATATATTGGTGCCTTGATGAGTTTACTGTCTAGTTGGAGAGGTATATTACTCAAACACTTATAAAATATAATAGATGGATAATTACATACTCTGATTATGCTATGAATAACAAAATGAGATATTAAAGGAGGGAGTCCCTAATTTTAAATGAGCAAAGTTATACAAGGCTTGTGTGAGGAAATGACATCTAGAGAGAGATCATAATGATTAAGAAGAGCGTGCTAGAGAGAGCATTCAGCATATTCAAAGTCCCTAATGCAGGAAGAGCAAAGTTGATGTCATCAGAACACATTCATCTGACAAGGAACTTGAGACATAAAATAGAGAAGCAGGGGCCAAATCATTAGCACCCCTGTAGGTAATTTTAAGCATCTTGAATTTTATCTTAAGTACAATGGGAATCACTAGAGGAATCAAAGTCTAGCGCAGCACACAAGTAGTGTTAAAAGCATTCTAAATGTTATATGATCCATGGATAGGAGAAAGGCAATAAAGACTAGGCAGAACAAGTCTTGTTGGGATGACATTTCACAGTGGCTGTAGAGGCAATCAGAATTGAACAGATTCATAAATAAACAAGTTTTATTTTTAAAGTGAATTATATATCAGTTAAAAAAAGACAATAAGACACTTTTTAAAATCACAGTTTAACCTACATGCAGAAAACATCTGTAGTTCAGTATTTATTGTGGAGGAATATTTATAATATTTAGACCTACAGTTGTCAAACAAAATGAGAATGAATAAAAACGTTCAGGTTTGAGTTTTCCAGTTAGGTTAATGAATGAGGACATGAAGGACATGTCCTTCAAGGACATGAAGACATAGGTTGTCCTCACTACCTATCTATATCTTTCCCAGACACCATCCTATTTTGTTGTTGACATAAAATGGAGAAAATAATTAGGTTAAAGTAATGAAAACTCGCCTTGGAGCAAAAATATTTTAGACATCAAGTCACTGTTGTCATCATTTTATGATCATTAAGACATATAAGGATGGTCTTGCCCATGTGACCTTTACAAAGATAAACAAGTTCTTTTGAGAGTAATTATAGATAATCTGAAGTCCATGGCAATATATAAATAATCCCAAATAAGGAAAATTTGAGGACAAACAACCATAACAAATACATGCTGGAAATTAGGGTTTCTCAGCTCCAGCACTGTTACCATTTTGTACTAAATAATTCTTTCTTATGGAGGCTGACCTGTGCCTTATTGCACCCACTAGATGCTGGTAGCAACACCCATTCCCCAAATCATAACAATTATCACAAATGTCTCCAGACATTGGCAAAGGTCTCCTGGGGTCAAAATCACCCTTGGTTTTTAAGTGGTGCTGTAAATCTACCTTTCTGCATATTTGCTATTTCAACCATTAACTCATATTGAAATAATAAAATCTTGGGTTGATTATCAAAATTAATACACAATATAGTTGATCAATCAATTTGCTATTCTAATTGGATTTACTGCTTACCTCCCTATATTTGCTGGAGACACAATTAGTTTTTCCCACCATCCATAACCTTCATCTGCCAGTAGTCACGATCTACATTATAATTATAATAGAACCTGAAATAACTAGTGTAATAATGAAATTGGCACAGAAACTGTGAAGCTTAGTCAAAGTATATTAATTAGCAAACACATTTAAGTCTTTTATATTAAGAAAAATAGGCTCCTTTCTATTTCATGTTCATTTTAATGGAAACATTTTAAGCTGGTATTGCTGGCAGGATTAATAACTGCCTTCCCATCTAATCATATTTTATAAGTTTTTATTATATACAAGTTTATAATGGACAGCTGATGGTTTAGCTTCTAATTATTCAATATGTAAATAATTCGGGACAATTTGGAGAAAGAGAGGAATTAAATATAGATAGCTCATTGCTAAGGAATTGTCTCTTGCATGCTTATGTATTCCCTTCAGTAATCCTTATCTTTTCCCTTTTGCTTCAAATTTTTTATTGCTCCTCTACTGATTTGGTTATCATAATCTTTGCAGCACTGCAAAACACTTCAAGTTGCCTCTGTAACCTTCCAAAAAAGTCAATGAAAATGGCTATTAGACATCTTACAATTAAATATTACTTTAGCTTTCCTGTCTCATTTAAGCCGGCATCTTGCACTCTTACAACTTTTGACTTTTTCTCTCTGTAGTCTATCCTCCATAAAAGTTAAAATGTACAGACAAAATTAAATCCAGTTTATAAAAGAAAAGGTTATAAAGCAAAAGTTTCTGAGGAACAGAAAGAAGCAGTCCCAGTAATCAGCATATATCCCAATTTCCTCATCCATGAGGGATATTTAACATTTTATGAGATGCCATGGAGAACCAAAAAACTTAAAAGTTAAAACTCTGCTCCCATATGTTTTTCTTAAAACTCTGTTTCTGCACCCTTTAGGTTAACCATTTGTTTAATACCAAATGTATCAATTTCCCAAGTTCCAACTTTTTTCAGTTTTTCTGTTGGTAATACTACTGCTCTCCCAGTTCCCCAAGATTAAAAACTTGGAGTTGTTTCTTATTCATTGCCTCTCACATTCTTAGTCACTAATTTATTTAATCATTTCACTGAGCATCTACTATGTGCCAAGCATTGTGCTACGATCTATCCATGCCAACCTTAAAATAGGTTCTTAACTTCTATAAAATAAGAGTACTTATAGGACTGTGCCAGGTTATATCACTTAGTATATGTAAATCTCTTAAAACTGTAACTGACAGCAGTTATCTCTCTCTCTCTCAGTGCCAATACCCTAAGTTAACCTTAATGATCCAACCCTTATATTAATCCCTTATTCCCATTTCCCTACTTTCAATTTTCCAGTGTATCTTCCTATTCTACCTACTGATGAAGACACTTTCTAAAATTCCCCACCCGACCATCAGTACTGAGTTTTATTATATTTATGATAAGGAAGTATTCTGGTGATTTTTAGTTAGCAATAATAAATATATAACTCTTACTTAAAACTTCTATTATTAGAGTTAATTATTTTTATATATTTCTGGGGAAACTAGCTGAAATAACTCTGTCTTCCAATCTATAATCCTTTTTGGTAGATACACAATTAAATGTAGTAGGTACAAATAGTTAATTAATTTTGGTTGTATGTGTTTGGATTTTTATAATCTATTTTTCCACCTTTTTAACTCATGCCATGGACTGAAAAGTGCACATTCTGAAATGGTGAGAAGGCAAAATCTCACCACTCTTTGGATTTTTTTCATTCATCTCATTCTAGTTCTTCATTGTACTCATAAAACCCCAAACCATAAGCCTATCTCTATTTTCTCTCTTATAAAGATGGCAAAAAGATGGAAACAGGGCTTCCCTGGTGGCACAGTGGTTGAGAGTCCGCCTGCTGATGCAGGGGACAACGGGTTCGTGCCCCGGTCCGGGAAGATCCCACGTGCCGTGGAGTGGCTGGGCCCATGAGCCATGGCCGCTGAGCCTGTGCATCCGGAGCCTGTGCTCCACAAAAAAAAAAGATGGAAACATTTTTTTATTATTATTATTTGTTCCTCACGAAAAATCTTTGTCTGACTCCAGACTTGAAATTAACAATGAATTTTTGAGTCATAGTTAAGAGACCAGGAAGTTCTGGAGGTGAAGGGGTAACTTCTGGACAAATATGGAGAGACTATGGCCACTGACTCTTATCTGTGTCATTGTAGCCAGAAGGAGCTACTAAAACATGCACTGCATTTTAACTCTTGAAGAACTATTTCAGGAACAAATCCATTCTCAAAGTCAGTATGCTTAAAATGCAGACGTTTGAACCTTTTTAAAAGTCTTAAATCCTGCCACCAATTTAAGATTTTAATACTAATTGCTTTAGACAGAGGTGTCTCATGCTACACTTTAATATCTTCTAGAACCTCCCACATCACTTAGTGTAGGCTTTGCTTTAGGACTCCCACTAGGACAATCAAAGGCACTGTAAAATTCGTTCAAATTCATTTCTGTATTGTCTTGATTCATCCGCATGAGTCTGTTAGGGAGCAGTAGGATAACACAGAAACTTCTTTATTTAAAATGTCAAAAGCAATCAGCCACGTTTAAAAGGCTGTCTTCTCCAGTCCATTCTCTCTACTCACTGACATAGCCGTAACTCCCAGGTGATGAATGCAAAATAGATCCTTAGCACTGGCTGAAACTGACTTAAACTCTACCCTCACCCCATCCCCATCACCTGCCCAAAGTATAAGAGTAGAAGGAGGGAATAACCATAGTTTGTGTGTGTATAAATTTTTAATTTAAAATAATGCATTGTTAATTGTGTAGATTTGAATATATGCTCAACTCAATTATTAAAAAAAAAAGTTAATTTGTCAGAAGGTAAAGAGAAATAATGATGGAGCAATTATCCCTCTGAACTTATTTCTTAATTATCCAGGCAAGATTGCTAATGATGTCTGTTTCCTAGGTTCCACTGGCGGTACAATAATTAAAGGTCATGTGAGAACATTTGTCCCAAGGAGACATAAAGTCAAAATGGTAAACTCAGAATATAAACCTGAAGTCTAATATGAGTACAAGTTCATGGTGCAGAACGAGCAGTCTAGAGATTTTTATAGCCCTTGTGTTAATCATAGAATTTATTTTCTTTCATAACTCTAAACCGCATTAACTGGCCATGATTGGTAGTCTAATACTCTAGGAATTGAGCTTGAAGCTGAGAATGTGCCTGATGAGATCATCCAAGAACTTATTACAACAAAACAAACAAATCAAAAACAAACAAAAAATAAAAACCAAAACCTGAGGTTCCATGTAATGTTAGGAAGCTATTTTAAGTTTAATTTCTAGACTCTCAATCCAGTCTCGTGAGTAGTAAAGCCATAACTTTAATATGCTAATAACAGAGGCTTTACAACATGAAAATGGTGTTATGAGCAGGGCCTAGAGAAGAGCATTGTCTTTGAGTTACCTCTGGGGCCAAGGTCAAAGTTGTATCATGCATGAGAGCCACCCATAAGCCTAGGTACTTCAGACTGCCCTTGTGAGGAAATGATTCAAAGAATCAGCCTCCATCTAAAGTAAACCTAGTGTTTTTATACTTTTTCTCATGACACACAATATTTCGTGCTTATACAATAAAATATAACTACTCCTGAGAGAAAAGTCAGTTTTTCCTTTCAGAAGAATCCAAGAGAGATAAAGATTCCTCCAATAGTTTTTTGAAATCCACCTTTGTTATTGGAGCATAGCTACTCTTATAAAAGTACATATATCTAATAGTTATTTGGTTGTTGATATACTTCTAAAACAATGGTTTTCTCCTCAACAAGTACCATTTTAATATACCTAGAACTATGTTGTATATTTCTCTAAGTGACAGTGATAGAGTAAATTCTTGTGTTGAGAGAACTGATAGCTGAATTTTATTTTCAGGAGAAAATAGTACAGAAAAAATACAGTAGGCTTGAAAGGTTCACTCAGTTTACTTATGTTATTTTTAGAATACACACTTTTATTCTGACATAACTACACTTTCAACTTTATAGATATGAAAAAATGGGTGTTTTCAATAGAAGGTGTTAATTAGAATTTGAAGAAGGGCAACCTTTGCCTTATTTGTTTAAATGAAACTTAGAAGCTTCCCTTCTAAAATGTGCTTTGAGGGATGTTTTTTCTTTTCCTGCCCACTCAGTGGAACACTGTGAATCACAAAGCTCACATTTAGGAAATCAAAATTCTTGATCACTGTTTTTGATTAGGATAATAAATCAAATTTGATTTGAATAATACATTATTTACCTTCTTAAGGTTCACTGATACAAGTGCTTACTAATTAGACAGTAGCTTTTCTTCAATGACTAATATTTCATTTACATTTTTTGATGAATCTTAAAAACAACTATTCAGATTCATGACTGCCTTATTTTAGCATAATTCTGAAGTGATACTTACTCAATAAAGCATAGGAGTCCACATAAAAATTACCTCTTCAAGTATGAACTCATGTTTACTTTAATATAAATACAGGTGTTTACATATAGAAATATTCATAGTTATGTGTATATACATAACTATGTATGTATGTATATATGTATATTCATATATACGTGTATATTATCTTTCTCTGTCAACTGATAGGAGCTAGAAAAAACAAGCCCCAGTAACAATGAGCACACCTAGATACCAGCTCTTGTTTCTCAAAGAATTTTCCAATAAAAAGATTTCCTTGGAGAAATGTGTGACTCTAGGACTAGGGCAAGAAATATACAGGGTGAACCTTATAGTGCATCTTATAGCGTGTGGAAGTAAGGAAGCACTCAGAAAAACCCACAGTGATGGGGATATGCCAAAGGATAAAATTGAAAGAGCTCTCAATAAAATTGAAAGAGCTCCCAATACCCAAAGCTGGAACAATCTGTTCAACAAAATAAATAACATAATATTAATTTATAACCCAAAGTGTAAAATAAATATTTATGAATCCATGCCAATATGCATAAATGATTGAATGAATAAACAAATACATGGAAGAGAATAATCTCCCATGTAGAAGAATTCTAAATAATTTATATAGATACAGCACTTTCAAGGAAGTAAAGCAGAACTCCCCACTCCTTCAGTGTGGGCTGCTCCTAGAGACTTCCTTCCAAAGTGTGCATTATGCAAAGGGAGGAAAAGAGTAACTGTGTAGTGGAAAAATTGGATGAATTTCAATAGAGAGGAATCCTACATTACACCTGGTCAATACCCCTCAAAACTGTCAAGGTCTTCTAAACAAGGTTAGTCTGAGAAACTCATGGCCAAGGGGAGCCTAAGGAGATAGGACTACTAAGTGTAATGGGATATCTTGGATGGAATCCTGGAACAGGAAAAGGACATTAGGTAAAAACTAAGGCAATTTGAATGAAGTATGGACTTCAGTTAATAATAATGCATCAACATCGGTTCATTAATTGTGGCAAGTGTACCATGCTAATGTAAAATGGATAGGAGAAGGTAGATGTGGAATATATAGGAACTCTTTGTACTATCTTTGTAATTTTTCTGTAAATCTAAAACTATTCTAAAAGTAAAAGATTATTTTTTAAAAAATACTCCCTCAGTAAAATCAAAGAAAGAAAACCTATTATATGTTTCTTCTCAGTCACCTAATGGTAAATTGTAAAGCTTCCTACATCCGGGGGAAAATGGCAGAGATCACCCTGGACAAATAGTTTTAATTTCTTGACCTTGAAGCCTTCTATTACAGCATAGAGATAAAAAACAAATATGCCTCAATTAACTTGGAGGTATTTCAAGTGAATAAGATGAGGTTGAGTGAGAGACGTAAAATGCAGAAAAGAGGAAAGTGTTATATGATCATTACTAGCTATCTAAATAGCAGGAAATGTTTTTAAAAATGTTTCCATATCATCATGTTCCTTCATTCTGTTCTGGCATGGGAATAGGCTTCTCATCTCATGGGTAACACAAAGATTCATGAGTCTTCCATGGATATGGACTAGGGACATTAGTTACACATTTCACTTTATTCACTTTACCTGATGGATTGAGAAGCCTCTACAGAAAATAAAACACATTAATATAGAAAGTAATTGTAGAGGATAGATTAGGTTAAGTAAATAAATTTAAAATCAAGAAATTTATGATACTTGACTTAATTTTATATGTGTACATACATTAAATTTTCCCTCACCCTCTCCCCCCCTCCCCCCACTTTGGGATAGGATTTTATCTAAAAAGATAAAAAATGAGGGCATTATAAAAATCTTTAATTTTATGAATTTTTCCAAGGAGAAGACATTTTCTGATGTTGAAAAAGATAATTATAGTAGATAAATTTTGATACCAATTTACTGTAGTGCATCCCAAATTTTATAACATAATATTAACAAATTAATAGCATACTGTAAAATCAGGTCTTTCAAAGAACACTGTTGGGAAATGCTGGTTTATGTTATTGATATGTTAAAATCTAATCAAAACCTCTAATGAATTTCCAGAGCAAAAAGTTAAAATGCTCTCCATTAATTATTTAAGAAACCGAGTTACTTCTACCTTCTATTGGTGGCATCTTCTTCAAAGGATGTGAAATCCTGACATTTCTTTATGTCTGCATTTAATTGTAAGGAAATAAGTCACTTAAATTTCCCATTTAAAAGGACCATCCTATGAGAAGCTCCACGTTTTGAAAAAAATATAAGGTTTTATTCCTAAAGGCTGTTACTGTGTAATAAAAAATCACCACTACTCACCACTACTCATGATTCAGTGTTATGGAAATACTGTCACAAGAAGTGATTATATATACTCAAAAGTTAATGCATATGCCTCAGAAACATTATTGCCAGTTATTTATCATCTTTTCATGTTATTTGTTAATTTTTGAAAAGAAAATGATACCCATCAAATTTTAGGAAGGAATATATATTTTGTAGCTAAAGAGATATTAATTAACATATCATGTTGAATCATCTTAGCTACTATTTGTGTGATCTTAGATAATAAGACCCTCCTGGTTTTCAGTTTTCTAGACTATGAAACATAGCAAAAGCACTAGATGATTTCTAGGACCATTTAATATTTTAACATTTTATAATGTAAGCTCACTGGTAGCAAAGAGCATGCCTTATTGCTACAGCATAGAGGAGTACTTGGCACACAAAATAAATATTTTTTTACTTTAAATGATGTTATAATGTCCATCACTGGAAAAATGTTATCAAACTAATCTCCCATGTTTATAAATCATTTCCAAATGTCAACTCCAGAGTTAGCATTACTTGTTCATACTAATCATAATGCTTTGATTCAAGGAGTTTTCATACAAAATCATTAAATCAGTTTGGCTCCCTAACATGAAAATTAAAGTTTGTAGTGGTTAAGCATAATTATAAAATGCAAGTCGTCAATAAATGGTTCATAAAGATTATTTATAAATGGTTAATAAAGATCTAGTAGTTTTTCTGCCTAACACATAAAAATAGGTTGCTAATTATTTAGCTTATGTTATCAACCAAGTTATCTTTACCATGCATATGTGTCTGGGTATATATTTGCATGGCAATTTTATACATTTCTAATGTAAGGTGTTAGACTAATCATTAACGGGAAATACATACCATTTGCAAACTAAAATTCCATTTGAATTTGTGTTCTAGAGAGTAACTGTTTGCTAGCCTGGGGCACTTTTCGGTGAACACTGCTTGCATGACAGTGACTGCCAGGAAATACAAAGCATCCATTTAACCTATGAAACATAAGCACATTATGTGTTTTTGTCAGGCAATAATTTTAATAATCAACTAAAGACCTCTTAATTCCATTTAAATTAACAATAAAAGGGAAACTACTATACTATTGATAATTTTCTTGTTTATAAGTATCGTTTCAAGTTTTATCTGATATAGTAAAGACCAAATGCTAGTTAATGACTGGGGAGTCACTCAGGTTTACACATGGTTTTAAAGTATTTTTTATGATAGTTGTACTGGGAAATTTTATATCAATTTTTTAAGAAAGCATAAGAATAGAGATAATGTGATTGGAGAAGGTCCAAAATGCGGGAGGTTAGAGTGATTTTTTATATATAATATAGCATAGCATAATATCACATATTTTGCATGATATAATTGCATATGTATATAAATTATATACTTGCACACATATCTTCAAGATAGGATTTTTCCATAAAGCAGTGTAAAAAGATAAAAACTGTGGGGAATAGTATAAAAATCTATAAATTTATAATTTTCCCAAACAAAGAATATTCCTGACATTTGGAAAAGGTAATTATAGTAAATAAACCTTGATTTTGAATTACCACATAGATACAGAACCAATGGAAGAAACCAGTGGAAGAATTCAGATCAGAGGGTAACAAATTTGCGCTTTAAGCAATCAAAGTTTGGAGATGTACAATCTTTTTTTTTTTTTTTACATCCCAAACTATTTATGTGGCGATGTACAATCTTTTAAGATACAGTGGAAAAAATATAATATAACTTCATGGAACGTTCCTTTTGTAAGGTAAGATACTGGAATGAGAAGAAACAAATTTATCTGACCTAGCTCTTCATTTCTTGTGTTTTCCCATATAAAGCCAAAAGTTGCTGAGAAATAGCAAGAAAATCCTAATGGGAAATCTTGTGCTTTATTTAGCCATTGTAGGTCCCTACTAGGCAGCCTCACTTTGCTTCCCAATATTTTACTTCAGAGTTTGGAAAGCAGATGGGAAAGCAAAAATTGAAAAAGAAAAAAATATAATAATCATAAAAATAAAACCATACTTTCAAAGGCATCTGAGAACAAAAACATGGATTCATTTTTTGCTGATACACTGACACCTTCTTATTAGAGAGACATGTCAAGGTTGTTTCCTAAACTCTGTTTACTGGCTGAATATGAAATATTTATTTTAGCCGCATCTTGATGTGAAAAACAGATTTTTACAGATATGTTTCTCAGGAGTGTCTTCCACACTACACATTATTTTATTAACGCTCTCAAAATTATTATAAATAACAATCCCTTTTGATATAAATTTGTTTTCACTAGGCCCTTTGATTACCCATTTCATTAATATAATTTAAGCTTAGCCACTGTATCTGTCCATGATCATTTAAGCTCTCAAAATGACTGAGAAAACTTTCAGAGCCTTGAGTTTTAAACATAACTCTGCCACAAATGGTAAAGTACTAAATAACATCCCCCTGTATGTCCAGTATAACTAGTCCTCATGAAGTTTGGCTGGATGGAGAAATTATAACGTAGCCTACAATCTGGCAAGCTGCAAACTTGAGATACATTGTATAATTTAACACAATTGTATAGTGCTGATTATAAATATTATAGCACTGAGGAGGAAAAAGTGGCGTTGAAACAGTAAATAGATGAACGGTGACTGGGTCATTTTTAAATGGGAATGGTACATAAAAATTTCTGCCAAAGTTTCTATACTACTAAAAAGCTTTTAAAATACCAGAAAACTCTTAGTACCCTCAAGACTATGTTCAGCCCCTTTGTTCATGCATTCATTCATAATTTTTTGACCATTTATTTGCCAGGCACTGTGCTAGGCACAGAGAGATCAATGATAAATGATCTTAAGGATTTCACATTTCAGTAAGGGATGTAGAGGTAAAAAAAGATAATGACATTATAATATGATTAGGACTAAAATAAGGAAATGAACAAGGAGCCAGTGGATCTCATAGAAGTGAACATCTTACTTGGCCTGGGTCAAAGGGCCTACAGAACTTGATTCTTTTAAATGACATTAAAAAAATAAGAATCTTTCAATTGAAAAAAAAATTAGAAAAAAAAAAGGATGTCTATCAGAAGAAGTAAAACATGCAAAGACTCAGAATTGTGAATGGGCATTGTAAGGTCTGTGATAATTCCAGTAGGACTGGAGGTTGGGATGAACAGTGGAAACAAGATATAGAGATGAGATTGCAGCACGGTGGTGGCAAAGTTGTAAAGGGACGGTCATGTGGATGATGCTAAGGTATAATTTATAGCCCAACTGGGACTCATCTGATGACAAAGGGAGTACACTAGCTGAGACAACAGGCTTACAGCAAGACTGTTGTGAACAAACCAGAGTATGTGCTCACCTACACAAGAGAGAGCAAGAAGTTTTTAGGTGGGGCAAGAACATAATTCGATCTGCTTATTTATTTTGAAAATGCTCATAGTAATAAGAAGGGGAAATAGAATAAAAACCCTTTGTGACCCTGCTATAATAGTTGCAGTAATGACGTTAAGTCAGTAGCAATGGAGAAGGTAAGGAAACATTCAAGAGATATATCTGAAGTAGAATTGAAATGCTAATGTCATCAATTAAATGTGGAGTGGGAGGGAAGAAGGGAAAGAATGTCTGGACTGTCTCAAAAGAATTTACTGCAGAGAATGTGTGTATAGTGACAGCCTTATTTAGGAGAGAGAATTCTGTGGGAGGGGAAGTATTGGGTGGGGGATTGGAATGGAAATTAGGCTGTACAGTGAGTTCAATTTTGAGCATGTCAAGTGTGACATGCCTGTAGTAGACCAGGAATTTGCAGATACACTGTGCCCTGAGAAGAGAGGTTAATTTACAGGAATTTAGTATGTTCATAGTTATCTCAGTACAAAGAGTAGTTGAAGCCATGCAAAGAGATAAGGTTACTGATGTAGAGAAAAAAAAGAGGACTGAAGTTGGTGTCATAAGAAACACCAACATCTAATAGTTCTCCATTAAAGGAGAAGCCCGTGATCAAGACAGAAGAGGGAATGACCAGAGTTAGGAAGAGAATTAGCAAAGTCGGCTGCCCTGGAAGACAAGGACAGAAAGAACTAAAGAATAGTCAAGAGTCAAGTCTTTCAGAGATAAATAGGGTGAGGTCTGAGTAAAAGTGACCAATGGATTTAGCTCTTTAACAGTTACTAGGGATTTACCCAGGGCAGATGCAATAGAGTAGTTGAGGCAGAAATCAGAATACACTGGCGTTAGGGAATGTCTGGAGATAGCAAGCAAGTGCAGCCATCAAGTGATTATGCTTCCAATTAGTTGACAATGAAGAGCGGAAGAAAGATTGAGTAGCAGTTTGAAAAAAAGAAATTAAGATAGGTGAGTCTTGGTCATTCTTTATAAACCAAAGAGAAGTCAGAGGAGACAAAATGATTAGCATTACAGGAAATAGAGGGTTATTTGGTGGAGCAACAGGTGAGGCAGGTGGGATGGGATTTAACTTTGACAAAAAGTGAGACATGTCTTCCTTTAAGGCTGGAGAGAAAATTTCAAGACAGGTACTGTTTTCAGAACACAAAGAGGAAAAGAGAAGAGAAGATAAAAAAGTTGAAATATTTCCATTGTAAAAGAGTACAATTAAACAATGATATTCGTAATTCAGTAAAATAATTCAAAACTATCCATGGCAAATATGTAAAGCTTTATATTAAGTTTTAAGTAGTGAGAAATGGAAGTGAAATATTTCTTTTATGGCCATCAGTGAAAATTTATTTTCTCATCTGCCCAAGGATGATAGCTATCAGGTTTGAAAGGTATTATTCTATCTTAGCTTGAAATTGTCTAATATTTGCTGTAACAAAGACCAGGTTAAAAAACTGATGCCTGTTGAGATTCTGTTCTGCACCACATACTATTTGTCATGTTTTCCAAAAGCCCTTTGATAAAAGTATTGTCCATATTAGCAGAAAAATGAAATCAAGGCTCAGAGAGGTTAAGGTTAAGTGGTCACATAACTAGTTAGTAACAGAACCAAGATGCCATCACTAGCATCTGTGAGCTTCCCATTACACCAGGGTACTTTTCTCTGTAGGGCTGTCTGCATTTTCAATATTACCTTTAAGTTAAAATTTTAGAAAATATATTCATGAGGAATGACTAAAAGTGTCAGTTCAAGATTTTTATCTTGAAAAACTTGTCTTGGACTGATGGAGAATATTGAAGATGTTGGAGAAATGGATATGTGACATTTCTTCACTGGTAGGAGCAGACAGCTAGCAAATTTGGGTAATGCAAATATTGTTTCATTTACCTTCTCAAGTTGATCAGTTCTGGAGACATCTGACTACCAAACAACCAGGGGCATTAAGGGGGATAGAGGATGGTAAAAATTAAACTTGTAACAATGGTGGGAGCCTATTTATGACTCTAGAATCATGTTAAGATCAAAAAGTTTTAAAGATGCATTGGGAGTTCCCTGGTGGCCTAATGGTTAGGATTCCAGGCTCTCACTGCCACAGCCCAGGTTCAATCCCTGGTCGGGGAACTGAGATCCCACAGTGTGGCCCAAAAAAAAAAAAAAGGTTTTTTTTTGTTTTGTTTTTTTTAAAGATGTTGCAGGTAGGAGTTTATTAATTTATTTATTTTTGCTGTGTTGCGTCTTCGTTTCTATGCGAGGGCTTTCTCTAGTTGTGGCAAGCGGGGGCCACTCTTCATCGCAGTGCACGGGGGTCTCACTATGGCGGCCTCTCATTGTGGAGCACAGGCTCCAGTTGCGCAGGCTCAGTAGTTGTGGCTCACGGGCCCAGTTGCTACGCGCCATGTGGGATCCTCCCAGACCAGGGCTTGAATCCGTGTCCCCTGCATTAGCAGGCAGATTCTCAACCACTGCGCCACCAGGGAAGCCCAAAAAAAGTTTTAAAGATGCTTTGAAATAAAGATCATTGATTTCAAAGATGCTTTGAAATCAAGATCAAGAAGATTATTTTAGGTTTACTTGTATTGAATATTATGTTCCTATGACTAATCCTGGGCATTACTTGCAAAAGTAAGAACATCAACCATGTTTAGGTTAATTTCTTTTGGAGATATTGCATTCGTTTTAAAATACCAAAGAATCTGGTAGGGCGTGCCAGTAATGTTGTATCATGGTTGAGTTATTTTTCCAGACACAAAACCTAGTTGTTTATGAAAAGTCACAAATTATAGTGGAGGAAATTATAATTATTGCTTGCTTATCAGTTTCCCTCTATATAAGTATATTGAACAAGGACTCATGAGGTATTCAGAATTCTTCAGTATGGGCTATTTATCATACAGTGTCAATATTCTTACAGTATATCCACTGTGATTAATGCAGTACAATTAGAGAGATGTATGTTTAGGCAGAGGCTAGACTCATTTTATGGTAAAGAGAAACCATTTTTTATTTTTTTCTAGCCTCAGTCTAACTTTTTTCTTTGTTCACTTACAAATTTCAAACGATGTTCACTTAATTGACCCAAATGGTCATAAGGAAAAGGCAGCTGCAAACTTATAACTAAGCAGATAGTTTTGAGGAACAGTCCTTTTTCTATTTGTTCTATCACTAGTAACAATTGGGCTTACTTTCTAGCAGTTGGATACTTTCTGTATAAAAGAAAATATAAAACTAAATTACAGAGGTTATGCTGGGCCTGAGAGAGAAAAGAAATGAGAAAACATAATTGAACCTGTAAAGGGTTCATTTGTAGCTGGGACATTTCCTCCTGGGAAATGAAAGATCTCACAGCAATTCAATGAATATACTTCTGATTTATGGTAATTAATTCTGAATGTGGGTTATCTACCACATTGCTCACTATAGAAGATGAACTGTACAACTGAATTATCAGGGCCTTGAAAGTAAAATTAACATAACCTTAGCAGAAAGTGAAGTTTTGTACCTCATCTTCACATTGAAATCATAGATCAAGCCATCCTGTCTTATTTCACTGCCCAGAGGTCCAATTATAAAGGGGAAATGAAGCAAGGAAGGAACAGCTTTCCTATGTATTCTTCCATGACACAAGTTTTGTTGGAAATCACACCTAGAGAAAGATTGAATACCTTCACTCCATTAATTCTAACCTCAAGAGTCAGATGAGAGTAGATATTGTCCCATGTGAAAGAATGTTTCTTCATACCCAGTTTTGGAATGGAATAGTCAACAATGTTGAAAAGTACACATATTTGCCTCTACTGAAATGACAATTATAATGTGTTCCTAACAGAAATGTTGGAATCTCCTTACTTGAATTTCTGTGTTACTTAATCTCAGACAGTTTATTTGGTCTTTAACCATAATTATTGACTGTACCAAGATTGCAGAATTCAGCGTCCACATTCAGTCTTCAGCTACTTCTAAAGGAAAACAATTAACTGGCCATGTTTATTATCTCTTTAAACTGCTAAGTGGTAAATTAGTTTAATTACAATGCTAGAATCAGGTTTAAAGAGAAATTTATAACTTCATGCAGTCAATACTATGTATTCAGGAGAACAAATTCTGGGATCACTTACATAGTCAGAATCAAATATAGGGACTGAATTTACACAAATTCAAATAGTCACATAAAAGCAGAAAAGCATAAACCATCTGAATGTTTTCAAATACATGAGATTTAATTTCAGTAGAATAATTTCTGAACTTTAAATTATCAGTTTGCATCCTTTAAAAAAATTTTATGGACTCCATGTTTTAGAGCAGTTTTATTTCTATAGGAAAATTGAGCATACCAGAATGGTACATTTGTTACTATTGATCACCCTACATTGACACATCATTGCCACCCAAGTCCATAGTTTACAATTCTCACTCTTGATATTATACATTCTATGGATTTAGACAAAAGTACAATGACATGTATACACCATTATACTATCATACAGAGCGTTTCACTGTTCTAAAAGTCTGTGCTCTGACCAGTCATCCCTCTATTCCCTAATCCCTGGTAACAACTGATTTTTATTATCACCATAGTTTTGCCTCTCAGAATGTCATATAGTTGGAATCATACAATATGCAGCCTTTTCAGAGCTGGCTTCTTTAACTTAGCAATATGCATTCTAGGTTCCTCCGTGACTTTTCATGGCCTGGTAACTCACTTTGTTTTAGCACTGAATAGTACTCCATTGTCTGGATATACCACAGTTTGTTCATCCATTCACCTACTGAGGGACATCTTGGTTGTTTCCAAGTTTTGGCAGTTATAAATAATGCTGCTATAAACATCCACATGCAGGTTTCAGTGTAGACATAAGTTTATAAGTCCTCTGGGTAAATACAAAGGAGCATGATTGTTGGATCATGTGGTTAGATTATGTGTAGTGTTGTAAGAAACTGCAGAACTGTCTTTCCACATGGTTGTACCATTTTGTATTACTTCCAGCAATGAATGAGTGTTCCTGTTGCTACAGATTCTCTCCAGCATTTGGTGTTGTCAGTATTCCAGATTTTAGCCATTCTAATTGGTGTGTAGTGGTATCTCGTTGTTTTAATCCATATTTCCTGGTGACATATGATGTGGATCATATTTTCATATACTTATTTGCATCTACATGTCTTCTTTGGTGAGGTGTCTATTCAGATCTTTGACCCATTTTTTTTCCCAATTATTTTTATTATGGTAAAATACACATAACATAAAATTTACCATTTAACAGTTTTAATTGTGCAGTTTAATGATGTTGAATGCATTTATAAGTTTGTGCAAAAAGCACCACCATCCATCTCCATAACTCTTCATCTTGTAAAACTGAAATTCTATATCTATTAAACAATAACTCCCCATTCCACCTCATCCCATCCCCTGGCAACCACCATTCGACATTCTGTCTCTATGATTTTGATTACTCTGAGTACCTAATGTAAGTGGAATCATATAGTATTTGTCTTTCTGTGACTGGTTTGTTTCATTTAGCATAATATCTTCAAGGTTTCTCCATGTTGTAGCATATTGTAGAATCTCCTTCCTTTATAAGGCCAAATAATATTCTGTTGTATGTATATACCGTAATTTATTTACCCATCCATCTAACAATGGACATGTGAGTTGCTTCCACGTTTTGAATTATGAATAATGCTGCTATGGAAATGGGTGTACAAATATCTCCTTGAGATTCCACTTTCTTTCTTTTTTAAATTTGGTAATATTATTGTGCATCATCAATTTTCACAAATGAAAAGTACAATAATTTCAAAATAGTAATTTTAGAATCTAGTTAAAAGGCAATGAGACAGATACACTCATTCATTGTGAGTAAAAAAACAAATTGACTATTATATACTGAAAATTGAAACTCCTAGAATATCATATCATGTGATATTATATCACAGTGAGTTCCTACTTTCAGTTCTTGTGGATATAAACCCAGAAGAGGAATTGCTGGATCATATGGGAATTTTATTTTTAATTTTTTAAGGAACCTCTATACTGTTTTTCACACCATTTGTACAATTTGAATTCCTACCAACAGTGGACAAGGGCTCCAATTTCTCCATATCACTGTCAACATTTGTTGTTTTCTGTTTTTATTTATTTATTTTTATAGTAGCCATCCTAATGGGTGTGAGATGGTATCTCATTATAGTTTTGACCTACATTTCCCTTATGACTAGTTATGTTGAACATCTTTTCATGTGCTTATTGGACATTTTTATACCTCTTTTGGGAAAGATATTTTTCAAGTTCTTTGCCCCATTTTTGGATTGAGTTGTTTGATTCCTTTTGTTATCGAGTTTTAGCTTTCTATATATTCTGGATATTAATTCCTTAACAGATACATGATTTGCAAATTTTTTCTCCCATTCTGTGGGTTGCCTTTTTACTCTGTTGATAGTATACTCTAATGGACAAAATGTTCTAATTTTCATGAAGTCCAATTTGTCTGTTTTTCTTGTGTTATCTATGCCTTTCATGTCACATGCAAGAAATCATTGCCAAATCCAATGCTGTGCAGCTTTTGCCCTAGGTTTACTTCTAAATATGTTATTGTTTTATGTTTACCTTGAGCTTTTTGGTCCATGTTAATACTTGTACATGGTATTTGGTAAGGGCCCAACTTCATTCTTTTGCAAGCCCTGTGAATATTCAGATTTCCAGCACCATATATCCATTTCCCATTGAATGGTCTTGGCACCCTCATTAAAAATCATTTGACCATATATGTGAGGGTTTATTTCTAGGCTCTCTGTTCTATTTCATTGGTCTATGTGTCTGTTTTTGTGCCAGTACCACAGTGTTTGGATTATTCTAGTTTTGTAGTAAGTTTTGAAATCAGCAAGTGTTATTCCTCTAGTTTTCTTCTTATTTACAAGATTGTTTTGGTTCTTCAGGGTCCCTTGAGAGTTCATATGAATTTTAGGATGTGATTTTTCTCTCCTTGCAAAAAAAATGTGAAAGGTTCCTCAGATTCCAAGTGAGAGCGTAGTTTCTCTCAGCCCCTAACACCCTTCCTAAAAGCTTTTCTGCCATGTTAAAGCATTGTTTGTAATGGCAGCATATTGGATACACCCCAACTGTACCAATATAGAGCCATCCAATTAAATCCTTGAACATTCACAAAATGTAAAATTGTTACCAAAAAAAGGCAAATCTATGTATTCTGTGTATTATTTAAAAGTGGAATTACAAAAAAAAAAAAAAAAAAAAAAAAAACGTGAATTGTAACTCTTATACTGAATGTATACTTTGACCAGATTTTGGAAAGAAAAAAGTCATATATTAACATATATTAAACTACATAGAAAAAAATATATCTGGAGAGTAGTAGGACATGCTGTTAAATATGATTCCTTCAGAGTTAAAGAGGAGTAGGCAGAGGACAAATGGAGAGGTGAAGAGAATTTTCACTAGTATACAAGATGGTAGCTATTGTGTTTTTTTATATCTATCTTCTTTTTGTAAGAAGAAAAAAATTAGTGGTCCTTTCATTTACCGTTTAGTTAAATCCCATTCTTTGTAATGTTTTCTTCAACAGAAGTACTGATGTTTACCAAAGGAAACTAACAAAAAGAATGTTTAAATTAAGTTTATGAGCATGTTATGCCTTTTAAATTGTTTTTGTGTTTCCTAATCATTAATAAAGAGAAAAGAAGGATATGTAACTTGCATTATCTTCTATAGTCATATCAGTGGAATAAAATGCATTATTCAGTATAAATTGCTACTGCTAGCTATACATGTATGTGTGTGTTTAATCATATACACATATATGTATATGTATGAAGTGATCTTAATATTATTAAGGCCTATTATCTGAAAATGGAATTTCTTGGTGCCTTTATGATCGTGCCCCCCCAAAATATTGTCAAAAGGTAAAGTTTTGCATTAAATATTAACTTCTTAGGCAACCATCTTGTATGATATATCCCCTTGACTTTATAAATGAGTGAATATATATTTTTCCTGCCATACTATTGTTCAAGTACAAACTGGAATGTTTTGGGGGCATACAAACAATGAAGAGGACAAAATCTGTAGCAAAGGGTATCTGACCTGGCAGTCTGTTTTGTAAAAACCCTTCTCTGCTCTAATCAAAATGCTCTCTGTGTGTGTGTGTGTGTGTGTGTGTGTGTGTGTGTGTGTGTGTGTGTATCTAAGATATGTAAGAGAGATGGAGAAAAAAACATTAGATGTACCTTCTACATCCCCCCAGGAAGTTATTTAATTCATTTAATAACACTTTAAGGTAAATATTAAAATGTCCATGTTATAAATGAGAAAATGGGAACTCAGAGAAGCCAGGTATGATTGACATTAAAAATGTCCGGACCTCTCAGGACCCTTGAAAGTTCTGGTATCAGTAGGCTTCTGCAGGGCGACCAATGTAACTCATGCTGCCCTTTAACTGCTCAAATTTCACCTCTCAACCCCTAGTGGAGTCCTGCTTATCCATGCTCTCAACTCCCCAAAACCATCATCCTACATTAAAACATGCATTCCCTTGATTTGGTGCAATATCCTACTGAGTGCTCATCTTTTACAAAATAAATTTCTGAGAGGATCTTACAAATAATATATTATTCTCCTGCTGTCATTCTAGAGTAATTTTATGTTTCATAATACCTTGAAATTTGAATAGGCAGTATAGTGAATTCCCCACCATATTTAAGAGCATGAGCAGCTGCATCTCTATAATTAGCATACTATTCCATTTAATAGATATGATAGTAATAACAACGACGTTCTAAAGAAGCCAAAGCCTTATTGTAAGGGATAAATACCTAACTGCAAGATTTTAGGCATGAGAGTAAACTGGCTGGATAAATCATTTAGAACATGCTATCTTATTTGGTTGCCCTTGAATTATAGTATATTGGTTAATACTTTATTATTTATCACTTATTTATTTATTTGTATAAAACACCAAATTCTGTGACAAAAAAATGGAAAGCTTAAAACCACCTTTATTGACATATAGCCTAGCAAAATAAATGTTAAAAAGTCTCATTAACACTAAATGAAAATTAATGCAAATTTTATGATTTGGGGCTAAGATATTCTCCCCATCTTTTGACCTAAATATATCCTTTCAAAGAGAAAACATTTTGTCACTGGACTGAAATTTTTTTTTTTTTAGCATTTTTGTGAAAGATGTAAGTTCTTAAGAAACACAGTTTCTGGATTTTAGCATTTCTTGGCAGTTTATAAAGATTAGTTTGAGAACCCAAAACAGTAGTTCCAAAAATGTTGGTAATTTAAAGTAATCAAACATATCTGGGATATTCTTCAAAGGTTGGTTAAACATCTTATAAAATTCATTAGCAAATCCATCTGGACCAGGGTCTTTTCCAGTTGGGAAACTTTCATTACCACCCATCATTTTTCATGGTTTATTATAGGTATAGTTTCATATGGGGACAGTTGCAGATAGATGTGTACAATAAATAAAGCAACATTGTTGTTTAATATTCATTCAAGAGATCCTTTTGTAAAACTACATATACAACCACATATAAAAAAAATAAGGACTATCATATTTCTGATGAGTCTGAGTTAACACAGACTTTTGTCTTTTATTTGCAAAACTTAATTTTTAGTATTATTTAAAGCTGTTCTACCTCAATCTAATTATAGTTCACAATATTTAAAAATATTAATCAAACTCTAAAATCTAAATTTACAAACTCACAGTGTAAATTTATCCACATGTAGATAGAATAACATTCCTGATATTGTTTCCTATACACAGATGTATTCGATTATGATTCAGGAATATGTACATTGTAAAAATTTCAACAAATGTGATTGTATTTTAAAAACTCTACAGTTTTTTCTTTTGCTTTGGCAACTTCATCAATAGCACATTATGAGATGTAACATCCTGAATATGATATATAAAGCTTCCTAAAAAGTTTAATTCTTACAAATTGGTGTTTATAAAACAGCCATGATGAATTAATTGGTAGAGAAGGAAAACATTCATAAACATATAGAATCAATTATTTGGAAATTTGTTCAATTTAATTGCATTGGGAATGCTTATTTTAAGCCAGGTAATGCCATAGGTACTAAAAATAAATATGAAATATATAAAATGTAAATAAGAGTTTAGGAGGAGAGAGAGAAATGCAGGTAATATATTGAATCCTAGTTTAATGGATGAGGTAAAAGAAGCTTGTCCTAGGTACGGTCGTGGCTAAAGCAGAGGCTCAGCTCTCCTTGGATATTATAAAAATGTCCACAGATGCAGAGATGCTGAAAATGCTCTCCTGGCATATGGGAATGAAGGAAGACCGTTACAAGCAAAAGGAACTACATGTGCAGAGACACAGAGTGCAACACATCCAGAAACTTGGAAGCAGTCTCTTCTTCCTTACAATGGCTGTAAAATATTGGTGTGACTGATTTTTCCTTATCTAGTTAGCAAAATACAGAATTAGGGATTTCAGAAGAACACATCCTATTCCCCTTATGTCATGGAAGAGAACATGCCTTAAAGGAGAGACCAGCACGTTATGGGCATGTGATCTGAAAATGACTGCTGTGAGTGTTTGTCAGATAAGTTCAAAAAGACATTTAAATCAATGCCCCTGATGAAATTACTGAACAGGCCAAAATGTATCAGTGACAGGACTTTACTTAAGCTTGAAATGTTAGCTAGGGTCAAGCAACATTAGACAAGGACATTTCGCTGAGCTGTAATCTACTTTCCCTCTAGGACTGAGCTGATGTCTTTTATTATCCCAAGAAATTTGTTATAATAAATTCAGTTGAGGTGTTCTCTTCCTCATTGCTTTTTTTCCCCATAGAGCATAAGGCACAGTTGGTTTACGCAGCTCAATCTCCTTCACGGCCTGGGGACATCCTGGTATAGTAGGAGAATCCTCCTTTTATAGAAACACACATACACTCACACATAGACACAGCTGTTTCATTCACTGTTACCAGATGCAATTTGTTCTAAAGGGAAGGAGGTGAGTAATGAGTGCATACACTAATTCACACTTTAGAGAGGACACAGATGGGTCATTTGATTACATATTAGGATTGACCTTCGAATGGCAGCATACCCAGAGGAAGGAAGACAATATTCCCAGGGCTAGTGGCTCTTATCTTGGGGACCAAATCCATTCTACTATTCAGGGTGATGACCTAGACTAACCCAGCCTAGGCACAGTAATCTAGGCTCTTAACAACCTGCTGACCAGTGGAACCTGATGCAGAACAGGCAGACATGGGTTTAAAGGCTGAGACACCTAAGAGCAAAAGAATAGCTTCATCCTCTTCAATGTGGGTCCAGAGATGTTTTCAGTCTCATAGTGCCTCTGTCACTGAATGCAGGTAACTCTGAGCCATTCTTAAGAGGAATGCACACACACACACACACACACACACACACACACACACACACACACACCACATTTTATCATAGAAGTTTTAACCTGAGACTGTCTTCCAACTAATCCTCGCTATTTGAAATCCATCAAATCAAAGATTAAGAGGAGTCACTTCCCAAATTCAGTTTTGCAGAGCATGTACTGTCAATAGGTATATCTAGTGAACCAAAGAAGCTTTGATGGTCCAATTGGTTTGAGGAAAGTCTGAGTTGAACAAATTAAACAAGTTAGATTGCATCCCCTGTATTTATTCCACTAATGGGTTCTTTTGGTATTACCTCCAAAATATATCTCCAATCTGTTAACTTCTCTTCATCTTTTCTGCCACCTACCTAGACCAAGACGCTCTCATCTCAAAGTGGTCTCTTTGAATCCATGTATCTTGCTACGTTTCATCCTATACTTAGTGGCCATGAAATTTTTATACAATATAAATAAGATCATGACGTCCCTCTGCCTAAATCCCTTCTGTGGCTTCCCTTTGCTCTTAGAATCAAATTCTTCATCAGTCTTTGCCCTGACCTGGCCTTTCCTAACCACCCACCATCAGCACATTACACTCTGTGTAGTTCACTACAGTCCAGCTACACTGACCTTCTGTTGTTTCCTTGAATGTTTCAAGCTGTTTGCCACCTGAGGACTTTTATATTTGCTCTTCTCACTGCCTGGAACACTCTTCCTGCTCTTCTTTCCAGCACTTGTTATTATCCCCCATATATACAGCTTATATGCCACCTTTTCAGAGAGGTATACCATGGCATCTCATATAAGTATTTTCACTGTCCTATCCCTGATTACTTCCTATCTCATTAATGAGTATTTCCCTCACAGTAGTTATCGCAATTTGTAGTTACCTTGTTTATTTATTTCCTTGTTTATGACATATTTCTTCTACTAGAATATAAATATCCATAGGCAGAGTTTTAACTGATAGCTTCACCATTGTATTTCCATTACCTAAACAAAGATTGAAAAATGGTAGGCAAGGAGTTGATACTTGCTGAATGAATTTTTGACAAAGTGAACCAGAGCGGGTTCTTGGGACAAATAAGCCACAAAATACAGAACTGTAACCGGTAGATGAGATGCTCAATATAGCAGCTTTAAACAGAAATGGATACATTTGAAGGGTGGTACATATTAATTAATTCAGAAAAAATGCATATTTATTGTGAGTTGGACAGCATGCTAAGTACCAAGAGTATGATGCTTTCATGAAGAAGTTACAGTGTATTAAAAAAAACAACAACAGGACTTCCCAGGTGGTGCAGTGGTTAAGAATCCACCTGACAATGCAGGGGACACGGGTTTGATCCCTGGTCCCACATGCCGCGGGAAGATCCCACATGCCGCGGAGCAACAAAGCCCGTGAGCCACAACTACTGAGCCTGTGCTCTAGAGCCCATGAGCCACAACTACTGAAACCTGCGTGCCTAGAGCCCATGCTCTGCAACAAGAGAAGCCAACGCAGTGAGAAGCCTGCACACCGCAACCAAGAGTAGGCCCTGCTTGCCGCAACTAGAGAAAGCCCATGTGCAGCAATGAAGACCCAATGCAGCCAAAAATAAAATTAATTCATTAATTAAAAAAAAAAAAAACTCTTATTAAAAAAACAAACAAACAAAAAACTACACAAAGTCTTTCCAAAGGTTACTTGGAAATGGAATATGCAATTATATGTTCAAAATGTTACACTATTGACTGAAGACAGAGAAATGTACTACAATTTTTTATATATCCATCCAATCATTCATTCAGTCTACCTAAATTAATGAGGTTCTGTGCTGTGTGTTTAAGGTGAGAAGAAATGTGCTCCGTTACCTCAAGTCTCTTATGGAAGATACATATACCCAAAAAAAGGAGTAGAAAAACAGTGAAAAGAATATATACTTATAAAACAGAATCAAAGAAGGGTAATATTCTAATGATAATTAATTGCAATGATTTCTTGGAGTCATTTAAAAGAATGTGATTTTATGTGTCTATCAAAATATTACAGAGCTCACAGAACTTTTCACTGTATGTTATCTAAGTTCGGTTTTCAATAGATAAAAATTCATCTTTTTCTTCCACAAATACTTCAGGATAAATCATTTCTCTTAATCCAAACATCAGAGTTTCAGTGAACCCCATGAAATTGTGTGAAAGTGAAGTTACATATCAAATTTTATAGGTATCACATGTATTTGCATTCTCTGGGGAAAGGATAAATAGTTTTAAGTCTATGACTTCAAAATTGTTAAGAACTCCAAGCTGGACAATTTTTTTAAAGTAAACTAATATCCATGCAGAAGGCAGAAATTAATCAATGGACAGGTTTCATTTCAGTAATTCAAATGGGTAGCTATCCAGATCAGAGCCAAAAATGGATTTTTGTGTGTTCTTATATGAAGTAAGGTTGCAATAAGAAATATGCCATTAAAAACAAACAAACAAATATTTAAATTCTGCTGTAAAGTTCCTCTGATGTTTCTGTGTATATCTTAGCTCTGAGAGACATTGACTAAGTGAGTCATAATGCCAAAGATTCACTGATTTCTACACTAGTGCAATTTTTAACTTATATATGTCAAGGCCCATTTCACAGCTCATTTCTCTACAAAAAGAAGTATTTTAGACAATGTAGATCTGCACTGCCCAATATGGTAGCTACTAGTTACATGTGACTATTGTGCACTTGAAATTTGACTAACGCAAGTTGAAACGTGATATAAGTAGAAAATAAACACCAGATTTTGAAGACTTGGTATGAAAAGAAGCATGTAAAATATTATATCAATAATTTTATATTTATTACTTGTCAATACTATTTTTTAGTATGCTAAGTTAAATTAATATATTATTAAAATTGATTATCCTATCATTTTACTTTCTAATGCGGCTAGTAGAAAAATGTAAACCACGTCTGTGACTCTTATTATATTTGTATTGGACAACACTTACCTAGAAGCAGTCTTTTCTTATCTTAAAATTATTTCCATGGCCCAGTCATTGCTTGAGTATACATTAGATCATTATCAAGGAATTACACTATGGGATACTACGGTATAGCTCTTGACAGTCTTAATATTCCTTTTCCATGTAAGGGAAGTTTATATCTTCTGTGAGAAGCCTTTGTAAAGTTCTGCAATCTGTGTTGTCTGAATTTGTTTCTTTCCTTTAGTGTAGGATTTGCTTTCCTTTATCTACAAGTAGGTCTACTTCTTAGTAGCATGCCTTCTTAGGAAAATAATAGAAGTAATTATAATTTAATGAGCAGTGATATTTATATTTTTTTAAAAGTTCATTCTTTCTTGTTTCCACCCCTCAAATTGGTAATTGAAAGTCAGTGAAAGGATTAAAGAGCCACACTTAGCTCAAAATAGATACATCTAGACTCTTCCAATGATTTTGCTAATGCTCTTAAAAATTGAGTTAGATTACTTCCATTTCAGTATATTGATGCCCCATTCCTCCAGAAACACACACACACACACACACACACACACACACACACACACACACACACACACCCCTTGTTTGAGGTTTTTCTCCCACCAACCCTTACCCATTCCCTCCATATTGTCACAGGTGGTCTCTAAAAATGAAAATCATTTATCCTCCTGGCAAAGACCAGTTCTTATTCTCATGCATAGAGAAAATGTTCACTTTTATTGTCTCTCTCATTATGGCATATGTATCTAAATGGAATTAATAAAGTACCTACCACAGGTTTTCTTAGCTGATTGCTTACAAGTTTGAAAATGTTAATGTTCAAGAACATTAAAACCAGAATAAAAGAAATTAGATCCTTTCAAATAGATATTTTAACGTGCGGTCCCATAAAATGAAATAAACATTCTAAAAGATGAAGTCTATAAACATCAGGAAGATGGATAAGTTGACATCTCATTCTGCATATCTCTGTTTAATAATATTATATTTCATTTCCCATGCTAAGAAAACAGCCATTACCCAAAGCAGCCACTCGTAAATAGGTCTTGTGAACAGATTGCATCCTTGTTGGTGGTATGATAATTGAAATAAGTTTTCCAGTCTTTTATGAGAAAATACCAGTTGTATAAAATACCTATTAATCAACTCACTCGCTTTTGCAAACATAAGTTTCAGTACCGATGACGATTAAAGAATAAATTCTTCATGGAAAAGAGAATTGTGAGAAAATACCAAAGAATTAGCTAAGTGATTCATCTGCGTGCTGCTTCTGAGTTTCTCCTGATTGCAGTATGGGGCAGTATAATCATAGGCCCCCTTGAGGACAGACTTACGAGCATCATGCCCAGTATCTCTCCACTGTTCATTCTAAAGGAGAACAGGGGAAAAAAAGAGATTATCACTGAGTACGTGAAAACTGTAGGGTACCATCTAGTCTCACCCATGTTAGTCTATTCTATTCATTGACATTTCCAATAAATTTCCTTTGTCTATAATATTTAGGGTTAGCACTTCACAGTGCTATTAAACCAAGTCTTTGCAAGTTCCAACAACATCTTTGCACCATACTTTACCTCATCTTTTCAGATACAAATAAGGAAACAAGAGAATTGGGAGAAAGAAAAACAAGGTCATGGGAAAGAGCAGAGGAAATCTGGCCTAGAAAGACAAGAATTAAAATGACAAAAGTTTTCCCCTAAGTGTGCCTGTACATATTGGCATTTTTGGCTAAAACTATCCTAAACTGTTTTTCCCCCTCATGCAAGAGATGAAAGAAATTGCATTCCTAGAGGAAGAAATAGGTAGTTTTAGTAAACGTGATTTTCTTCTTCTGTTGGAATCATGGGTTTCAGTATATTCCCTTTACAGCAGCTTCTAGAGTCAAGACCATGTGCCTCAGTCTCATGTTCTTAATGTTCTCATATTTCAAGTTCAGGGCTTTAGCTGTTGGAGTCTGCTTTTATTCAGACCAATGTTCTGGGTTGAATTACTGGTTTCTTTTACCCTCTTTCACTTTTGAGAGTCAAGAGGCAGATGATTTTATCTACTCGCCTAATTTGCATGTATAACATTTATTAAAAATATATTTTACAGTATCATATCAAGGTCAGAAAATAGTTTATCTTGCAGACGTCTCTTCTGGTATTCCTTCTATTCTCTGTCTGTTAAATTCTGAGTATTTAGGGTGAATATCGGGGGACTATTTGTCACTTGAGGCCTTCTCTTTGAAAGTTGCTAAGGCCTGGTCTATGATGTTTTACCTTAAACTCTCCTCACATCACTTTTCATATGTCCATCTTCCATAGACATTCAGTGACAGATTGACTGCCCTCCTTTGGGACATGTGAGGGAGGAAGAAATTTCCTTCTACCCTGCTAAATTCTTCTGGCTGGTCTGAGAATTAAATTGATATGAGACAGATTAATAGGAGAAAATCAAACATAAGTTAAATGTATACATGGGAGAGATGCAGAAAAACTAAATAATTCACCAAAATGGCCGAAATCCTTACCTTAAATACCATGTTCAGCGAAAGACAATACAGGATGTTGGGGGTAGTGTTTTGGAACCTAGAAGGGGAGGAAGGCAATTGACATTGAGATGGAAAAGCAAAGGTTTGCTGGGCCTTGCAGAGACAATGGGATTCAGAAAGGAATTTTAACACACAGACTTTGCTAGTTCCTGCCTACCACACCTAGTTCATTCTGTAGTTCTGTGGTGATAGCTCCCTTACTGGAGTTGGTCCTCTACATTCTTAAGGCAGTTAGGGGAAAGGTCAATATTTCTTCCTGAGTCTTTTGGGCCTTGATTGTTTTCAGCTCAAAATAATCTGCATGCGAAAGAAACATTTTAGGGGTGGCAAGTTGTGCTCCCCTACAGACATTTTGCCAAGTTTTGTTCCCCTATAGTCGTTATTCCCAGATCTCTAGAACCTGAAAGTGCTAGTCAGTATACAGTTCTCCAAACATTTTTTTCCTCCTCTCCACCTGATCTAAACTTACTATTTATGGGTGCTGGGTGCTTATTGGTGATAATCATCGGGAGTTTATATAACTTGACTCAAAGAGGGAAGCACTAATGGCAGAATCATTTTTTCCCAAAAGCTTAATAATGAAGGTGATAATTTCCTAAGGGAGTTGGAGCTTTGCATTGTTCAGTGAGATACTTGAGGTCAGGCGGACTTCTTTCAGTTTGGTTATGTGAGGGGGTCATCTGTTTCATGATAGATTAATTCTGAATATGTGATCCAACATTTCTACTTTTAACTTCCAGTTTTCTGAGGCTTCTCACTTGTACATGTAGGTTCATTCATTGAGTGAGGGGGAGAAAAAACTGGGCCATGATAAAGGCAAAGAATCTCCAGAAAAATATTCGGTCTAGTCCCAGAACTTGTAATCATTGGTCAAATAATTTTTACCGAGTCATTTTCATGTCCCTGGTCCTCAAATGTCCTCTTGCAAAAAATGAGGAATTTTTAACAGTTCAGTGCTCGAGATTGGGTAAGAAGGGCACAACACCCTTGGAAAACAAGAACATTAGAATCATCTAGTGGATAAAGATGTGATTTATCAAACTATATGGTCCTTTCTCATACCTACCACAAGAGATTCTAAAAAGCTTTGCCTTAACCCTTGAGAATCACTGTTACAATTAACAGAGTCCATAACCTTTGTGGAAAATGGGACCTTTTGAAAAATTATATATGTGACTTATGAACTCCATCTCCAGAGAAGTTCATTTACACACCAAAAATTGGAAACATTTTAAAAAACGTTTTAAAATTCACAGATACTTAGCATCTCCCTTTCCCCCAAGTGTCTGAACTTCTAGTGGTCGTATTACAATATATTTGGTTGAGATTGCTGCTGTATAATATAAAACCATTACTTAAAGCCATAGGTTTTATTGTTATTCCACCATTGTACAGTCTTAGTTTGCTAAGAAACATTTTAGAAAATGCGAGTTAGAAAACATCCCCAAATTATACTTATTGACCATAAAAAATGCTTAAATTATTATATTTTTCAATATAATTCTGACCTCTTAATGCTACTCAAATATAAGCTATTATAACTTATTCTAAAGTGTGACATCACTTCAGCCTAAGGCTTAACAGCTTTTGCAAAAAACAGCATCCTCAACTGCTGCTCTTTGCCTTTTTTTTTAATAGAAGCCTGCAATGAATTAAATGAAAAACTAACCAGAACAGCAATACTGATTACTAACCATAATAGCCAGCTTCAAATGTGTATCCTGGGGTTTCAGATGATGTCATAAACTACTACTACAAATTTAATAGTATTGTTGCCTGGAAGCTAAGCTATTATAGTATGTTTAATTTCACTAGGATGTAAATTACATGCTTCAGCCTTGTGTAGTATGGGCTACTGTCACTTTCAGTTCTTATTTTTGCAGCTGTCAGGCATTGTAATGTTTATGGCTGTTTTGTTTATCTAGAAGCGTGGTATAGCTATTATTTTTAAATATATATACATATATATATACATATGTGTGTGTATATATTTAAGTAAAAATTATATATTAGTTTATCTCATACTCTGCCGTACTCTTTAGATTCTTTCATAGCCACTATTGCCAAAAGCCAAGTTATTTTAAGGGTGAGAATAAATGCTCCTGTACTAGCATTGTATGTGCTTTTTTCAATACAGAAGTCCCTATTTCTAAAAGGATTGATTCAAAAAAACTCTTCTTAAGACCACCTGTCTTTTATTTTATTTTTTTTGATATGTAAGATACATTTATATACTGATAAGTGTAATGAAGAACATACTACAGGATAATGGGATACAATGATGGGGGTAGGGAGGTGGGGTGGACTTGGGGGGCACTTGAGACTTGAATCAGTATACACAGCCTTGGGAGGAGGTTGACTTTTTTTAAGTTTATTTTTGGCTGTGTTGAGACCACCTGTCTTGAATGCCCCCACTAGTTTGAATAGACTTGACACCTTCTTTTCCCTGGCACAGAGATTATTAAATATCATGTATAAAAATTCTGATTTTTTTTTTTTTTTTTTTTTTAGCTTTCTATCACTCTTCAAATTAAGGAGCAATGGGTTTAATGAATAAGAGCTTGGGCTTGAAAAAATGAAAACCAAATCTTCCCTTACCAAATCGTTTCTCTTACAGTTTATATAACTAGCATATCCTCAATATGTAAAATAGAAATACAACTACATATTATCTATAATTTTCTAGCCATATAAAGAAACTTATTTATTTTCTCTTTCTTCCTTCTCAGAGCTCTCCCCAGTACCTGGAAGCCTTGACAAAATCACTTAACTCCTCCAGAATTTTGTTTTTTGACCCAACAAAAGAGGAGATTTTACTAGATCATCTCCAGGTGTCCTTTTATTATGACAACATATGGTCCACAGTTGAGATAGCAATACATTTCTTATTGGATATTTTATATATTCAATATATTACAAGTGTGGGAGAGAGAGAGACTGACTAAGAATGAATTGAATTATCTTGGAGAGCGGGGGCAAGAGTAAGGAGCTTTGTTTGTTCTTAAGATCGTAAATAAAACAGCTTGGTCCCGAAAGGGAAATATAGCAGATCCACTGAATCTGGAAGTCAACAAAAGTTAGACAGAAAAAATTGAGGATTTATCCTATAAATGGAAAGGCAGTTAGGTCTTCTGTGTTCAGGCTTTCACCTTTGTAAGGGGACAGGAAAATTGTCAATTTTTGTATAAGGGGATGAAATTTGATAGTGTCATTTTATCCATCTTTGGGATACTTGGAATTAATCAGAACATTGTTATTTCTCTCATAGTGTCTTATAACAAAAATAAACCCAGACTGGGACACAAGAAATCTAGGCTCTAGTCCCAGGACTGTCAGTCATTGGTTGAAACATTTTTGCAAGTCATTTTCATTCTCATTCTCTTGAGAAAAATGAGGAATTTTTATTAGGTCCGTGTTTGGGATTGGATATAAGAGCATGAATTTCTTAGGCAAGAATGTTAGAATCATCTTCAGAAACAAAGAAACAAACAAAAACAAACCAAAAATAGAAAAACAAGGAAAAGGAAAAGGTAAGAGCCTGAGGGCAGATGCTCTCAGAAGAGAAAGGAAGAGATGTGTGTGAGGGAAGCGAGAGGAAGGATAATATGATTTGGGTTATATTTTCACAGTGTCCTTCAGTACCATTTGTTCAGTCACAGAATCTGAAAATCTTGAGATCTTTATAATTTCAAAGGCCGTCAATGTTATTGTCACTCTTTTTTGTGGTCTAAGAACTGAGAAGCAAGGGAGTTGGATTTCAGTCTTTGGCTCTGTGATTCATTCCCAGGGTCACTCGGCACAAGTTGTCTTTCTTCTCCTAATCGAATTTTTTCTCACTGTCAACAATGAAGATGTTAATTGGGTGAAGTCTGAGATGCCTTCCCACTGCTCTAAAGTTCAAGGATGTTGTGTTTTTGCCTTGGGGGACTTTGCTCCTGGCAAGAACCTCTTAAAGGCTCTGCAATCCAAAGACTAAAGGAGCTGAGCCACCTTCCTGGAAGCTTAGGTACAGAGGTCTTTAAAACAGGGGTTTGGACTTGCTCTCTGAAGCATGGAGTCAAACAAGGGGCTCCAGACCAACAAAGAAAGTTTTGGGCCAGACAAGTGGGGTGTTAGCTTTTCTAACTGAAGATTGTTAATAGGAAACTGAACTATTTCCTAGAAACAGTCTACCTTCTGCCCAAAACAATAACTTTCACTGTAGAGTAAATGTGTACATCTCATTACTCTCATGTGTAACACTTTTAAATGTTAATTTAACAAAATATTTGGAGAGCATGTTTCACATGTTTCATATGCTAGGAATTGTTCTCAGTACTGGGTTTATAGTAATGAACAAAGTGGAACAAAGTCTGTGCCCTCATGGGCATTTTTCTTCTAATAGTAGACAACTGGGTTACATTTTACAGTCAACCATGATGTTTCCCCTATTATAAAACTTTAACTCGGTGGTGGTTTAGAATGTTTTTTAGTATTTGTGCCAACAAAGCCCTTTGGACTAATTATTCTACCTTATCTTTATAAACCTATCAGTGCTAGGAGGCTTTGTGATCCAACCACTACATTTATGTGATTGCTTGCAGGACAGGAGAGACAGTCATCTGATGTTACATATGTTCTCTTTGTTAGAATCACTTTGTGAGTTTTCAGTGTTAGTGAGATGTTGTTAGGTGGGCTCATTGTCAATTTATTGAAAATAGATCTTAACCTTTGGATATACAAAGAGATTTTCATTATTCTTACCTCTCCTCAGTTGAGGTTATAAGTAGGAGAAAAAAATGAGTATCTTCTGGTCAGCTTAAAAGGCAAATGGCTTTTAAGATAAATGCTTGAAATAAAACAAAGTCAGCTCTTGGGATAAGTTGAAATAAATCAGCAACACTAATGAGATCTAAATTTAAATAAAGTCATCATTGTAATCAAAGCAAATATAGTTTTATTCTCCTTGAACACCTAAAAGCAAATTAATGCTCCAATGGCGTTGAACTACAGACGTTCATTGTTTTTCTTCTGTGTCTGTTTGCACACAGCAAACCTCGTCTATATTTGACTTGGGCTTTGTTTATTTACTTAGTGCAGTCATTAGTTAACTGACTTGAATCTTCTTGTTTATGGAGCCAGAAGAGCTCATTTATATCATGGAAGCATCAGAAGGAGATCTCTGTCAGAATTTTACAACCAATTTCTAAATAATGAATATTGTAGAGTAGATATGAAACTGCAGTAAGTCAGAAATATTCTAACAACAGCCATGGAAAATGGGACATCATATTCATGGGAATACTTGGTGGCTAGGGAGTCTACCAGTTAGAGGAATTCAGATCTAGGACCTGTATAAATGAACAAAGAGTGAAAGGAGTAACAGTGTGTAGGGTTTTACAAGACTGTTTAAAAAAAAAAAAAAAAAAAAAAAAAGTGAACTATTTTCAAATGCTTGTATGCCTCTTCCATTGAGATTTATCCAAAAAGAAACATTTGCTGATATTTCTTCTAAATCACTTCAAAGGCTTCCAGATGTTCATCATGAACGCTAGTGAAACCAACTCCAAATCCTCTTCATCTCTGGGATTCTTTCCTTTCGCTATTGAAAGTTATAGTATGTAAACTGACACATAATTTATGGCAGAGATGAAAGAGTATCTTCCATTTGGCCGTCCTTACGTGTTAAAAAAAAAATGTCTATCTACAAATAATACACTTAATTGTAAATAAAACTATAGCACTTCCTTAGGTAGCAACCAAAAGGACAGCAAAAAAACAGCAATAAAAAGTTCCTCACTGGGCTTCCCTGCTGGCACAGTGGTTGAGAATCCGCCTGCCGATGCAGGGGACACAGGTTCGTGCCCCGGTCCGGGAAGATCCCACATGATGCGGAGCGGCTGGGCCCGTGAGCCATGGCCGCTGAGCCTGCACTTCCGGAGCCTGTGCTCCGCAACGCGAGAGGCCACAGCAGTGAGAGGACCATGTACCGCAAAAAAAAAAAAAAAAAAAAAAAAAAGTTCCTCACTAAAATGAATTTATTTCTACAACCAATCTCAATTATAGTCTAAAAGTGTACCCAAATAACATAACTACAGAGCCCAAAAAGAAATAGGAAGGAAGTAGAAAATAGTTACTTTATTTGAAAAGGATTCTTTTGTTTTTGGGAATTCCTAAAGAAAGACGAGTGCAGTGGCTGAATGGTTGTCCCAAAAATGATATGTCAACATCCTAATCCCTAGAACCTGTGAATGCTACCTTTATTGTAAAAGGGGTCTTTGCAGAGGTAATTAAAGATCCTGAGATAAGGAAATTATCCTGGGCTATCCAGATGTGCCCAAATTTCAATGACACATAAGAGACACACAGAGGAGAAGTTGATGTGAAGACAGAAGGAGAGATTAGAGTGATGTGGCCACAAATCAAGGCCGGTAGCAACCACTAGAAGCTAGAAAATGCATGTAACAAATTCTCCCCTAAAGCCTCTATAGGGAATGTGGTCCTGCCGACACCTTGATTTTTGACTTCTGACCTTCAGAGCTGTGAAATAATTTCTGTTTGTTAAGACACCAAATTTGTGGTAATTTGTTATGGCAGTCCTAAAAAATAAATACAGCATGACTTCTGTCAATCACTGAAGCTCAGTAAGAGTAGAACCATTTCACCAAAAGGAAAGAGGACTATTAAAATTGCAGTTCCTCATTTAAAATCACTCAAACAATTTCTTATTGTTTTGGCATAAGTTGGGGCTCCAGTAGACTGTCAACCAAAATGAAATTTCAAGCATATCAAAATCACTCAAACTAAAGCGGTCTGAGGGATTTAGGTAAGGAAAGAAATAAATAAGGGTGCGTACATACACATTTTATTCAAAAACACATACAGTCAAGCTCAACAATATGAGCCATTAAAACAGATAATGAGTATGCTAACTTTTGTAACTAATTTTAATGAGGAATTATTATGTATTAATTAATAAAATAACATTTCATCAATAATTCCTAGACTCAATGGCAGCAACTCAGAACTTAAAAAAGTAGTCAGTGGAGAAGACTTAAATTTTATTAATTATTAAGTTTATATTGAAAGCTCATGGAATTCATAGATACTTTGTATCCTTAGGGGAAATGTCAGATGTCATGCCTTTGCCTCTCTAAAAGCATTTCCCCTGGGAGAAAGCACAACTAAATATCAGTAAATCAGTATGTAATTCAAAAATTGAGATAAGAAGTATGAGTTCTGGGACATTGATGCTGGACATTCCTGAATCTCTGTTGGCCTTACTTTGCAAATTTCATGATAGTTCCTTTTTAGAAATTTCATAGTTCTTCTACTTCTTTTCTGTTCCCCAAGTCCAGTTTTCCTTGATAAGCGTATTATTCCAAAAATTCTTATTTTGGTTGAATGTTTTTATATTTATTTTCTAAATGATTTCAGATTTGTTTATGCCATTCTCTTTTTAAAAGATAGGGTCCCCTAAGAGAAATGTGACACCATGTAAAATACCCTGGGATCCAGATTTTGAGGCAAGCAAGGACTCCCATGGCAAAATTAGCTGCTAAGAAAAAACGTTCGGTTAAAGTAGAGGGTGAAAAGCATTGTACAGCTTGTAAAGGCAAAAGGCAGGTTAGATTGGTTGTTTCTGGTGAAGACATTCTTTGTAGAACTTTGTATTTTGCTGAGGAAAAGAAGACAATGGATGGCATCAAGGAGGCTCAAGACATGCTATAGCAGCATCTAGATCTAAGATATTCCAAAGACATGATAAACGATATTTCTGAAAAAGTTATCTCTCAAATTATTTATTTAAACAGTTTATCCAACAATTACTTTTTGAGCATTTAAAATGTATGAAGTACCCCATTATGCTATTTATCGAGATATAGAGGAAGTAGACACACTTCTTACCTCAAAGAACTCTGAGCCTTGTGTGGAAAAAGACAAGAAAAATAAATATAGCAATATGGTGTGACAAAATCTATAATGACAGAATGCACAAGATACAATATTTTCCCAAAAGAAAATGCATTCACCTACAGTTCAGTTCACACGGAAACAGGTCCTCGAGCTGGCTCTTGAAAATTAATAGTAGCCATTCTCAAAATGAAGAAGGAAGAAAAGGAGTTACCAGATAGTAAGAACAGCATGTGTCAAGCCATAGAGCTGTGAAACTTGCTAGCAAGTATCTGTTTATGCCTGAAAATGTGTGAACACGTACAAGGGTAGTAGGGGAGATGTTGCTAGGAAAGTGGGCAAAATCACGAGAGAATTTTATACCATGGAAAAAAATTTAGCTTCATCTTGTGAGTAATAGGGAGTCACTGGAGGTCCCTTTACATGCTGCTAGGTTCGGGTGCACATCCCTCTCGGGAAGATGCTTAGCAGGGCTGCCTGGTATGGATCTGAAATGGAGTCACAACCCTGGAATCTACAGTTGACAGCATCCAGGCTGAATTTTGATATATCCTTGTTATAGTGCTCTGCATCTTAGCCCTCAAACACAAATCTGGCATTTAGGTTTTGATTCTGAATTTCTATTTCTTTTCCTATCACAAACAGTAGAAAGGATGAAATAGGACATCAGAAGTCTTTAGACATGGTAAGGGAATAGAGGAGATCAGTTTCAAATGCAGTTCATCTCTTAAGCTGACCCAGACCTCCTGAACAGGAGGGCTGATTTCTCTCCTGCTTTGCTGAGTTTACATCCACATGTGATCCAAAAATAAAAACCAATGATTGAAATAAATAGATAGATAGATAGATGATAGATAGATAGATATAGATAGATGGATAGATAGATGGATAGATAGATAGATAGATAGGCAGACAGACTATTTACAGGGCTGCTGCATTGGAATGCACTGGATAATGATCATCTGGGGACTTGTTTTATTTCCAGTGATGTGTTTGTTGCTGTTATTGTTATTTTTAGCTTTGTTTTTGTTGTTTTTTAAGTTTACATATCCCTAAATGCAGAATTCCCAAAAAAACAGGGGCTCGTGAGCCAATCCAAAAGGAAGACCTAATTTTCTGACTTTGAAATGCAAATCATGTTACCAGTTTAGTGCATATTAGACTTTAAATAAACTCAAGGAAAATGAAAATAATGTCTCCACCTGCTGTTTGAAGAGACGCTGGGTCATGAATGTTAACCTTTGGTCAGTTGGGGGTATTTGTTAAAATCTGGAGAGCTGAGACACATGGTTCATGGCAGAGTGTTTGCATTCCTCGTCTGACCTAATTATAACAGCTTGTGGTCAGACTGCCTGAGTTATACCCTCAGAGATTTACTGGGCTAAATAAGGTTGGACAGGTATTAGTATTTACATGCAAACCATTCAGGTAACACCTACACTCCTTCACAGGTGAGGTGTTCTTGCTTTGGGGTCAGCAAGCTCTATTAGTACTAATACATGATGGGTGAAAACAGCCCTCAGGGAAGAGAAGAATATGAAGCCACACATGCACACGCTTGTCACCAGTGCCCTAGAGCTTGCTGTAATTGTAAGGATGTCAACTCAGCACTGTGACCATGTATTAAAGAATCTGTTTGTACAGCTGTTAACAGTGTGCTTGGGAGTTCTTCTGAGAGGAGGCAAGTTGCAAGGCATGCAGCTTTTTGCCTATACTTGTCATGATAAAAATGATTTCCCTTGACTGAACTATTGTTGTTCAAATAATATTTAATTTAAAGTGAATCCAGATCATTTAGAGGGTTTCTTTTAAATATGTTTTTTTTCCCCCAATCTTCCTATTTGCTTACCCACTTTCATTAAGACACACACACACACACACACAAATGCTTTAAATGCAGAAGAACTGTAATTCAATTACCTGAGACTATGGAAGTTTAAAAGAACACTTGATCCTTTCCGGTGATGCTCCAGTTCATTCTTCTACCTTAAGAAGGCACGGACATTCATCACCTTCAAATAAAACAGCCAACAAAGGGCTATTTGAAGCTGCCTTTTCTGGGGCCAAGCCACTGACAAGAGTCCACCATGGAGGATCCCTCTATGCAGAATGCAGAATTGAAATTTTAGCAATTATTCTAACTGTTCAAATCAATTTGGACAATGCAGGAATGAGAGAGGAAGGGAGAGCTGGAGGTGGACAGAGACAGAGAAACAATCCAAATAAATTTATGAGGTGTAAAATCAGACATTTTTTTCTTTGATCTGGACAATATTTCTTTCTTCTTTTTTTTTTTTTTTTTTTTTAATTGAATTGGTTGTCAACATTTGGAAATCAGGAAATTTACCCAGAGAAATCTTGCTTTTGGGCTCACTATCTGATAATACTGAATCTGTGAATTTGCAATACAAGAGGCCAGCCAGGGCTGAGTGCTTCATTGCTCTTTAGAATTTCTCTCCCATTAGCCTAGTCCCCTCCTGAGCTATTTTATTTGCATGTGTTTACCTACATGCTCCTTACAGGCATTTGAATTTGTGATATCTGAAGGAATTGTGTCTGTTTATTTACAGCACCCAAAGGTCACTATTATCTTTTAAAGATGATAAGGGATGGCACATTCTCAGTATACATGCCACAACTTCTCTTTTCCTTAGCCAAAGCATGCCTGCATCATGGTGCACAGGACTATTTGATGCTGAATCTATACAGCCCCAGAATCCTTCTCAAAACAGATCGTCAGATAGCCACTAATCATCAGAGATGAACATAAGATTAACTCTATGTGTTATCTTGGCTATAGAACCAAATTAAAATATTAGCATTGGCCATCAGGTGGATATTACCGAACATCTGTCTCCTCCATTGCTTACTAGCTGTTGCCTTAATATTAGAAAAATTCTAGGCAACTTGTAAGATCATTGTTAACAGGATAATTTAAAATGTTATGAAATGTAACTCTGATGTGTTGAAAATCACCCAAGAGCTCATTCATTCCCCAGTATACTCAACACCCTCATTCAACATCTACTGTGTACTGCAAGGGATATAAAGGTAATAAAGAACACAGATCCCACCCTCAAGAGCTACCTTTAATAGGAGATCAAAGATAGATAATATAAATAATTGTAAGACCAAGCAAAGAGGAATAAGTGAGATAGCAGAGATGCAAATAAAATGTATGGCAATGGTTCTCAAATTTCAATTTACAGAAGCATCAGTTTAGTAACTTATAAAAATTTAGCTGCCCTCACTTACTGTGATTAAGTAGACCCATAATGTATCTGGGAAATCTATATTTTTAGCCAATGATGGAGAAATCTATATTTTTAACCAATGTGTGGGATTTAAGAATCAGTAGAGCTGACTTCCAGCTAGAGAACAGAAGACTTCTTAGAAGAGACATGTTTTGAGTCCGGCCTTACACTGGAGAGAACTTGGCCATGTAGAGTTAAAGAAGGGGCATTCTAGGCAGAGAGATTAGGAGCTATATAGAAAGAAATAAAAACTTCATTTTGGTTGATCCGTATTCACAGATACTGAACGCCAACTATATTGATTGTACTATGCCATTTTATATAAGGGACTTGAACATCTGTGGATTTTGGTATCTGAAGGGGCTTCTGGAATCAATCCCCTGCAGATACCAAGGGACAACTGTATACTGATAATAAAAATGTGAAACTATACAAAGGGCCTTGTGAAAACACATATGAAAAATGCAATTCATTTCCTAGTGTATCTATATTATTTATTTGTTCAAAAAGAACTTATTATGAAACTTCCAGAATACACCTTATAAATGATAGCAAAATGTTTCATATTTTACCACAGTGATCTTTTGACAATTGATAGAAACCTGTAATTGTAGGCTTTGTAATAGTGAATTGGTTAGACTTTAATAAAATTGAACTAGATTTACATGTTAGCTAATAGAATATTGTTAGCCTGAGTAGAAAAGTTTGTGATGATGGTACATAGCAGAAGACTCATAGTTCTCTAGTACTTGAGTATCCTAATACTTGATAGTTCTCACTGTATATGATAAAAGGACAACAGTTGATGTTCCACAAGTTTACTTTTAATAGTTGATTTTGTGCAACTCTACTAAAAACTCTTTTCAGTAGCTTTAAGAGCAAGTGGCCATAATGTACTGTCTGTGCTAGAGAATGTAGTTTTGCAAGCTCAGCATACAAAAGGGTCTCAACTTATTTATTCTATACAGCAACTTTTGTTCCACTGCACAGTAAAGTACAAGTAAATAGTGGCATTGGCAGGACAATATACTTTTTAAAAAAAAAAAGTGTGAAATAGAATTGTAAAGAGTGTGAAATAACGCAAAAGAAGGTACATCTTTGGGCAGTCATGTTATTCTGTGTATTACCATTCTTCTTGACAGAGACAGTGACAAAAGAGAGAGAAGAGAGTGGTAATGGCCTGACTGTCAGAAAAAGGAAGTATTTTTAGATATTTCTTTAAGTTTCATACATGTTATTCTTTTCTAAACTTAATAGAGATAACAAGTAACAAAAATGGTACAGAGAATCAACAGAACAGCCAACTTGGGTACATACCTAATTGTATATACTGTATAGAGTCTTACTGTTTGGGACAGTAGATAATTTTCAAAATGCTAAGTAGTAATTAGATGGGAAGTCTTACTATTTTAATTATATATAATTTTATAAATTGTATATATATAAATACATTAAAATACATGATTTGAATATATAAATACTGAAATACAGATGTTTTAAGCTCTTTATTCTCCCATTTATTGTATCACTTCCAGGAGTTCCACTTGTAAAATTCCTGGATATATAAAAAATCTACTTTGCAATCAGTAATATACTCTAAGTAGTCAATCATTAGAATGTATTACATTTCTAATTTGGCTCTTCCAGCCAGAGAGTTCAAGATACTTTGGGGGTGTGGGTGGGCAGAGGGATGGAATTCTGTCTGTGTGTTTAAGTACAACTCAAACATCTGTACTCAAACTATCGTTTTTACTCATTCTCTCTACCGTATTTAACAGAGAGTAGAGATATAAGCCTGTCACCAAAACAACAAGAAAACCAGGCATTTTAACTATGTCCCTAACTTGTTAGATCACCACCCACTACCTCATTGATAAGAATCAAGGAGATAAGGATTTTCAAACTTCAGCTCACCTAGTAGATTAAGCAACTGTGAGACTGGCTATTTGAAGTATTCACATTTTGGGCTGAACAGTATAAAGTGATAAACATCTGTTTGCCTTAGCTCCCAAGATTAATTGTTTGGAAGTGGGTTGTTTTTAATTAGATTATCCAACGAAAGATGGTAATCTCAGGCTAATTTCCCAGGTCAGAATCTTTTTTTAAAAGAAAAGATACAGATTTATCCCTTTAGTATTTTTAGCCAGTTGACTGTAGCATCTCTTAATTATGATTTAACATACAAAAGAGATAAATATATTACTGTTGCTTAAATGATACCTTTATTTACAAGGGCATTATTTTTAATAAACTAAAGTAGGTCTCAAAGATTCTGACATTTTCTAATTGTTCGCCATTCTCATTATCTTAATTCAAATATGTCTGTAATTTTTATATTTAACGTTATTATCGGTGTTTTAATCAAACATGAAGTATCAATATTAATATAATTATAAAATTTTCCCCCCACATCTCATTATGCTCCCTTTCCATTTCTCTAGCCTTATTGGCATGTGTAACTTCTGTTCCTTTCAAATGAGTCAGCCAATACATGACTAGTTAAAGACTTAAGTCATTTTTTGCCAGTCCAGCTACCTTTGTCTCTCTTAATGTAGTGTCATTTGCTTTGGGGGAACTGCTTCTCTCTGTCAGGTATAATTTTGGTGTAAGAGTAAACCCAAGTATTTGCTAACCATGCTAGTAGCCAAAGGAGCCATATTCTTTCTCTCTCCATTCTCATACAGCCAAGAGAGGACATGTGGCCTAAGGTTGGCCAATCAAATATTGTTCATTGGGCTTTGTACTTTAGGTGAGAGGTGCAGTAACAGAAGGAAGGATTACAGATTATTTGTCACAGTGGGAACAGGCTGACCAGACTTTCTTCTCTGAGCCATTGCTGTTCTTCCTGTTCTCATCTCGTATGGTCTCCTATCTCCAGTAATTCTCTGAACCCTCAGTAGCCTTCCAATAATTTGTCTTTGGCTTAAATCACAGAGACTCTTGCTTGCATTTCAAGCAAGAGTCAGTTATAGGACTATAACTTATCAGTTATAGGCTGTTTCTTTGCTTTATCAAATTTAAGTAAACATAAGTTTTAAAAATAAAAAGATAGCCACTTCTGAAAACTACATGTCTGGCAGAAATATTCAAATTTTATCAGAAAAACAATGAAGAGTTTAAATTGAACCTAAAAAAAAAAAGAAAAGAAAAAGAAAGCCCCTTCAAGTTGAATATTATCAATTTTTAAAAACTGTTATATTTCAACCAAGAATATAGCAATGAAATGTGGTATAGTTCCACTGGAACAATTGTGTGGAATATGAATATTACAGGAAAACAAGAGTCAACCCATGTTAACATTTTATTTCTAGGCTTCACCACCTACATTACAGAATTATTTCTATCAAGAAGGAATAATACGTGGTTAAAGACCACTATTGCATTTAAAGATAAAACCCTTCATGCTATCTCCTGAAAAAACATGTGTGATAATTTATACACATAAAACTATCTTCCCTTTGTATGCTTTTCAAATACTGTTTGTGGAGACTGCATATTAGAACTCTTCCTTTTTGATTAGTTACGTAGGATTAATTAACTATAAATAAGAAACAAAAAAGAAAGGTAGGAAAAGGGAAAAGAAAAGGAAATTTATACCTTATGACTGATATCTATGAACAAGTTGCTCTGCTAGGCATTTGAGATACATAATGACATTTAATTTTCATAGTAACTCAATTGCACGGTAATATAGTAGTCATGGAACTTGTGATCAAGTAACTTTTTAAAAGATCATATGGCTGGAAATAGGAAAGAAATTACAACCTGATAGGGAAGATGGGCATTTAAATTTAAAAAAAAGTGTGACGGATACCATATGACCCAGCAATCCCACTACTGGTCATATACCCTGAGAAAACCGTAATACAAAAAGAGTCATGTACCACAATGTTCATTGCAGCTCTATTTACAACAGCCAGGACATGGAAGCAACCTAAGTGTCCATAGACAGATGAATGGATAAAGAAGATGTGATGCATGTATACAATGGAATATTACTCAGCCATAAAAAGAAACGAAATTGAGTTATTTGTAGTGAGGTGGATAGACCTAGAGACTGTCATGCAGAGTGAAGTAGGTCAGAAAGAGAAAAGCAAATACCTTATGCTAACACATATATATGGAGTCTAAAAAAAAAAAAAAATGGTTCTGAAGAACCTAGGGGCAGGACATGAAATAAAGACGCAGATGTAGAGAATGGACTTGAGGACACAGAGAGTGGGAAGGGTAAACTGGGATGAAGTGAGAGAGTGGCACAGACATATATACACTACAAAATTAAAACAGATAGCTAGTGGGAAGCAGCCATATAGCACAGGGAGATCAGCTCGGTGCTATGTGACCACCTAGAGGAGTGAGATAAGGAGGGTGGGAGGGAGACGCAGAGGGAGGAGATATGGGGATATATGTATATGTATAGCTGATTCACTGTTATAAAGCAGAAACAAACACACTATTGTAAAGCAATTATACTCCAATTAAGTTGTTTTCAATAATTAATTAATTAATTTTTAAAAAGATCATATAGCTGATACACACACACACACTAAGTATCTACATACATACATGCACATATGCGTGTGTGTAATTAAATAATTCAATAATATATTTTTAGAAAGAAGCATGAGTTTAAAATTTTTTCTTGACGTTTATTTCATCTGGGAACTTCTCCAGTACCACTTTGAAAGAAACATGATTATATCATATTTAATTGAATTCAATACTTATGAATATCAACTTATTCTTTTAAGCATTCAGGGTTGTATGAATAGCAGTTATTTAAACAATTGAGCAAACAGATAAGCAAATGACACATTAAAAATATAGGTACATGTTTATACATATATATTGTAAAAAAGAATTCAGCTATGCATTTATGATTTGCACATTTTACTGTGTAGTCTGTTGTACCCAGAAAGTTCAATCAGAATGACCAAATGGCATGCTTTAGACAGCCTGCATTCTCCCACTACAGAAAAATAAATGCTTGAAAAAATATTTCATTAATTATCTATTGCTGAGTAATGAATTGCCCGCAGATATTATCTCATTTCATGGACCTAGAATTTGAGAAGAGCCTAGTTGGGTGGTTCTGACTCTGAGTCTCTCATTGGGTTGCAATCAAGTCTTGGCTAGGGCTGCAGGATCCACTACCAAGATGGCTTATTCACATGGCTATTGGCAGGAGGCCTCAGTTTCTTGTCATGTAAGTGTCTCCATTGGTAAGCTAGCTTCTGCCGAAGCAAATAACTCAGGAAAGAGAGAATGACCAAGACGGAAGTCATAGTGTATTTTCACAACCTATTCTCCCCAAAGTCACATAATGCTGTGTACTTTATTCATTAGAAGAAAGTCCCTAAGTTCAGCCCACACTCAAGCCTCCATCTCTTGAAGGGAGGAATGTCAAAGAGATGTGGACGTCATGTTTTCAAACCACCACAATTACCACGAAAAAGTAAAAAGTCAGATCACTAGGGGGAAGCTAGAGAGACAGAGCCAGTGGGATTTCTGATGAGGATGTATAGCCTTAGGCTGGAGGCTGAGGTTTTAATTTTCACATTGCAGGAAAAATAAACCAACCAACTTCAGTCTTTTCCCATGCCATGCAAATACCACCACTGACCCCACTACATAAAACCGGGATCTTAGAAGGATTATGACATATATAAAAATAGGAATAGAAAACATTACTCAAGAGCCCGTTGAGTATGCAAGGAAGCATGCACTATGACCATGGTTGTCCTCAGGTGTGTGTGGGGGGGTGGTATAAAGAGTCTTTAATCAAATTATTTTACCTCATTTCCTGTAAAATAGAGATAACATTAGTTTCCTAATCTATTTCACAGAGGTACTATAAAAGTAAAAGGAAATTATGACAATGCTACTTTGGAAAAACATAAAATTCTATATAAATATAAAGTAAAAGAAATGTCTAAGAGGGTCAAGTTTATCTTACTGTCAAGGGAAGTCCTCTTTTAGTATCTTAGAGGCAAAATTTAGATATATTTATTATCTGGTGTAGCTTTCAATTCAAACTAGATGATAGCTCTATCATCAGTTGATTGGGAAATGTGTCTTTAATTCAGTAAACACTTATCAACTGCCTAAAATATGATATCCATGTTAAGTGAGGATATACTGATAAATAGCACAGATAAAGAGGTCATGTCCATCATGGTGTTTACAGTTTAGCTGTTCTGTTCTTATTATCTCCATAGTTGAGGAAACTGAGGCTCTTTCCAAGTACCTCAACCAAAATCCAAGATCTAACTACCCCACTAAACCTAGGAATTGTACTGTGTTCTCTCCTCTTTCCCAGACTTCCTCCATTTTTATCTCCCTTCTTATTCAACTCCCCCACCCCACATCCCTTACTTCCCACTTAACTCTTTCTGCTGAGTTTTATCACCGTGATTGATTTGGTATCATCAATAATGTAAAAGTAACTATTTGTGAGCCAAATAATAATAATAGTAAAGCAAAGGTAAGTCTTTTGAGACAGCTAGGGATTCCAAAAGAGTTATTGATAGCAAGTAGGCAGGTCTTAAGTAAGAGTAAAAATTGCCCGAATGCCCTGTCATTAGATTTTTCATTCAAAGCATAGCTTTGAACTAAGGCCAATAAGCATTTCCTACAAGACTATCCCTTTGCACAGAGAAACAGACTGCTGTCGGCTAGATTTCTCTCAAGATATCTCCTAATTCCAAAATGGAGCAATTTAGGTACCTGAAATGACCAGCATTCTTCCCCCGCTTTATCTCATTTAGAGAAACCATCAAATATATGTATAATGTCCTGTAGAGCTAATGTCAATTCATTTTTAGATGTAAATAAATTTCACCCACCTGGCTTATCATTTTCCTATGTAGGGTAGGATCCTAGAATTCCAGAAGAGGGAACCATAAATTTTTCTCAGCAACAAGCCCCTAAGGTAGAAGGAAGTGTCAGGAATGCCTGCTGCTGTCTGGGCCTGTGAAGAAGAGGAGGTGTTAATGCCCATTTTAAGATGGCAAGTCTGTGTGAGGCACACCAGTATGCTGCTGTATACTGGCTTTCCTAAATACCCAAGGCAATCTGTCTTTGTCTGGAATAAACACAATTAAAACCTTCTAGTTCTTTCTTCTCCTTCTCTTCTTGTAATCTGCATTCACAGCACAGAATTCTCTGTTGGTTTTCCTGTGGGCTGTCCTTTTTTCCATCTTCCTTTCATGAAAACAATTCAAATCTCAGAATCTAGAATTCTTAATTGCTCTATCACCTAAACAGGAAGATGACTTCTCAAAGTAAGTTTCTGAACTAGTGATATCTCAGTAAGGGCTTTGGTTTGCAGCAAGGACCACATTCGGTGCAGGACACTGACGACATTGGATGATATACAGGGACGTGGGCCCCATAGGGAAAAATGGTATAGGAAACCAAGCTCTTGCATCATTTTATTTGCCATGAGCAACCAGCATGAGTTGTTTTTCTCCTAGATGGGAAGAAATTTTCACTAATCTTGTTCATCCTCTTATATAGTGTCCCTTGTAAAAAAGACTTCATATGTCTTTAAGTGTTTGATAAGGGTACAAAGGCTAGTCCGTGTGTGATTTACTTTACCTGGTCAGGTGATTTCTCTGTGGTTGTTTTTCACGATATACTTAACTGTTCTCTAAAGCTAATGTATAAATAAATCAGATAAGCTAATCACAAACTTAAGGAAGAAATGAAATCATTTAGAAGAGTTTCACAAATCTCTATCTCAGTCCAGCGTTTTTCTTCTTTTGCTGTCTGATAATATTATAAAGCTATGTATTTTATATAAAGAAGGTTCATTATCTTAATCATGACCTTTCCTAGAAAAAAAAGATAAAACAATGAGGGAATTCAGTTCATAGCTAGTACACAGGGATCAGCAACTAGCAAATGTATTAATTTAAATCTTGCTATTGTTATTTTATTGTGAAGGATAATCACCTTTTAGGTTAAGAAAGAGCTTATACATTCCCAAAAATTATCATGCTATAAAACAATGTCAAGTTTTCTTTAGAAGACATAGGAAAGTCAGCAAATACTTAGAAAATTTAACTGCCATATCTGTTAAAATAGCTATTAATGAATGTAATAAATTAGGTAAGCCAGTTTAAATATGTTGTTTTTAGTCGTAAGTATAAACCTAATCATAATTAACACATGTATCTTTTTTTTTGAATTTTATTTTATTTTTTATTCAGCAGGTTCTTATTAATTATCCATTTTATACATATTAGTGTATATATGTCATTCCCAATCTCCCAATTCATCACACGCCCCCCCCACCCCCAAGCCACTTTCCTCTCTTGGTGTCCATACGTTTGTTCTCTACATCTGTGTCTCTATTTCTGCCCTGCAAACTGGTTCATCTATAATACATGTATCTTAATCATTAGTAATTACTTAGTCAGAATTCCCAAATTTCACTATAGACTATTGGAACATCTGAACCAGAGCAGATATTTTTTTTTGCCCCCATTTTTAGCTTTTCTTTCAACCCTTTCCAAATCTAATCTTTGAATAGTCATTATAGAATGTTCTGGCATTGTACAAAACCAACAGTCTGCTAATCAGATGAAGATGAGTAGATTAGTAGAATTTTTTTTTTTTTTTTTGTATTTAAGACTTCATTTTGTTTCCTTTTAATATATATAAACATGATCTTTTGAATTCAAAATATTCATTTCAGTCATGGAGGCACAATGCCAGGTGTGTCAGAGAGAGGACTGGACATTTAGTGAACAAAAATGGAAAGCTAATGAATATGTAATGTACTCAGCCAAACCCTTCACCAGAGGCACATCATTTCTAATCTCTAGTTCTTCAGTTAATCCACAATTATAATTGAACCGTGTGCATTTCATTTGCATTGTCAATGTACTTTGCCTCATAGTCTTTGGGTTTTATTCTGTTTTTCTCAAGTACCAACTTTTTCAATAATACCAATTTTGCTTTAGTGGGATTGAGTCTGCTTTCACAGAGAGATGTTCTTTGATAGTGACAGAATCCATAAAATAAAAAAAAATAATGAAGGCATTTTCTAGGCACAGGCTGTTTCATCAGATTGTACCTAGTTTATTTTACAATGGTAAAATTGCCGAGACTTAGACAGCATTCTGATTGAATCATGAATATTCCAAAGGGGTAGATTAATCTGTGTGAACTACAGAACTCTGCTGAAACTTCTGTTTAACATTCTAAAGTGTGGAATTCATCTTCTTACGACACAAAAGAGCTTCCTATAATAAAGATTTTTTATAACAGCAATAAGGTGGCTCAGTGAGGTGTGGTTTTCATGAAATCATCACACTTCTGCCTTGTGCTATACAGTCCTCCGAAGTATATGATGCCATGTTGATGCCTTCCCTTCCTCACAGCTCTATTGCTCAGTTACTCAACGGGACCTTCCAAAATTACCTGCCTACTTAGAGCTATATTATAAATAAGCTAGGAGATCTAACGCAGTATTAATACTTTAACACATCACAATATTCTTTATGGCTCTTATGAATACAAATTATTGTAGCTTTGCACTGTAGCTCTGATGTAAAACAAACCAACCAACCAAAAGTACAGTCGAATTTAGAAAACGTCATGGTTTAGCAACATGGACTGTATACTTGTTGAAGCTTGGCTGATAATTATGCAAGTCATACCCTTACTAACCTGCATTGCTTTTTCCATGAAGCGTTCATTACGAGTTCAGGAATTAATTTGAATATTTTACTGTAACCCAGAATGTATGCTAATATTAAAATATATTTCTTCAAATTCTTATAAATTATTACATGAGAAGTATGTCACTTTTATTTACTGTTCAACTCAAAGTAGAATCTAAAAGACATATATTGATATTTTCAGTGATCTCTTAATTTTAATATTTTGAAGAATGATAGTTGGGTGTATCTTTTATTTCTCATTGGCAGAGAAAGTTGTATCCTCTTACATATTTCATGCATTTTAGTGTTTAGGTAGAATATTAAGGAAATATATGGTAGGGACCTATAAATGTCAATTATAAGAAGGGTTTTTGATTTATTAAACACTTTTCTAGGAGTGGGCCAAAATATTAAGCTTTGTGGACATAATTCTACATTTTTGACATTATAGAATAAATTTTTAAGAGTTGCTTTGAAATACTACATAACTGAAAATTCCATTATAAGTAATATCACACTCCCTGTGTTATACAAAATATATGCCTAGTTTAAAGTTTTATTTATTTCACAAATAATGCCATTTAAAATCATAGAGCACTTGTAAAAGATGAATAGCATGTTTTTAAGCTAATGGTACAATTAACCAAAGTTTTAGTTTATGGCCGGGCTTAACAGGTTTTTTTTCTAAACGTTCTGGGCAAGGAATCTAATGGTCTATTGCAAACTATATTCACAAAATGTCAGTGTTTGAAATTCAGTCAATAGATTACTTTTACCTACAATAGCAAAAATAATGCTAATGAATTTTCTGACCAAGTTTTTCCTGAGAGTATTTACATTGTTACAATACATAATCTCCCATCATTCCTTTGATTTGCCTTCTGATCATGCACATAACAGATTTCTTACAGGTTTTGGTTGTTACTTTGGACTGAATTGTGTCCTTCTAAAATGTGTATATTGAAGCCATAACCCCCGATATGACTGTATTTGGAGATAGGGCCATTATGGAGGTAATTAAGGTTAAATTAGGTCATAAAGGTGCAGCCATGATATATGATAGGATTAGCCTTCTTGTAAGAAGACAGCCCAGAGAACTAGCTCTTACTCTTTTTCTCTGCCATTGAGGACACAGCAAGAAGGTGGCTATCTTCAAGCTAGGGAGAGAGCTCTCTGAAATGGATCTGCTGTCACCTTGATCTTAGAATTCCTAGCCTCCAGAACTGTGGGAAATAAATATTTATTGTTTAAGCCACCCAGTCTGTGATAGTCTGTTATTGGAGCCTGAGCAGACTAATACAGTTGTTGTTTTTGCTTATTGTTTTCCTCACTCCCACATATCCCCTGAAGAAATAAAATTAACCAGATTAGGAAGCTGGTGTAAGCAGGGCAGAAGCAAGGTTTCAACTGTTGCTCCAAATTCTATCCTGTCTATATCATGCATCAACATCAGTTGGATTGAAAATGAAACACGATGCATTTTATACCTTACCAAAGATAGCATTTAATTTTCTTTAGCTACTACGTTACTCACGTTGTCAAAGTAAATATTTGAGACACCTTCCTACAGCCCTAGAGTGGAGATTACAAACTGATTAGTTGAAGAGTTCCACCTGGTTAATTTGAGGGCAACAGCCTCTGCCATGTCCTCCCACCCCATATTTTGACCAGAGAGAGGAACAGAACTAGAGGCTGTCTTCACGGCTTTTTCACCTCTTGCAATGTAGAGGCAGCCATCCTGGCTGCTGCCAATCAGTTAACCTCCCCCTACTTTCCCACCCATAAACCAGGACATCAATCTGCAAGTGTCAGGGAAATAAACTATGGTACCTCCTCAGAGAAAGCTGGAGGGATCTGTTAAATAACATGGCTCTAAATATCTTATGAGTTATGAAGGTGCAAAATGTCCATGGGAACAAACTTACTTTGTGAAATAGAAATTTGCCTAAATTACCCGTGTTGGATACGGTCAAACTGTGATTATTTTGCAGTGTATGTCTAATGTAGTTGACTCTGTTCTGAGAGCATTAAATACATCAATATCTGAATTTAACCAAACATGTAAGTGAACGCCTGATTCAAAACATGTCTTTTAGACTGCAGAAGACCTACTATTGTATGCTATCGTGGGGTACTTTCCTCTTTTTAAAAACTCCCATCTATTTCCAGAAAGTTTCAGAAACAGCTTTATTAGAAACATATGCACAAGGCACAAAGCAGGAAAATTAAAACAGGGTCACTGAGACCAAATATGCTAACCACAAGGGCTAATTTAGTTGCTGTATTGGCCTCCACTTGGCAAGCTTTATCCACAGCTTTTTTTTGTCCCCCTAGCAGTAACCTACCCCCAAATTGTTATTTTGGAATATGAAGCCTCATGAATAGTGCTGTCAACAATAAGTACAGAAATTATTTGCATATGAGTATTTCTTATAATTATAAAAAAGTCATAGACTTGAGCTTAGGTAGCACGCCACTGATCTATCTTTATCCAAATATTGAATTTAAGTGAACTAAAGGAAAGGGTACAAAGCATGATTTTCTCCCATTTTCCCCTACTAAAATTTCTTACAGCTAAGTTCTTCAAATTCTAAGCTTTTCCAAGAGTATTTCAAATATGATTCTTCCCACTTAAACATGAGTTTGTATATCACTTTGAAAAGTCTGCTTGAAAAGGATGAAAAAATTACAAAATGCATATCCTGTTGAACTAATACAGAACAGAAATCTTGCCTTTCTCATAGTCCCAGTCTCTTGCTGAAAATGGGGCTGATGCCCATTTCCTGCAGAGAATTGTAGACCTGGAACATGCAGCTGCCAGTTTTGACCCTCTGCCATATGCAGAACTGTTACATCCCATGGGGTAGAGGTTAGAATTTTGATCCACCTTCCACCCTCACTCCACAGAAAATTCCTCCAAAGGTTTAGTTGTGCCCAGTATTCAATCCTCCTATCAGAGTCGAATTCAGTATTGATATAGGTTTTATGCTTAATACATTCAGATCGTTTTCCTTTGCTTGATAGTGCATATGTTTTGCCTAGTTCATTGTAAACAGAGTTTTTCTATAGTGAAAAAATCATTGGGAAGAATTTTTAATTTATCTCTATGATTTTTCCTGAATACAAACTGAAGAGCTGCTTTAAACTTTTAAGGAATTATAGGCAATTGGCCCAATGTTTAAGGACATGTTTTTGATATTAGTTTCCTGGGTATCAAGTTCTTTAATTTAATAAACATCAGGAGATGCATTATCATTACGGAATAAATCATCTGTGAAATTTGATATTTTGAACGAAACAGTTTCTGAAATATAATCCTTTTAATTTCTTTTTAAACCAGAGTAATCTCTGAAAAGAAAATCAGCTGTACAATGTCAATCTGTACATCTTGAGACTTATTTTTCTAAAAATATTTTTGAACAGTATTTTAAAATCTATAAGTTTTTAAGTGCTTTTTTTCACCCAGCAGCTTTATTTTAACAATTCTATTTTTCTAATATTTTCACTTATAAATATCTCTAAATTGAAATCTAAAGAGTATATCCACTCACACTTATGCATATGTAATAATGTTATATTTTAAGTGGCACATAATATATAAAAAGAGAAATCAGTTTAATGGAGAAACTTTGTACCAAAATACCCCTTCCTTTTGGTATTTTCATCAGAAAAATTTTATGCTTTTTTGCTACTTAACAGCTGGGCTACTCAAATGAAACATAGCTAAGAGGCCTATTTGGCTTCCTATAATTCAGGGAATGCCAAGATGATGCCCCAGGGAAGTTGCAGTGTTTCCTCTGGAGAACGTGGGGTGGGATATGGTTGTGGTGTTTCTTACCACTGCAGCTGCAATTGGCCAGCATTCAGGACAGTGGAGAAAGATACTCTTTGCTCGTATTCCCAGACCAGAAGAATAATGCTGATGATACCACCACAGACAAAAGTCCTGGATTTATTTACAATGCTCACCTGCCATGCCTGTCCCATTATACATGTGACCAGAGAGCTTGGCCTTAGTTTGTCTGATTTAGCAGCCTTCCACAGAGGAAGAAAAACACAAATGTCCCTTTTCGTACCTAAGATTACAGCAGGTGTGTTCACATTGGAAATGCACTTCACTTGATCTTTCTTGTCAGAATGAGACAAATATATTTTGTTACCCAAGAAGAGAGGTGCAGGATTCAATGCAATGATGATATTTTAAGCTGATTACCACTACTCTTGTCTTAGTATTGAAACATCTTTTAAAAATGAAGTATGACACAGAGAAAGAAGTTAAACTGAGCATCAAGCAATGTTCAAGGCCCATCTACACCTGGATCTATGAGTCACATAGGAGTGATTAAAAAATATATATGAATAAATTGAAAGCAAAAGGTGACAAAAATTTGACATTTTGAGAATATGGAGAAGGGCCAATAACACTGGAAACTGAAAGAAGCAGTTTCCCAGAGATATTTTATTTTCTTTAGTCAGTACAGTGCAACAAGAACTTATTAAGCTCTTGCTGTGTTCCAGGCCTGAAGTCAGGTGTTCTATAAACAAGTAGGTGTATGTTTCCTCCACTGACCCTGGAGGGTTTAGATAGGAACCGAGTGAACATGCAAGGAAAAACTGTCATACAATGGAATGCATACTTTGTTAGCAACAGGAAGAAAGAGCTATTGCACTCAAGAGAGAAGAATAAATGTATGTCTTCTGTAAGAGAGGATGGGCCCAGAGAATGCTTCCGAAAGGAAGCTGTTTCTGAAGTATTTTGTCAGAAAACATCTGGAGAAAACAGTACAGGCCAAACAAAAGCAAAGAGGAATTTGGCTGAAATGCTAGGTGCTAGTGTGGTGTTTTGATGGAAATGAGGTTTAACAGAGGAGTGGAAATGGCTCCAAGTAAGGTGATGTTAATATTGGCTGGGGCTAGATTTTGAAGGGCCTTGACTATTATAAGAAGGAGTTTGGATTTCATAAAGCCCTTGGAAACGGACCTTTATAAGATCCTGAAAGATAGTTTTTTAGGAGGGGAATAATAAGAGAAAGATCAGAAGTAGCCAACACATTCCCAGATGAGAGGATAATGGCTGAGCTAAGGCAAAGGCTGTGATATTGAAGAGACAATAATGAATGAGGGTTTATTTATTTTATTCCAAATATTACTGGTCCAGAGAGATACACCTTGAAAGGAGATTTGGAAAATTAATAAGTTTGGGAAATACTGGATCACATTTTATTTTATTTACAGTCCACATAAAACACTAGGTACCAGTTACTCTTCCTAAGTAACTACAAATATTGACTCATTCAATTCTCATGCTAAAACCTTATGAGGTAGGACCTATTCTCATCCCCATTTTGCAGGTGAAAAACATCATGCCTACCTAGAATTCCACCTTAGAAAGAGGCAGAGCTGGGGTGGGAAATAATGGCTCTAAACTACTAGGCCTGCAGCCTTGTAATAGAAGCCCTTTGGCCAAGGGGACTATCAGTTCTGATTTGCATATTAATGCATCAGAATGGAATTAAAGATTAAAACAAAAACTTTACTAATTCTATCATTTCCTAAAAACATTTTTTCACAGCAACTTTCTTTTTCCATTTTTTGTTTTTTATTTTAATTTATTTTTAAACATCTTTATTGGAGTATAATTGCTTTACAATGGTGTGTTAGTTTCTGCTTTATAACAAAGTGAATCAGTTATACATATACATTTGTCCCCATACCTCGTCGCTCTTGCGTCTCCCTCCCGCCCCCACCACCCCCGTCCCTATCCCACCACTCTAGATGGTCACAAAGCACAGAGCTGATCTCCCTGTGCCATGCGGCTGCTTCCCACTAGCTATCTGTTTTACATTTGGTAGTGTATATATGTCCATGCCACTCTCTCACTTTGTCCCAGTTTACCCTTCCCCCTCTCCATGTCCTCAAGTCCATTCTCTAGCAGGTCTGTGTCTTTATTCCCATCCTGCCCCTAGGTTCTTCATAACCTTTTTTTTTTTTTTAGATTCCATATATATGTGTTAGCATACGGTATTTGTCTTTCTCTTTCTGACTTACTTCACTCTGTATGACAGACTCTAGGTCCATCCCCCTCACTACAAATAACTCAATTTCATTTCTTTTTATGGTTGAGTAATATTCCATTGTATATATGTGCCACATCTTCTTTATCCATTCGTCTGTCAGTGGACACTTAGGTTGCTTCCATGTCCTGGCTATTGTAAATAGAGCTGCAATGAACATTGTGGTACATGACTCTTTTTGAATTACGGTTTTCTCAGGGTATATGCCCAATAGTGGGATTGCTGGGTCGCATGGTAGTTCTATTTTTAGTTTTTTAAGGAACCTCCATACTGCTTTCCATAGTGGCTGTATCAATTTACATTCCCACCAACAGTGCAAGAGCGTTCCCTTTTCTCCACACACTCTCCAGCATTTATTGTTTGTAGATTTTTTGATGATGGCCATTCTAACTGGTGTGAGGTGATACTGTATTGTAGTTTTGATTTGCATTTCTCTAATGATTAGTGATGTTGAGCATCCTTTCATGTGTTTGTTGGCAATCTGTATATCTTCTTTGGAGAAATGTCTATTTAGGTCTTCTGCCCATCTTTGGATTGGGTTGGTTTTCTTTTTGACATTGAGCTGCATGAGCTGCTTGTAAATCTTGGAGATTAATCCTTTGTCAGTTGCTTCATTTGCAAATATTTTCTCCCATTCTGAGGGTTGTCTTTTTGTCTTGTTTATGGGTTCCTTTGCTGTACAAAAGCTTTTAAGTTCCATTAGGTCCTATTTGTTTATATTTGTTTTTATTTCCATTTCTCTAGGAGGTGGGTCAAAAAGGATCTTGCTGTGATTTATGTCATAGAGTGTTCTGCCTATGTTTTCCTCTAAGAGTTTGATAGTGTCTGGCCTTACATTTAGGTCTTTAATCCATTTTGAGTTTATTTTTGTGTATGGTGTTAGGGAGTGTTCTAATTTCATTCTTTTACATGTAGCTGTCCAGTTTTCCCAGCAGCACTTATTGAAGAGGCTGTCTTTTCTCCATTGTATATTTTTGCCTCTTTATCAAAGATAAGGTGACCATATGTGTGTGGGTTTATCTCTGGGCTTTCTATCCTGTTCCATTGATCTATATTTCTGTTTTTGTGCCAGTACCATACTATCTTGATTACTGTAACTTTGTAGTATAGTCTGAAGTCCAGGAGCCTTATTTCTCCAGCTCCATTTTTGTTTCTCAAGATTGCTTTGGCTATTCAGAGTCTTTTGTGTTTCCATACAAATTGTGAAGTGTTTTGTTCTAGCTCTGTGAAGAATGCCAGTGGTAGTTTGATAGGGATTGCATTGCATCTGTAGATTGCTTTGGGTAGTATAGTCATTTTCACAACGTTGGTTCTTCCAGTCCAAGAACATGGTATATCTCTCCATCTGTTTTTATCATCTTTAATTTTTTTCATCAGTGTCTTATAGTTTTCTGCATACAGGTCTTTTGTCTCCTTAGGTAGGTTTATTCCTATGTATTTTATTATTTTTGTTGCAATGGTAAAAGGGAGTGTTTCCTTAATTTTTCTTTCAGATTTTTCATCATTAGTGTATAGGAATGCAAGAGATTACTGTGCATTAATTTTGTATCCCTCTACTTTACCAAATTCATTGCTTAGCTCTAGTAGTTTTCTGGTAGCATCTTTAGGACTCTCTATGTATAGTATCATATCATCTGCAAACAGTGACAGCTTTACTTCTTCTTTTCCAATTTGGATTCCTTTTATTTCTTTTCCTTCTCTATTGCTGTGGCTAAAAGTTCCCAAACTGTTGAATAATAGTTTTGAGAGTGGGCAACCTTGTCCTGTTCCTGATCTTAATGGAAATGGTTTCAGTTTTTCACCATTGAGGGTGATGTTGGCTGTGGGTTTGTCTTATATGGCCTTTATTATGTTGAGATAAGTTCACTCTATGCCTACTTTCTGGAGGATTTTTATCATAAACCGGTGTTGAATTTTGTTGAAAGCTTTTTCTGCATATACTGAGATGATCATATGGATTTTATTCTTCAACTTGTAATATGGTATATCACATTGATTGATTTGCGTTTATTGAAGAATCCTTGCATCCCTGGGATAAACCCCACTTGATCATGGTGTATGATCCTTTTAATGTGCTGTTGGATTCTGTTTGCCAGTATTTTGTTGAGGATTTTTGCATCTATGTTCATCAGTGATATTGGCCTGTAGTTTTCTTTCTTTGTGACATCTTTGTCTGGTTTTGGTATCAGGATGTTAGTGGCCTTGTAGAATGAGTTTGGGAGTGTTCCTGCCTCTGCTGTATTTTGGAAGAGTCTGAGAAGGATAGGTGTTAGCTCTTCTGTAAATGTTTGATAGAATTCGCCTGTGAAGCCATCTGGTCCTGGGCTTTTGTTTGTTGGAAGATTTTTAATCACAGTTTCAATTTCAGTGCTTGTGATTGGTCTGTTAATATTTTCTATTTCTTCCTGGTTCCGTCTCAGAAGGTTGTGCTTTTCTAAGAATTTTTTTTTTTTCATTTTTTAAAGTCCCATAGTACTAATGCCCCATGGAACTCAGTTTAGGAAATAATAGAAGAAGAGAAATAATTCAGAAGTAGAAAGCAATAAATGTTGGTAACCAAAATTCCCTTAATTATTCTATTTTAAGTTATTTTTATTATAATGTTATTATATCAACACAATTATAGATTATATAGTCATTTGATTATATCAACATTTATACTCTTCTTAATATATTTTCAGTAAAGAAGAGAGGGTTGCTTCGTTCTAAAATAAGAAAATCAGAAGAAAAAGAAAGGCACAAAATAGAAAAGAAAAAAAGTTCTTTTCTAGATGTAAGTCAGAAATGAAGCTAAAGTTTTATAAGAACTCCCATAATTTCCAGGTTTACTTTTGGGCTTGTTCTCAATCCTGTTGCATTGTTCTCAGCTTCCTTTACCTTTCACTCTTACTTATTCAAGCATCACTCTGAATGTGGAAGTTGATGGCAGTGTGGATAATTAGGATTAGTCTTTTGGGGTGATGGGGGAAAAAAAGAGATGAAGCAAGAAGGGGCAAGCTGGAAGGTGGTTCTGCATAGGATTTGAAATTTTAAATTCCTAAACCCAGGATTACATATTTGATCCTACTTCTTCTTTGTAGCCCTGGGAGGTATGTATTATTATCAGCCCATATTACAGAGGAGGAAACTGAGGTTGAGAGAGAGAAATGGCTAGGGCTTGGCAGCACGCGGCTGTCAGCATTGGCATCAGCATCATAACAGTTAACATTTGTTGAAAACTACTACTTTCCAAGTATTGCACTGAGCTCTTTACATGCATAAGCATATGTGATTTTCACAACTCTGTGAGGTAGGCCCTATTATAATCCCCATTGAAAAGGTAAATAAGCTGAGACTTAGAAGTTTAGCAACTCTCCCAAGGCCACATAGCTAGCAAGGCATGGAATCTGGATTCTAATCCAGGCAGGCTGACAGCAGAGTGCACGCTGGTAATCACTCCACCATGTATTACCAATAATATGTGATACAAGTAACAGTCAAGGCAGAAGAAAGGGCCTCACATGAATGTCTGTAGAAGTGCTTGCCCCTAACCTAGCAGGGTGTACTTGTCTGTTTACTAATCTTCCTTCTCCACTCTACAGTTGGCTGCACCAGGGCAGATACTGTGCTATTATACTGCTGTGATGGTCTGACCTCTTAGCATGGTTCTTGTTATCTAGAAGATTACATAAATGGTTCTTGAATGAATCAATGAATGATTGAATGAAGAAAGCCGTGAGCAACTACATGTGTTTTAATCCAACTGTTTGAAATTAACCTGGTGGCTTCTACAAGCCCCTGAGGAGCTGCCTTCTTCATCCCAACTCTCTACCCGTAGTCTCTGCTCCATATTCGGGCATCTAGTTCCTACAGCAGTGGGGGAAATTCCTCCCATGTCTGTCTCAGCCTGCCTGATCCATTGAGCCATGGAGCAGTTCAGTTTTCTACCCATTGTAAAACCTCACATTTTGTCATGTATTTTCACATACGTCATCACATTCGATTCATGTAGCAACTCTGTGCGGTAGACAGGGTATTTTTACTTTTCTCTAGAACTCAAGGAAGAGATTGGCAGTAAGTGGCAGGATGGCAAATCCAGTTCTCCTGTAGCTTCATAACTTTCCCACTGAATACGTGTATGTATGCAACTACTCCATTGCATGCCCTGGTTAGAACTACTACCAGGCATGACTTCCACAAGTAATGAGTCAATGAAGAGACATGAGTAAGCAGGCATTAAACATTTCCCACCAGTGGATGATTTTTTGTTGTTGTTGTTTTGTTTTGTTTTCCGGTACGCGGACCTCTCGCTCCGGACGCGCAGGCTCAGCGGCCATGGCTCACGGGCCCAGCCGCTCTGCGGCATGTGGGATCCTCCCGGACCGGGGCACGAACTCGTGTCCCCTGCATCGGCAGGCGGACTCCCAACCAGTGCGCCACCAGGGAAGCCCCAGTGGATGATTTTTTAAAGGAACTTCCTTCCCCAAAATGAATGGGCAAGTTTCACCAGGTTGTGGTTTGCACCTATCATTAATACACAAATAAATCATCAAACTGATTCTGTACTGACGCTATTATTCCCCACAAGTGACCCCAACAATAGTGCTGTATTTGAACAAATATCAAAGTACTGTGAGTTCAAGAGGTAGCAGAATATAGTGATTAGCAGCACAGACTGAACCCAGAAGGTCTGGTTCAAAGTGTGGTCCTGCCATTTATAAGTCTGTGGTCTTGGTTAAGTTACATAACCTCGCTGGCCCTTAGTTCCTTCGTCTGTAAAAAGTAGTAGTGTTAGTACGCATCACAGAGGCTTGCTGAGAGGATTAAATGAGTTAACATATATCTATAGTGCTGACCACACAGGAGGCATTATGCAAATGTATCTATCAATATTTCTGCCTATAGTGTATTTTTAAACAGAGCTTTGGGGAAAAAATGGAAGTACTTGATAAAAATATTGGATTTCCCTTCTCCCATTTCCCAGTTTAAAATTTTGTAAATGTGCACAAAAAAGCCTCATGAGGAGGTTTCATTGACAGACTTCACCCTGGCGAAGATGTTAAATGGCCTTACTTACTTTCTCCTAATTGAGCAGCTCTAATAAGCTTGATCAGCTTTCCCTCCCCCACCTCCCTGCTTTGTAAAAGTATAAAAAAAAAAAAAAAAGATTCTTCCCTTAACTGGTTTAACATTTAACAGTCACCAAGAGAAACTGTTCCATCATGGTGTCTTCCGAGTTAGTGGACTAGAACAAATTCAGCCCATTTAATCGTATGGCATCAGGCAGTGCTGAAAATGCAATTTGTTGGGAAATTTGTTTTTGCATTTGCTATTAGAAGCCAAGTGTTCAGCTCTTTTGCAGCTCTCCACTGGACCTTATCAGGGAACACACTAGCTGGAGGGCATTGGTAGCACTGATCACTCGGAAGGAAACCCAACAGCTGTGTTTTTGACAGCTGGAGCAGGCCTGATGTCCATCAGCAAATATCCTGGATACCTTGCACTTCTCCTTAGCTACAAGGAGACAGGCAGCACTCTGTTGGTTTGGGAATGAGAGTTCTTTTGTGGTTGCCATTTTGTCTGCAGGGTGGTAGGCACTAGAATTTGTTTATGTTCATCTGTTTGTCAGATATTCGCTGTCATTCTTATTATAAAAATAGGTAAGAAATAAAAGAAGATGAAATGTACCAGGAACATGACAAGGCCTTTAGCAAACAAAAGCATACATACAACTATATTCAAAAAATAAAGCTAAACAAGGGACAAGCTTTGCTATGGAAAAGGGAAAGGAAGCCCTTGGGATCTGTTGCATTTTTCCTGCTCCTGTATTGCCTTTTACGTGTATGTTATTTTTTTGGTTTTTGGTTTTTTTTGCGGTATGCGGGCCTCTCACTGCTGTGGCCTCTCCCATTGCGGAGCACAAGCTCCGGACGCGCAGGCTTAGCGGCCACGGCTCACGGGCCCAGCCACTCTGCGGCATGTGGGATCTTCCCAGACCGGGGCACGCACCTGTGTCCCCTGCATCGGCAGACGGACTCTCAACCACTGCACCACCAGGGAAGCCCAGTGTACGTTGTTTTAATCATAAGATGTGCAGTGAAGAGAAGGATGATCAGCTGTTCTTTAGTTTCCTCTGGCCTCGCACTTCACTTTCATCTACCCATCTCACTTGAAAAAGGACCCATATTGAGGAACATTCGGGACACGCTGTTGGATGCTAAATGTGCCTTTTGGCATGATGTGTCAGTACATCTGAATACAGAGGGACTAAAATCTGTACCTTTACAATATGTCTGTAATAAATGCAACTTAATCACCCAGGTCATTTGGACCTAATCAATGGTGATCTCTTACAAATCAAGAGAGGAAAACAATAGCATTTGGTTTTTCAAGCATAGTTTGAAATCATTTTAAGTGTAATTACAAACATAATGCATTTAATTTAGCATAGAGTACTTTCAAATGCCCATGACTGTGTACAAATAATAGGGCAGTACTGTGTCTTGTGTTAACTTTTGTCCATATATCTGCATAAATATGGAGAAATCTTCCCTGTTGTCTCAAAAGCACCAGGTTTCTCAGACTTCCCCATACCCCTACCAGCTGCTTCCTAGTTAATGATACTTATTTCCTTCTCTCAGTTAATGAGTTCAGCTAAAGAGATGTAAAGTTAATCCTGTTTATTAAGATCTCTAACAGAATCTTGAACCACTGTGTATAGTAGTTTATTAAACCATCTTGAGAAAGTAAGTTTTAGAATTTTCACTTAAAAGCCTACTTTGGGATTTTGTGTGATTATTTTATCTTCATTGAATAAATAATTGTGTAATAATAGTTAAAATTTTAATCAGCATCTTACTCTTTTTTTTTTTTTTTTTTAGATGTTGGGGGTAGGAGTTTTTATTTATTTATTTTGCTGTGTTGGGTCTTCGTTTCTGTGCGAGGGCTTTCTCTAGTTGTGGCAAGTGGGGGCCACTCTTCATCACGGTGCGTGGGCCTCTCACTGTCGCGGCCTCTCTTGTTGCGGAGCACAGGCTCCAGACACGCAGGCTCAGTAGTTGTGGCTCACGTGCCCAGTTGCTCCGTGGCATGTGGAGTCCTCCCAGACCAGGGCTCCAACCCGTGTTCCCTGCATTAGCAGGCAGATTCTCAACCACTGCACCACCAGGGAAGCCCTCAGCGTCTTACTCTTAACCTGACCTAAAAAGATAGGTCACACTCTCAGAAGTTAGAGCCTATGGAATCTTATAGATCTCCAGGCTCATCCCTCATTTTAGAGGTGAGAATTCAAAGGCAAAGGCCAAGTGACTTATATCAAGACACATGGTACAGGAGGAAAGCCAGACCTAGCTCCTGCTGCAGTGTTCTTTTTACCACATCCACTCCCTAAAAGCAAAGGAAAAACTAGGTCAGACTGTAACAGTTGAAAGATTGCATCACATGAGAGTGACACACCAACTGCTCTCTTAGTAGGATTGATATGGAGTGCGGTATTCATATCAGTACACAGAGCTCATCTGTGTATCACTTCTTTACCTGGTAGTCAGATCATGCTCATAGAGTCTGAGTGGCCTTGACTGTGTCTGCACAATACTTCTATCTCAACATGCCAGATTTCTTGCTCCCTCTTACATTTTTCTCCCAACTTTCTATTGATTGGCTATGTAGGGCATTTTTAAAATGGAATGAGCTAGCAAGCAGTTAAAATAAGCATTTGCTTTGCTGCTCAATTGATTTGACCCAGATACTCTTGTAGGAATATACCACTGATAGATTTAAAATCACAAATTGTAAACAAACAAACTAAATCATGGGAAGGTAAAATAGGAAAATGTAAAGGATGGCTGGAAAAAAAATAAGAACTAGCATAAAATAACTGTTTCAGCCTATGCGGAAAAATCACAAGGAAGTCTACAGGTGGCAGGGGACGTTCTCTGTGTACTAGTGAAATTGCTCTGATTTTCCTTAGTCTTTGGCAATAATTTTATGGCAGTTGTTAATTTTAATTTTTTTCTTCTACATATGTGCTAATAGAATATTTTAAGCAATAAAGAACATTGCTAAGAACACAAAATTCTTAATAGCACGCAATGTACTTGTCTCTTCCTTCCCTTTTTCACTCAACAGTATACCATGAAGATTATTCCATAGCAGTATATAGAGATATCCCTCATTCCTTTCACAGTTACATAGCTCTCCATTACATGGACACACCATAATTTATTCTACCAGTCTGCTACTGATGGACATTCGAGTTGTTTCAAGTAGTTTGCTATTACAAATAGTCTTACAATGAATAACGTTGTGTATATACCATTAGATATTTCTGCCAGTGTACTTTTGGGATAGAGGTCTAGAATTGGGATTTCTGGGTCAGTTTGGCTAGATGTTGCCAAATTTTCCTGAATACTAGTTGTAACATTTTGCATTCCCCCAGCAATGTAACAGAGACCATCTCTCTACAAAGCAAGTCTTCACGAGGTTCCACCAACATCGTATGGTGTTAAACTTCTGAATTTTTTATCCAATAGCTTTAGTGTATATTCCTTATTATGAGCAAGATTCAAACATCTTTACATATGGTACAGAGACTTTTTTTTTTTTTTTTTTTTTTTTTTTTTTTTGCGGTACACGGGCCTCTCACTGTTGCGGCCTCTCCCGCTGTGGAGCACAGGCTCCGGACGCGCAGGCCCAGCGGCCACGGCCCACGGGCCCAGCCGCTCCGCAGCATGTGGGATCCTCCCAGACCGGGGCACGAACCCGTGCCCCCTGCATCGGCAGGCGGAACCCCAACCACTGCACCACCAGGGAAGCCCCGGTACAGAGCCATTTGCATTTCTTTTTCTGTGAATTGTTTAGTTCTCCAACCTATTTTTCTGTAGGATTTTTTTTTCCCTAATTTTAGGAGCTCTTTATATTTTAGGAAAATATAATCTATTTACTGACACCTCCAAAATGAATATCCCCAGTACTGACTTCTACATGAAACTCAAGATTCCTGTGTCCAACTCTCTACTCCACATCTTCACGTGGTTATCTATTATGCATCTAAAATTTAACAAGTTCAAGATGGAAATCCTGATTTCTCACCACATGCTAAGTCTTCTCTCTAGTCTTCTCCCACTCAGTAAAGCAGCTTCATCATTCTAGGTTTTTCGGTCCGAGAAGCTTAGAGTCATCCTTGACTGTCCTCATTTTCAGTTTGCACAGTGATTCCATCAACAATCTGGGTTGATTCGACTTTCATAATATATCCAACATCTTACTACTTCTCTTCAAATCTGTTCAACTCTGATCTGAGCTGTTATCTCACAGCTGGATTATTGCAATAGCCTCCCTGCGGATCTCTTTTGCCTCTCCCTCCCCTATCCCCAGTATGGTCTTCACATACTTGCCAGAGTGTCCCTTTAAAAACACGTAAGATCATGCCCTTCCTCTGCTCACAAGTCTCCAGTGTCCCCCCATCATAAAATCAAAAGTCCTTTGAATGCTCTGTGAAGCTATATGTCATCTGGTCCACCATCTTCTATCACTCCCTAGCTCCTGCTTCCGTCCCTAGCACTCAGTTTCAGCAACACTGGCCTCTGTTGTCCTTGGAGCGAACTCATCTTATGCTAGCCACAAGCCTTTTAACCTCTGCCAACCCCTGTAACTGGAATGCTTTTCTCCCAAGGTATATCCATGGCTCACCCTTTCATTTTCTTTTAATTGGTGCTTGTAATGTTCCACATCCATAAGTACTTTCATGAAAGCTCCCCACCCCCCAAAATAATAAGCCTAGACTGTGCTACACTCACTACTCCCCTTTATCATGCTCTTCCCATCGAGACACTTAGGACCAACTGACTTAATGATTTGTTTATTGTGTTGTTTGCTTCCCCCGCTGGAGAGTAACCATGAGGACATGCACTTTGTCTAGTTCACTGCTGTGTCCAAAGCTTCTGGAAGAGTGCCTGGCACAAAGTAGGAACTCTGTAAATTTTTTATACATGAGTGAATGAATGAATAAAAGAACAGATGAATATAAAGTTATATTTTATTGACTTTGCAATTACATCAGGCAGAAATAACTGCAAACTAGCATAATGACAAAAACTAAAGCCTATAAGAAAGGTCTAAAAATGAATACTTGGTTTTAGGAAAACCGTGGTCAGTATCACCTTGGATAATGCAAAGAAAAGAAAAATCTCTTAATGATGCTTTGTTTTATAGAATTCTATGGAATGATGTTTTGTACAGAATCTAAATTTTGGAATACCTTTATAGATTGTTTTGTACCATAATCATCATCATCATCATTATTATTTTTATTGTCATTATTAGAAGTAACTGAGCATGAATCCTGAGCAATGTATCACTAAGTACTTAGAATTACACACATGATCCCCACTCATCAAGAGGAGGGAGATCAGTGTATAGTTCAATATGAACTGGTAAAGAACCTAGTTGATATTTACAGTATTATGTGATTACATGAGAGGCACTGGTTTCAGTTGTCTGAATTAGACATGTTTACTTAGTGTTCTAACATGAATATGAAACTTGATTGGAATTCATTTGGAAACAACAAGAATTCTTCCTACCTGCTGTTTCTTAGTTAAGAGAAGATTCAAATTCAATTCAAGAAGATACTCTTTTTTTCTTTAATAAGTGATTTATAATTTCACTGGTTCTAATTTACTGTAAGCAAAGCATCAGGTTAGTAATGTGTTTAATATGAGTTATTAAGTTCCCATTAGACTATATTACCACCCCTAGAGATCTGCAAAGCTACTCTGAATTAATTTACATTCTGTAATGGCCACACACTTCACCTTTTATTAAATGCCACGGATACTTTAGGGTGTATATCCTAACATGCTCCTCCAAGAACAATTAGTCATCTTATGAACGCTGAAATTCCTAGTTCTGTATATTGTTTTATAATGATAATGGTTCTTGAAGTTTTTTTGGTTCTTCATATATATAAATATATACATGTATGTATGTATGTATAGGCACAGTTTCCAGGTAATCCATGTCCAAATCCATGTTCACGAAGCTGCAACAGGGCCAAAAGTACATTGACTATTTACACTTTTTCCAACTTTTCAAAGCCATCAATTTAGAACCGCCTTCTAATTGGCTGATTTAATATTTGATTGCAATGTCTTGCATAAATATGTACAATCTAAACAATTCATCGGTACATTTTATCAAAATTGAGCCAGATCTATGTAGGGTGTACCTACTCTATAACTGGAATAAAGGGGTTTGTGAGTATTGCCTACAGAACTTGAGTTCCCAATAATGCTTAGAAGTGAGGAAACTATTTATTTTAAATTTTATTTATTTATTTTGGCTGCATTGTTTCTTTGTTACTGTGCACGGGCTTTTCTCTACTTGCAGCGAGCAGGGACTACTCTTCGTTGCCGTGTGCGGGCCTCTCATTGCGGTGGCTTCTCTTGTTGCGGAGCACAGGCTCTAGGCATGTGGGCTTTAGTAGTTGCGGCACACGGGCTCAGTAGTTGTGGCTTGCGGGCTCTAGAGCGCAGGCTCAGCAGTTGTGGAGCACGGGCTTAGTTGCTCCATGGCAAGTGGGATCTTCCCGGACCAGGGATCGAACCCGTGTCCCCTGCATTGGCAGGCGGATTCTTAACCACTACACCACCAGGGAAGTCCAGAAACTTTCTAAAGTGTCTAAACTAGGCTTTGTCCAAACATAAATGGATTAAACTAGCTGACAAAGTTTTAATAGCATATTAGCACTATCAATAAATTTATGAATTTGATTTTTTTTAACATCTTTATTGGAGTATAATTGCTTTACAATGGTATGTTAGTTTCAGCTTCACAACAAAATGAATCAGTTATATATATACATATATTCCCATATCTCTTCCCGCTTGCGTCTCCCTCCCTCCCACCCTCCCTATCCCACCCCTCCAGGCGGTCACAAAGCACCGAGCTGATCTCCTGTGCTATGCGGCTGCTTCCCACTAGCTATCTACCTTACGTTTGGTAGTGTATATATGTTCATGCCTCTTTATCGCTTTGTCACCGTTTACCCTTCCCCCTGCCCATAGCCTCAAGTCCATTCTCTAGTAAGTCTGTGTCTTTATTCCTGTTTCACCCCTAGGTTTTTCATGACATTTTTTTTTTTTTTCTTAAATTCCATATATATGTGTTAGCATACGGTATTTGTCTCTCTCTTTCTGACTTACTTCACTCTGTATGACAAACTCTAGGTCTATCCACCTCATTACAAATAGCTCAATTTCGTCTCTTTTTATGGCTGAGTAATATTCCATTGTATATATGTGCCACATCTTCTTTATCCATTCATCCGATGATGGACACTTAGGTTGTTTCCATCTCTGGGCTATTGTAAATAGAGCTGCAATGAACATTTTGGTACATGACTCTTTTTGAATTATGGTTTTCTCAGGGTATATGCCCAGTAGTGGGATTGCTGGGTCATATGGTAGTTCTATTTGTAGCTTTTTAAGGAACCTCCATACTGTTCTCCACAGTGGCTGTATCAATTTACATTCCCACCAACAGTGTAAGAGGGTTCCCTTTTCTCCACACCCTCTCCAGCATTTATTGCTTCTAGATTTTTTGATGATGGCCATTCTGACTGGTGTGAGATGATATCTCATTGTAGTTTTGATTTGCATTTCTCTAATGATTAGTGATGTTGAGCATTCTTTCATGTGTTTGTTGGCACTCTGTATATCTTCTTTGGAGAAATGTCTATTTAGGTCTTCTGCCCATTTTTGGATTGGGTTGTTTGTTTTTTTGTTATTAAGCTGCATGAGCTGCTTATAAATTTTGGAGATTAATCCTTTGTCAGTTGCTTCATTTGCAAATATTTTCTCCCATTCTGAGGGTTGTCTTTTGGTCTTCTTTATGGTTTCCTTTGCTGCGCAAAAGCTTTTAAGTTTCATTAGGTCCCATTTGTTTACTTTTGTTTTTATTTCCATTTCTCTAGGAGGTGGGTCAAAAAGGACCTTGCTGTGATTTATGTCATAGAGTGTTCTGCCTATGTTTTCCTCTAAGAGTTTGATAGTTTCTGGCCTTACATTTAGGTCTTTAATCCATTTTGAGCTTATTTTTGTGTATGGTGTTAGGGAGTGATCTAATCTCATACTTTTACATGTAGCTGTCCAGTTTTCCCAGCACCACTTATTGAATAGGCTGTCCTTTCTCCACTGTACATTTCTGCCTCCTTTGTCAAAGATAAGGTGACCATATGTGCGTGGGTTTATCTCTGGGCTTTCTATCCTGTTCCATTGATCTATATTTCTGTTTTTGTGCCAGTACCATACTGTCTTGATTACTGTAGCTTTGTAGTATAGTCTGAAGTCAGGAAGCCTGATTCCTCCAGCTCCATTTTTCGTTCTCAAGATTGCTTTGGCTATTCGGGGTCTTTTGTGTTTCCATACAAATTGTGAAAATTTTTGTTCTAGTTCTGTGAAAAATGCCAGTGGTAGTTTCATAGGGATTGCATTGAATCTGTAGATTGCTTTGGGTAGTAGAGTCATTTTCACAATGTTGATTCTTCCAATCCAAGAACATGGTATATCTCTCCATCTATTTGTATCATCTTTAATTTCTTTCATCAGTGTCTTATAATTTTCTGCATACAGATCTTTTGTCTCCTTAGGTAGGTTTATTCCTAGATATTTTATTCTTTTTGCTGCAATGGTAAATGGGAGTGTTTTCTTGATTTCACTTTCAGATTTTTCATCATTAGTATATAGGAGTGCCAGAGATTTCTGTGCATTAATTTTGTATCCTGCCACTTTACCAAATTCATTGATTAGCTCTAGTAGTTTTCTGGTAGCATCTTTAGGATTCTCTACGTATAGTATCATGTCATCTGGAAACAGTGACAGCTTTACTTCTTCTTTTCCGATTTGGATTCCTTTTATTTCCTTTTCTTCTCTGATTGCTGTGGCTAAAACTTCCAAAACTATGTTGAATAAGAGTGGTGAGAGTGGGCAACCTTGTCTTGTTCCTGATCTTAGTGGAAATGCTTTCAGTTTTTCACCTTTGAGGACGATGTTGGCTGTGGGTTTGTCATATATGGCCTTTATTATGTTGAGGAATGTTCCCTCTATGCCTACTTTCTGCAGGGTTTTTATCATAAATTGGTGTTGAATTTTGTCAAAAGCTTTCTCTGCATCTATTGAGATGATCATATGGTTTTTCTCCTTCAATTTGTTAATATGGTGTATCACGTTGATTGATTTGCGTATATTGAAGAATCCTTGCATTCCTGGAATAAACCCCACTTGATCATGGTGTATGATCCGTTTAATGTGCTGTTGGATTCTGTTTGCTAGTATTTTGTTGAGGATCTTTGCATCTATGTTCATCAGTGATATTGGCCTGTAGTTTTCTTTCTTTGTGACATCCTTGTCTGGTTTTGGTATCAGGGTGATGGTGGCCTCGTAGAATGAGTTGGGGAGTGTTCCTCCCCAACTCCCCTTTTGGAAGAGTCTGAGAAGGATAGGTGATAGCTCTTCTCTAAATGTTTGATAGAATTCGCCTGTGAAGCCATCTGGTCCTGGGCTTTTGTTTGTTGGAAGATTTTTAATCACAGTTTCAATTTCAGTGCTTGTGATTGGTCTGTTCATATTTTCTATTTCTTCCTGATTCAGTCTTGGCAGGTTGTGCCTTTCTAAGAATTTGTCCATTTCTTCCAGGTTGTCCATTTTATTGGCATAGAGTTGCTTGTAGTAATCTCTCATGATCTTTTGTATTTCTGCAGTGTCAGTTGTTACTTCTCCTTTTTCATTTCTAATTCTATTGATTTGAGTCTTCTCCCTTTTTTTCTTGATGAGTCTGGCTAATGGTTTATCAATTTTGTTTATCCTTTCAAAGAACCAGCTTTTAGTTTTATTGATCTTTGCTATTGTTTCCTTCATTTCTTTTTCATTTATTTCTGATCTGATTTTTATGATTTCTTTCCTCCTGCTAACTTTGGGGTTTTTTTGTTCTTCTTTCTCTAATTGCTTTAGGTGCAAGGTTAGGTTGTTTATTCGAGATGTTTCCTGTTTCTTAAGGTAAGATTGTATTGCTATAAACTTCCCTCTTAGAACTGCTTTTGCTGCATCCCATAGATTTTGAGTCGTCGTGTCTCCATTGTCATTTGTTTCTAGGTATTTTTTGATTTCCTCTTTGATTTCTTCAGTGATCACTTCGTTATTAAGTAGTGTATTGTTTAGCCGCCATGTGTTTGTATTTTTTACAGATCTTCTCCTGTAATTGATATCGAGTCTCATAGCGTTGTGGTCAGAAAAGATACTTGATACAATTTCAATTTTCTTAAATTTACCAAGGCTTGATTTGTGACCCAAGATATGATCTATCCTGGAGAATGTTGCATGAGCACTTGAGAAAAATGTGTATTCTGTTGTTTTTGGATGGAATGTCCTATAAATATCAATTAACTCCATCTCGTTTAATGTATCATTTAAAGCTTGTGTTTCCTTATTTATTTTCATTTTGGATGATCTGTCCATTGGTGAAAGTGGGGTGTTAAAGTCCCCTACTATGAATGTGTTACTGTCGATTTCCCCTTTTATGGTTGTCAGTATTTGCCTTATGTATTGAGGTGCACCTATGTTGGGTGCATAAATATTTACAATTGTTATATCTTCCTCTTGGATCGATCCCTTGATCATTATGTAGTGTCCTTCTTTGTCTCTTCTAATAGTCTTTGTTTTAAAGTCTATTTTGTCTGATATGAGAATTGCTACTCCAGCTTTCTTTTGGTTTCCATTTGCATGAAATACCTTTTTCCATCCCCTTACTTTCAGTCTGTATGTGTCTCTAGGTCTGAAGTGGGTCTCTTGTAGACAGCAAATACATGGGTCTTGTTTTTGTATCCATTCAGCCAATCTGTGTCTTTTGGTGGGAGCATTTAGTCCATTTACATTTAAGGTAATTATCGATATGTGTGTTCCCATTCCCATTTTCTTAATTGTTTTGGGTTCGTTATTGTAGGTCTTTTCCTTCTCTTGTGTTTCTTGCCTAGAGAAGTTCCTTTAGCAGTTGTTGTAGAGCTGGTTTGGTGGTGCTGAACTCTCAGCTTTTGTTTGTCTGTAAAGGTTTTAATTTCTCCATCAAATCTGAATGAGATCCTTGCTGGGTAGAGTAATCTTGGTTGCAGGTTTTTCTCCTTCAACACTTTCAATATGTCCTGCCACTCCCTTCTGGCTTGCAGAGTTTCTGCTGAAAGATCAGCTGTTAACCTTATGGGGATTCCCTTGTGTGTTATTTGTTGTTTTTCCCTTGCTGCTTTTAGTATGTTTTCTTTGTATTTAATTTTTGACAGTTTGATTAATATGTGTCTTGGCATATTTCTCCTTGGATTTGTCCTGTATGGGACTCTCTGTGCTTCCTGGACTTGATTAACTATTTCCTTTCCCATATTAGGGAAGTTTTCAACTATAATCTCTTCAAATATTTTCTCCGTCCCTTTCTTTTTCTCTTCTTCTTCTGGAACCCCTATAATTTGAATGTTGGTGCATTTCATGTTGTCCCAGAGGTCTCTGAGACTGTCCTCAGTTCTTTTCATTCTTTTTTCTTTATTCTGCTCTGCAGTAGTTATTTCCACTATTTTATCTTCCAGGTCACTTATCCGTTCTTCTGCCTCAGTTATTCTGCTATTGATCCCATCTAGAGTACTTTTAATTTAATTTATTGTGTTGCTCATCGTTGCTTGTTTCATCTTTAGTTCTTCTAGGTCCTTGTTAACTGATTCTTGCATTTTGTCCATTCTATTGTCCATTCTATCTCCAAGATTTCGGATCAACCTTACTATCATTATTCTGAATTCTTTTTCAGGTAGACTGCCTATTTCCTCTTCATTTGTTAGGTCTGGTGGGTTTTTATCTTGCTCCTTCATCTGCTGTGTGTTTTTCTGTCTTTTCATTTTGCTTATCTTACTGTGTTTGGGGTCTCCTTTTTTGCAGGCTGAAGGTTCGTAGTTCCTGTTGTTTTTTGTGTCTGTCCCCAGTGGCTAAGGTTGGTTTAGTGGGTTGTGTAGGCTTCCTGGTGGAGGGGACTAGGGCCTGTGTTCTGGTGGATGAGGCTGGATCTTGTCTTTCTGGTGGGCAGGTCCACGTCTGGTGGTGTGTTTTGGGGTGTCTGTAGACTTCTTATGATTTTGGGCAGCCTCTCTGCTAATGGGTGGTGTTGTGTTCCTGTCTTGCTAGTTGTTTGGCATAGGATGTCCAGCACTGTAGCTTGCTGGTCGTTGAGTGAAGCTGGGTGCTGGCGTTGAGATGGAGATCTCTCGGAGATTTTTGCTGTTTGATCTTATGTGCAGCTGGGAGGCCAATTGTGGACCAGTGTCCTGAAGTTGGCTCTCCCACCTCAGAGGCACAGCACTGACTCCTGGCTGCAGCACCAAGAGCCTTTCATCCACAGGGCTCCTTAATTTGGGATGATTCCTTGTCTATTCAGGTATTCCACAGATGCAGGGTATATCAAGTTGATTGTGGAGCTTTAATCCGCTGCTTCTGAGGCTGCTGGGAGAGATTTCCCTTTCTCTTCTTTGTTCTCACAGTTCCCAGGGGCTCAGCTTTGGATTTGGCCCCGCCTGTGCGTGTAGTTCGCCGGAGGGCGTCTGTTCTTTGCTTAGACAGGACGGGGCTAAAGGAGCCGCTGATTCGGAGGCTCTGGCTCACTCAGGCCGGCGGGGTAGGGAGGGTCACGGAGTGTGGGGCGGGCCCTCGGCGGCAGAGGCCGGCGTGACGTTGCAGCCTGAGGCGCCCCGTGCGTTCTCCCGGGGGAGCCGTCCCTGGATCCCGGGACCCTGGCAGTGGCGGGCTGCACAGGCTCCCCGGAAGGGCGTGTGGCTAGTGACCTGTGTTCGCACGCAGGCCTCTTGGTGGCGGCAGCAGCGGCCTTAGCGCCTCATGTCCGTCTCCGGGCTCCGCACTTTTAGCCGTGGCTCGCGCCCGTCCCTGGAGCTCTCTCAAGCAGCGTCTTAATCCCCTCTCCTCGTGCACCAGGAAACAAAGAGGGACGTAAAAGTCTCTTGCCTCTTCGGCAGGTCCAGACTTTTCCCCGGACTCTCTCCCGGCCAGCCGCGGCGCACTAACGCCCCGCAGGCTGTGTTCACGACGCCAACCTCACTCCTCTCCTGGCGCTCCGACAAAAGCCGGAGCCTCAGCTCCCAGTCCCGCCCGCCCCGGCGGGCGAGCAGACAAGCCTCTCGGCTGGTGAGTGCCGGTCGGCCCGATCCTCTGCGCTGGAATCTGTCCGCTTTGCCCCCCGCACCCCTGTGGCTGTGCTCTCCTCCGCGGCTCCCAAGCTCCCCCACTCCGCCTCCCGAAGTCTCCACCCGTGAAGGGTCTTCCTAGTGTGTGGACACTTTTCCTCCTTCACAGCTCTCTCCCGCTGGTGCAGGACCCGTCCCTATCCTTTTGTGTCTGTTTAGCTTTTTCTTTTGCCCTAACCAGGTACGTGGGGGGTTCCTTGCCTTTTGGGAGGTCTGAGGTCTTCTGCCAGCGTTCAGTAGGTGCTCCGTAGGAGTTGTTCCACGCGTAGATGTATTTCTGGTGTATCTGTGGGGAGGAAGGTGATCTCCGCGTCTTACTCTTCCGCCATCTTCCCCGAAGTCCCTGAATTTGATTTTGTGATGATAATTAAGGGGACTCCAAAGAAGGAGGAAAAAATATAGTAACTGTTTATAGAGAGACATGCTTGCAGTGAAAAATGTGGTCACTGGAAGCATCAGGCATATTAACTAATGAAACGGCCTGTGCATATTTACTAACCACGTTTCTGCAAAGCAGATTTACCAACTCAATTCCGCAAAGCTAAAGAGGGTATCAGGCTGTTTTAGAAATCAGAAGTCCCAATTCTTGAGCTCGCATGATAAACTCACATCTGTTCCCTGGTGTACAGCATTAATTTTAGCAGTAATGTAACCAGTATTTATTAATCTGAGTTGACCTAGAAAGACACTGGATCGCTCAGGACAAAATTCTCAGCTTTCGCAATTTAATCTGCTCCCCAAATCAGAGACATATCGTCCCTGTCTTTATCCACACTGTAAAGACGAAGAGTTTACTGAACAGAGAAAGCTAGGTTCTATAGCTTCATTTTCTTCTTTTTCCAATCCCTCTTTTACTCTACTGCCAAATTAATCTTTCTAGAGCAGTTCTCTGAAACAGTCATTTTCTTCTATGTAAAAATTGAAGGACTTTCTTCTGTGTGTTGTTTTGTTTTGTTTTGTTTTTTTGCGGTACACGGGCCTCTCACTGTGTGGCCTCTCCGCTGCGGAACACAGGCTCCGGACACGCAGGCTCAGCGGCCGTGGCTCACGGGCCCAGCCGCTCCGCGGCATGTGGGATCCTCCCGGACTGGGGCACGAACCCCTATCCCGTGCATCAGCAGGCGGACTCTCAACCACTGTGCCACCAGGGAAGCCCTTCTTCTGTGTTTTAAAGCATAATTTGTTTGAGTTTGTAAAATCACGTACTTGATACATCAGAAACTGAAAAAAAAAATAATAATAAAGCATGCAAAGAAGAAAGTGTAAATTACCTGTAATCCAATTTGGATACTTTGGGGAATATGACTGTGGCAGAGATGGAGAGAATGGATTAAAGGGAGGAAAGTTTGAGGATAGGAAAAATGGCTGAAAGGCTTTCATATTAGCTCAGGAAAGATGGAATAAGAACCTGACTGTAACAGTGAGATCGAGAGGAGGATTAAAATGATATTTAAGAGACTGAATGAATGACTTATAGAGGGATAAGAAGAAATAATTTCAAGTTTTCTAGTTTGAGAGAATCAATAGATGGTAATGATGTGAAAAACAGAGAGACATTGAAATTCCTATGGGAGGTATGGTAAAGCGTAATGGAAAATGCATGGGTTTCAGTGGATCAGGTTTTAGTATAGACTCACATCCAAGTTTTACCATATACCAGCTGTGTGACCTTGAGTGCATGACCGAGCCTTTCTAAGTTTCAGATAAAAAAGAAAAAAATCTGATTTTTCAGAAGTCTTTGAAGTCTTAAACTGGATGAAATACCTAAAGTGCCCAGGCACATAGTATGTTCTCAGTAGCTCATAGCTGTTAGTATGATTGTTGTTTCTAGATTGAGATGGCAGGTAGGCAGCTGGAAACAGATGTCTAGGCCTCAAGAGGAGGATGAAGTTGGGAGATGTGAAGAAACATCAAAATTTAAGGGGCACGTGAAAGAAGAGTCAGAAAAGGACTCAATTAAATAGATGTAAGAAAGCCAGTCTTCAAAGGTCAAGACGAGAGGGGCCATAAAGTCCCTGTGTGTGCAGTTGTGCTCTGTGCTGACTGTTCCTGTCTTTCTGAGAAGGTCGTGATATGGGCTGCAGTTCAGATGATCACTTTTTGGAGCATATTGCCTCTATACACATGTCCATCATGCTGCTACTTCACACCTGTAAGACTGAAGTCTCAAGGCAACAGCTAATGATATACCAGTCTTTCCTCCCAATTAGACAGGATTCTGATAAAAGAGGAGACTGTTGATCAAACTTGGATCTGATATAATGTGGCTTCTTCAAAGTCTGGATTTAGTAACTTGTGATAGTTTCCTTTGGGGAATTTTGTATTAAGAAAAATTTTCATCTTGGTTTAACAGTAGTAGAAGACTGAAAAACAGCTATTAGGGATAGCTCTAATCTCTTCTACCCAATACTAAAGATGTCCAGAAGAAAATGGAAAGCTTTTAAATACATAGGGGTGTTAAAGGGAAGCATATAATTAATGTCTAACCAGCTTACATCAAACCTTGTCAATAATCTGTAGAAATGGAAGAGAGCAATGGATCAAACAATAAGATCTGTGTTGCAATAGAGTACAAATTCAGTAGAGTGAAGAGATTCCACCAATATTAATTACTCTTGCTGGAAAACTGGGATTTCTGAGCCCTGGTCTCTCTGCTAGCATGTTCCCAACATCTGCATGTCCTTCTGCAGCACACTATCCAAGTTCATCCAGATGCCATCACTAACATGGGGCCTTTTCTCACCTTCCAATTGAAAATGAGCACCTTTTGCACCAGAATCCACCAAAAATTTGTGTACGTCTCTCACAGTGCATTCAACACATTCTGCTGCTTTTTGTGTTTCATACTCAACAAAGTCCTTGAAGGTAGACTGTTCCTCATTATCGTCTTTTTGCTCTGTGCCACAGCTCCCAGACCTGTGTTTTCTACCAGTTGATATTGAGTAAAAATTTAAGAACTGTGCTATGATTATCACCTCAAAATTAATCCAAATAATCAGTTTATTTAAATTAAATTAGTCAGAATTATCTTGTATAGTATTTTGCTGTCTATAGAACATTACTTTCACCTTTTAAATGCATTGTTAACATCATAAGACATTTTTAAATTGCTTTTATTGGAAAGATTTTTTTATAGGTCTCTTAGAGAAGTTTGACATCTAGGCCTAATCATAATCCTATGAAAACAAATCAGTGCTTTTTTGTTTTTTTTTTAAATCACAAAGCCTCCAACATTGTACTCTATTCACCACTGGGTTTTCTATCCTATTGCCTTACTACTTAAAGACATACTAGTTAATATTTGCATTATTCTTAAGACAACTGAGCAAAATAAACTTAGAATCAGTAGAATTATTGATTTTGCAGCTTGCTGTGCTCACCTTTACCAAATATAAGTTGTCTAGACAAACATATTCCATGCTTTTCTTCACTATGATAAAAATAGGAAGGACCTTGACACCAAATGCTAACACAAGAGTTTCTTTCCATTTCCTATTTTCCTGTTTCCTTCTACTCAGCTCAGCATTGCTTTTTAATGCTCCCTATTTTCAACATTTATTTTAGTTTTCCTCTTGCTTCTGACATATGTGGTAAAATCTGACAATTTTATATGTTGTTTACAAAAAGAGAAGAATGCTTTCTTGAAGATGTCACTGTTTGTAGTTAGATGAGCCACTTTTCATAATAAGAATTCTCTTATATTATTCAGAGGTTTCTATTCTTTTTCCCTTATGTCTTGATAATAGTCCTGCTATTCTAACCCTTCAGTGAAACCATGTTTAGTACATATTTTGAGATATTTGCAGCATATACTGTTCTTCATGTAAGAGGAGATGAGCTTTTTAATAATAGCTTCTTTTGAATTCAGGAATAATTTCTACAATAGAGAGGGAAACCACATAGGGGAATGTAATCTATGATGGTTTTATGCAGACATTGATAATTTCTTTGTTCTGAAGCTTTTTGCAGTTTTTGGTTAGAAGGGTAAGGGAACTGCCACTGCTATCCAGCCATTATTTTATTCACTGCAAAAGCATTAGTGATTATCCAGGGTATATATTGATACCTTTTAAAGAATCAATTTTTAGCAGACCTCTACCAAATAGGGATATCTTTTTTTTTGTTTTGTTTTGTTTTTTTTTTTTTGTTTGTTTTTTAATAGGGATATCTTTAATGAAAATTTACAATCGCTTTGCACAGTGGTATAATGAAAAAAAAAAAAAAAAAAAAAAAAAGAGAGAGAGAGATCTGTAACCAGACAGTTTGGGTTGGAATCCTGTGTACCTTAGGCAAATCATTTCACTAACTTTGCCTTTGGTTCCCTTATCTGTAAAGTGAGGGGACTGTAAAGTTAAATAAGATTACATATGTAAAATATCAACTAGTGCTTAACTCATAAATGGATCTAACAAGTATAGACTGTCTTCATTCTCAGAGATTTAATACTTGCTTGATCCAGATAAAGAGGAGAGAGAGTGCTCATTTTGGAAATGTAAGGAGAAACTACCAATAAAGTGGATTATATTCATACTAGATTAAGTGATAAGGAAATATTTTGTTTTATGTAACAAAAATCCAGAGATCAGAAAGACTCCCCGTGTAGGATATCATGGTTTCTGCTCAAATTCACAGTGATTCCTCCCTTCTATCCTCTTCCTCACCTCGGCTTTTTTGCCAAGTTTCCTCCCTCCTAGTCCCAAGATATCTGCCAGATAGAAGGACCACTCATTTCGTTGCTCACAAGCAGTGATGGTCAAAACTGTTCCTCAGCTGTGGCCTGTTAAACTGCCCCTTTGATCTAATTAGTTCATCCGATCTTGTGCCCACCACTGGACCGATAACAACCTTGTGTAGGTAAATAGGTATTGCCAATTTTCAGTCAGAAGTTCAAAGACTTGCTAGACCACACTGCAAAAAAGAGGAGAGCTGGAATCAGCATGCAAGTTTCTAATGCCAAGTCCAGTGACCACAGCAGGGCCATTCAGGTTTATCACTAGGATTAGAAATACATACATACATACCTATAAATGTATTGTATGTATATAAACTACTTTATAATCTGTTTTCATAAAATTATTTTTGAGACCTTATGTTACATTTTAAATTATTTTACCTTTTCTTAAGAAGTTGACCTGGGCTTCCCTGGTGGCTCAGTGGTTAAGAATCCGCCTGCCAATGCAGGGGACACGATTTCAAGCCCTGGTCCAGGAAGATCCCACATGCCGTGGAGCAACTAAGCCCGTGCGCCACAACTACCGAGGCTGCGCTCTAGAGCCTGCAGGACACAACTACTGAGCCCATGTACCCCAACTACTGAAACCCGCACGCCTAGAACCCGTGCGCCGCAACAAGAGAAGCTACCGCAATGAGAAACCCGCGCACCACAATGAATAGCAGCACCTGCTCACTGCAACTAGAGAAAGCAGCACATAGCAATGAAGAACCAAAGCAGCGAGAAATAAATAAAATAAATAAATTTATTTTTAAAAAAAAAGAAGTTGACCTGCATAGATTAAACGTTTGGGAATTCTTTAGTCTTGGCATATTTCTGAAATATTTTTTTTTCAAATGCCGTTTAACTCGTTTACATTCACCTTTCCTAGTTTTGTACTAGGTCCCTGAAAAAGGGAATGTGCTTAAAAGGTCGTCTTTGTTTTCTAAAGTCAATTCCTATCCCAGCAGTAATATGTGCATAGCACCCAGAATCCTTCCTTGAGGGATCAGCTTAATTTTATGTATATTGCAAAGTACTCTAGATACAACAGCCAACCATCCCCTCTTCTTTGTCTTCTTACCTAGAACGATGAGATTGTGTTTCCTTTTGCACTCATTGTCAGTGAAGCCCTTCAGGTCTTAACCAACTTTCAATCTGTGCCTTCTAGATAACACTTGATCTGCTGTCCAATGGATATCTTTGGTGTTATATACATAATTAATCATGAGTTGTGTCCTCCTCCTGTGACTGAGAAGTTCTCTAAAAAACACCCAAGCTATGATGAATTTGGAAGCCAGAGGCCTGACCTTAGAATCAAAGGCCGACCTCACATAATGGAATTCAGGTAGGGACCAATTAAGGAGTCCGCTCCACTACCGCCAGTCTTTTGAAGCTATACTGTATAGCCATCTATCCAGAGGCGAAAATCAGATGCTTTTCATTAAGACTAGACACCCTCAGCCAGTGGAATAATAAGGTTTCTGTCCAGTTCATTTTTATTTTAGAACATGTAGGAATTTAAGTTTAGGTTAAAACTGACTCCATATGTTTGCATTTGGGCCCATTTCCCTCAGTAACACTATCCCATTGAAATATAAAATCTTAGGCATTCCAACTTGAGTTACTAAAAATATTTATGGAGAAGATATTACCTAAAATTCGCAAGACTGACTTTATTCAGAGCAAGAGAAAACTAAAGTGGTATGCTTCCACATCTCATGTGTCTACCAGCAGCTTTGTTTATCCTAAAACATCTTTAACTTCTAAGTGGTTTCATGTTTACTAAATGGATAAAGGAAAAATCAACAGAAAACAATGATTTAAACCTATCTGACAAAGGGCTACAAACTCCCCACAGGAGAGCTAATTTCCAGTGAAATTTTAATTGGATACTTAGGGTAGAGTAGAAGAATGAACAAAATTTACATTTTAAGTTTGCTTCGATTTTATGATGCATGTTTTCAACCCAGTTAATAGCAAGTGTATTTATAGTCCCAGAATCACCCACTGGAAACTATGAAAGATTAAAGAAATACAAAGCCACAGATCTAAGTGAAATTAAAATAATAACTGAACTCAAGTAAATATAAGAAAAACAAGATTTATAACTAAAAGTATGAGCCAAACTATATGCATGCTTTTACTCCCTTGTAGAAAGTCAGAATTCCTAGCAGTCTTCCTATGTTCTTTCACTGCTCAACACCCAGTCAAAATTATTCTTTTCCTAGATTAGTCCTTGCCTGAGTTTTAAGAGATATCAGTGTCAGAAATCTTGATGCTGTGTAATCTCCTTGTCTGACAAAAGGGTGAGCCAATTATTATTATTATTATTATTATTTTTTTTTTTTTTGCGATACACGGGCCTCTCACTGTTGTGGCCTCTCCCGTTGCGGAGCACAGGCTCTGGGCGCGCACGCTCAGTGGCCACGGCTCACGGGCCCAGCCGCTCTGCAGCATGTGGGATCTTCCCAGACCGGGGCACGCACCCGTGTCCCCTGCATCGGCAGGCGGACTCTCAACCACTGCGCCACCAGGGAAGCCCAAGGGTGAGCCAATTTTTTCCTGAGGTAATTTTTCCATAGCCGGGACTGGGGCTATAAGAAGAACCATAACAATTAGATACACAGAAAAGGAACATTCTTTCTTTCACTAACCATTTAACATGAAAAGAGTGGTGACCAGGAAAAGGAAGTCAAAGTATAATGAAAGACTTGTGCAACAGGGTAGAAAAATAATGACATGTGGAGGCAAGAGAGATGGCACATAGGTGTGCCGTCAGTCCAGCCGGTGACCTCCAGGGACACACCTGTAGTTGAAGAGCTGGACTTATTGCTGTTGCAGCCTTGGAGACCATATACCATGGAGAGTTACAGGGAACTTCAGTAAGATGGTGATAGGATTTTGGCTGTGTTAAATGCTTTTGAGGAGAATATAAGGAAATGGGGCTTCGCTCTTCATGAAATGCTGCCAGTAACTCTACAATTGGGTATCTTTATCTTACCTAGAAGGAGGAAAAACCAAACAAAGTCTATTACTGGAAAAGAAGCAACAGTCCAGTCACTCATATGAGCCAGGATGAGGGATGTTTGATCGTTTTTTACTTTTCACAATGTTCATGTTTTTATCTATTTTCAGACATGATAATGGAGTGGCCTTGTTTTTGTCCAGCTCCACCATGGCCAAAGAGTGAAACTGTCTGATGTTGATGTGCTCTGAAAATATTTATGTTCAACAGGAGAATTCTGAGACTTAGCTGTGGGGACCAGGCGGACCCCAAGGCCTGAAAGATGGGAGCAGGCTGGCTCCTAGATAGGAGGTGTTGGTTTTATCTTTCCTAGGAGGAAGCATACGAGGATCAGAGTAAGAAAAAGTGCTAATAAATATAGTTAATGTTTTTTTTTTTATTGAGCACATATTATATGCCAGGCACGACGGTAAATGCTTCATGTGCGTGATTTAATTTAATATTCACAACAGTCCAATGAATTAAGTACTATTTTAGTACACGTTTGCCAGTAAAGAAAATAGGGCTTAGAGAAATAAATATACTTGCTTAAGACGGCACCACCTTTAAAAAGTTGAGATTAGAATCCTAGACCTGACTTCAGAGCCAATGTGCTTAATCACTGCTTTATAGAAGAAAGTGCATAAGAACACAGCATTGGTGTATTAAGAGATAAGCTTCTCCAGTAAACTATAGGGCACATGAGGGCAGAGATATTACATTTTTCATTTTTGAATTTTCTAGTTCAACCAGTGACTTGCCTACAGTGGTGCTTAATAAATATTGAATGATCGGTTAGATGGGTGATGGATGGAATCAAAAGTTCACACTTGATCAGGGTCATGACTGTTTGATATAATTTCACTCTGTGTCCCAGACAGTAGGAAGAAACCTTAAACTGTTGGTGATAGCAATTATTCAGCTTTCTGATTGCATGTGATTTTTACCATACAGTGCCATGCAGATGTTCTTAAAGGTAGACCATTATCTTATTTTCCACATGAGAATGTGAAAGTTCAGGTATGTTAAATCCTCACCCAAAATCTCAGAGCTGCCAAGTGGCCAAACATGGGCTGAACTCCTGGCCTCCCCAACTTTCGGTCCCATGAACTATCCTACAAACTGTAGAACATTTTTCCTTATAATTTCCCAAAATAATTTAGGTACAGGATGGAATTTCAGATTGCATAAAATGTTTTTCTCACAATTTCTAAACATCAGCATTTATGAAACATTTCTACTTAATTAGTCATGATGAATCTATTACCTGCCCACAATTCTGCTTCCAGCACTACGTTTTAGGTAATGTGTTCTCTCTTGCCCTTGACAGCCTATAGCTCTTTCAGTTCCTCAGCATTGTGAAAAATCTATAGTTCATGTAAAAAATTTATCTTTGTGTGCACACATTTTTTTTTTTGCATTTAAATAATGTTTATGATTAAGGAAAACTGCTAATATCTGGCTAAAAGCAACAATGCTACAGACTCTTGGAAGGAGGTGAATGCTCCATTCAGAGGAAAGATCTTAAGCTGTGTGATGAACTGAGGAAAAAAAACAAAACAAAACAATATTTTAATAAAAAACCTGAAGACCGCAAAAGTTCATATTAATATCAACTTGCTGAGGAACATACTGAAACAGAGGCTGCCATAATTCTTGTGTAATCTAGAAATACGTCTTCCTGTTGGCCTGGTAAGAATAGACCTTCCTGTAGGCCTGTAGTTAGGTTGAATTTGATAGTTTATTGATAATGGACACTGAGCTCCAATCACCCAAAGATCTTCCATTTTCAAAGGATCATCTTTGCATTCCACACACAGAATATTCCGATTCATTTTGCAAAACCAAACTTCAAACTGAATGTCTTTGTGAATTACTTGAGTAGCATTGTGAAATTGAGCTTCAGTGTGAATTATCTTTCTTTATCTCAGAATTTTGGTAAAGTTTTCATAGCTTTGAGTGCTGTCACAATGACAGCCTAATGATATGTTTATTTGAGAAGTCTGTGTGTGTGTGTGTGTGTGTGTGTGTGTGTGTGTATATATATATATATATATACACACATACACATACATATATACACCTATATGCACACATACACATATACAAATACATAGATATTATATATAAATATGTAGTATAATTGTGATACATAAGGTTCATTGTGTTAGATTGATCCTTGATAATATTATTGATTTATTTATATCTTTCATATCTTTCATTTGGTAGAATGAGAAAACTAAAGGTAAAAATGTTTCACTGATTTACTGAAGATACCTATTTGATAAGCTGCAGAACTCATACTAGAACCCAAGTTTTTAGATGCTCAGTGAAGGATTTTGTTCCCTATCCCCCTTCAATAATAAGCAATATATGTATAATATTTAGAAATGCTACATAAATGCTTCTAGAACCACTGTCTCACTAAGGCACTGGATCCTAGAACCCTACTTCAATAAATAAAATCAAACCCATATAAGTCAGTTGACAAGCTGCCCACTTCTTGTTTGTCTTTACACATTTCTCTTGTTGATCCCTTCTTGATAGAGCAATGTTTAAATATACAGGTTTACAAAACCAGAAGAGATTATATATTATGTTGCTCCTTTTAAACTAGACTTCAAATAACATAATTATCATTTTCATGTGGAACTTTTCCCTCTGGATATGATTTTTAAAGATTGTATCTGACCTTGAATAAAGCAATATTCATTATCTCAACATATTACTGCAATTATCAGTCATATTTATCAGGCTGTGGATTATAATTTAGCCAAAAAAAAACACATAAAAACATGAGCTGGTCACTCACTATTATTTATTTACATCTGACGAACTATTTGTCTATGGAATTTCATAGTCAGGTCATATGCCTTTAAATAGACAGGCAAAACAGAGGAATAGAACATTCTGTTGACAGGTAAATGTGAATCAGTCCAGTTTCTTTCAAAGGAAAATAATCAAGCTCTTTTCAAATAATGTAAAATGCAAAATGATTGCCTGTTGGAGGGGGTGGGGGAGCCTATGAGCTTCTCTTCTCAGAGAAATGATTGCCATATTCTAGCTGGAGGAACATATGCTACAGCTTATCTTGTGATTTCTCGGCAGTCTCTGATATTTATTAACAGTTGATTTTCTGTCATTGCTCTTCTTCCTCCTCTTTCCTCCTACAGTGTAAATTAGTTTCCCCAAATGTACATCTCGCCTTCATTTTCTTATCAGTCTTGCAAAAAGGGTGATTATTTCATTATTGGCTTTGAAGAGTCTTTCATATTTAGTGGTGCAACTCTGGTTTCAGGCAGACATTTAACAGACTCTTATTTGTTTCATTCTTTGTCTCATCTTAATCAAAGCCCCCTGAGACCGAGTCTTTTGTAGTAACAAACAAGAATAAAAGGAAATTATAAATGGTTGCTTCCGTGGAAAATGCAGTATTCATCAGGAATGCCTGGTGGGATTGAAACAGGGTAGATTTCAAACATGTGAAAACAATTGTACTCACCTATGAAAAACCTTTTAATAGCTAGAATACCTGTCTTCCAAGTCTCTTGTTAGCTTAATAGCTAAGCAGCGTCCCTCTGTGGGGCTCAAGCCTTATTGTATTGTCCTAAGTTTGCTAGCAGAAAATTTTTCAGCATAAGAGTATATTTTTTCCTATGAGACCTGCTGTCTTGCTTTCTCCCACATACTTTGTAATTTTTTTCTTACAGCTTATTTTTTTCATCTTTGCTATATAGAATTTAACATTAACTCTCTGATTTACTGAACAGACACTGTCCTGGATTCCTGATATTGAACAGCTATGGGAAAACGTGTAGGTGTCATGCCCTCATTTTTAGAGTCAGATGACTCAAAATAGCCTGAGAGCCCTCATCTCATACTGTCCTTTCACTCTTTTGACCATATTTTGATAAATTTTTCAGAAGCAATACAAGAATTGGGATAGCTATTTATGTAAATGTCAGCTTATATTGGAGCTACAGGAAAATGGTCTAATGTAACCCATGCTTCTCCTTAATGTACAAATCATGTTTTCTGTTATCTGGGAAAATCAAAGAGGTCCAAAATACCTGACTTCCTAGTATGCTAAATACTGATCACCATTACTTAGATTCAGAAATCCTTGTTCATATCTATAAAGTTTTGATATCATTAACTGATTCAAATAACTAAAGTATGAATTTGCTTCTTATATGGCTTTGGGTTCCTATATCCACCAATGGGCTATAACTATATTACAATGCTTCAATAAATAAAGAATTAAAAGAGTATATTTAACTTCAGATATAGTCATCATCAGGCATGTCTGACATGAAGTGAATGTGTCTGCCCTATTGTTACAACATATTTACGCAGGGAATTATTCACAAAATGTGTTAGTTATCTCTTGCGGGGTAGCAGATTATCCCAAAACATAGCAGTTTGAAACAACAAGTTTTCATTATCTCATAGTTTCTGTAAGTTATGAATTAGGGTTGTATAGCTGGGTGCCTCTGACTCAGAATCTCTCACAAGATTGCAGTCAAGGTATCAGCCAGGACTGGGGTCATTTCAAGGCCCAAATGGAAGATGATCCACTTCCAAGTATACTAACATGATTTTGGCAAAGCACAGGAGATCCACTTTCAAGCTCATTCATTGACTGTTTACAAACCTTACACACTTCCCTGATATAAACCAGTGACGTTAATCCCTTGCCATGTAGGTTTTTCAATAGGTTTACTCACCACATGACAGCTCACTTTCTCCAGACCAAGGGCTCCAAGAAAGAAAAAGTCAGAGGGATGATCAAGAAGGAAGCCACAGTCTTTTAAAAATCTAATTTCATAAGCAACATCGTATCACTTTTGCTTTTTTTTTTTTTTTTTTTGTAGAAACAAATCTTAGGTCTAACTCACATTCAGAGGAGAGGGACTTACACAGCACACAAATGCCGGGAGATGGAGATCTTCAAGATCCATTTTAGAAACTGTCTACCGCAGTCCACCCTTTGGCCACCGATGGTTCATGTCCCTCCCACATACAAAGACTCACTCTCTCCCCGAGTCCCCAGTCTCATCTCAATTCAATTAAGCCAGGGCATGCTAGGTTATACTGCAGTAGCAACTCTAAAATCCTGTTGATTTAAATCAATAGAGATTACTTCTCTATCATCCTACATGTCGATTATGGGTTGGTTAAGGATTGTTTTCCTCACTCAGTCTCCAAGATCATTGAAACTGGAGGGAGGGAAGAGCAAATTGATGACTATTAAAGGCTTCTACATGGAAGTGACATGTGTTACTTCTGCTCAAATAACAGAGCCACACTAATTTCAAAGGTATAAGGAACTACATTTCTACCATGTGCCTGAAAAGAAGAGAAATAGAAATATCAATGAACAGCCCAAAAGACTAACATGATGGGTAAAGTCACATATTTCACCTCTACCTACGTACATACCAAAACGATTATGGACCAAATTTTGACACATTTAACTCATTCTACAAATATTTAACAAGTACTGTTGTACATTAAGTTTTTGCAAAATGCTAAGGCCTAAGCAGAGAAAAAAGCAGTCCCTACCTTCTGGTTCCTCAATATATTGGGCAAAGAGATAAGTATATAGATAATTTCAGAATAGAAGTCATTATAAAATGTCATTTAAGACATAGTAAGACATGTAACTCAGACTTAAAGAGTGAGGAGATCAGAGATCTTAAAGTAGATGAAAGTAAAGAGGAGATCAAAAGGTCTTAAAGTAGATGAACTCTGGTGAGTTCTGATAGATGTGTAGAAATAGGCCACGTAAGGAAAATCAAGAAAGACATTTTTCAGTGTTGCTTTAATAAAATGAATTTATGAAGATTATCTTCTAGGTCAAAAGGCCTGGATTCTTCTGCATTTGCATTAACTAGTGCCTTAGCCTGATCAAGTAACTGGGCAACTGTGCACCTATACCTCCTCATCTGTGAAATGAGAAGGTTTAATTAGATGTTGTCCAAGACCTCTTCCAACTATAAAATTGTATGATTGTTTCTGGCTCTAGAGGACATTTTTTAAAGTAGGCTTTATAGGATAATTATAAAATGATTACCTTATAAAGCAATCACTTACTTAAACAGTTCAGTAAACACTGATGGGAAATTCCCATATCAGAAAATAGTGGAATTGTTTTCCCATCCCTTCTGAGACACACTATGTTCAAAATTGATCACAAAAAGAATAAGATGTTGTTCAGGATAGAATGATATAAAGTAGTTCTTCGTAGCAAACTTTTACTCTTGTGATATTTTTCATCCTTAATCTACCATTCTAGATATTTCTAATGATTCTCCTACGTAGACCCTTCCTATTTTATGTATTGGATTTGTCTATTTGCCTGTGAAAGGACTCAAGCCCTCCCTCCCCTACACACACAATTTATTATGCACCAAAATTCCGTTGCCAGATTAATTTGCACCCTCATAATTCTACAGAATACCATGCTTTTCACTTGACTCACCAACACTTCATGGATTCTCCGTCTTCAAAGAAAAATCCTTGGCAGTGACGTTCAAATCTTCACCACTCACAGAACAATCATTGTTCTCCTACTAGTCAACTAGACTCTGGGTCAGGAGCCTTCCTGCTTCCACCTCAAGCCTTCATTCTCTCTCTGCTCTTTCACTGATCTAACCTAGACATTCAAAGCAAGTACCCCTACCAGGTATTGGCAAAGACGTGATAACAACAGGAACACATGTATTTCAGGGGAGTATAATTGCTACATCCACTTTGGGAAACAGTTTGGCATTATCTACTGAAGTTGAACATGTATGTACCAGATGATCCAGCAGTTCCACTCCTCATTATATACAACATGTGTACCAAGAAATATTTTACAAGGATGTTTATTGCAGCATTAATTATAATTGCTCTAAACTAGAAATGACCCAATGTTCAATAACAATAGAATGGATATAGAAAGTGTGGTATATTCAAATGATTTTTGACAAATTGCAACATGAATGAAACCAATGAGCATAACGGTGAATAAAGAAGCCAGACACAAAGCAATATGTAATATATGATTATATTTATATAATGTTCAAGGCAGCTCTAAACTATAGGGTTAGAAATCAAGATAATGTTTGTTTACCTTTGATGAAGAGGGGGAAATGGGATTGTGAGGGAGCATGAGGTTGCTGTAGCCGTAGAAATGTTCTATATTTTGAGCCATATGGTGTTTACCTGGTGTTAGCTTTTGTATGATTCATTCCTTATGCACTTTTCTATAAGTGCACTGTACTTTGAGTTAAAAAATAATAATTTAGAAAGTACTTGGGCTTTCAAAAACTCCTGAGTGTTTTTTTAAAGAGACCATGTGGAAACGCACAGTCAAAAAACCTCTCATTCTTAGCCAAAGCAATCCTGAGAACTGGAGCTGGAGGAATCAGGCTCCCTGACTTCAGACTATACTACAAAGCTACAGTAATCAAGACAGTATGGTACTGGCACAAAAACAGAAATATAGATCAATGGAACAGGATAGAAAGCCCAGAGATAAACCCATGCACATATGGTCACCTTATCTTTGATAAAGGAGGCAAGAATATACAGTGGAGAAAAGACAGCCTCTTCAATAAGTAGTGCTGGGAAAACTGGACAGCTACATGTAAAAGAATGAAATTAGAACACTCCCTAACACCATACACAAAAATAAATTCAAAATGGATTAGAGACATAAATGTTAAGACCGGACACTATCAAACTCTTAGAGGAAAACATAGGAAGAACACTCTTTGACATAAATCACAGCAAGATCTTTTTTGATCCACCTCCTAGAGTAATGGAAATAAAAACAAAAATAAACAAATGGGATCTAATGAAGCTTAAAAGTTTTTGCACAGCAAAGGAAACTACAAACAAGATGAAAAGACAACCCTCAGAATGGGAGAAAATATTTGCAAACAAATCAATGGACAAAGGATTAATCTCCAAAAATATAAACAGCTCATGCAGCTCAATATTAAAAAACAAACAACGCAATCCAAAAATGGGCAGAAGACCTAAATAGACATTTCTCCAAAGAAGATATACAGATTACCAACAAACACATGAAAGAATGCTCAACATCATTAATCATTAGAGAAATGCAAATCAAAACTACGATGAGATATCATCTCACACCGGTCAGAATGGCCATCATCAAAAAATCTAGAAACAATAAATGCTGGAGAGGGTGTGGAGAAAAGGGAACCCTCTTGCACTGTTGGTGGGAATGTAAATTGATACAGCCACTATGGAGAACAGTATGGAGGTTCCTAAAAAAACTAAAAACAGAACTAACATACAACCCAGCAATCCCACTACTGGGCATATACCCTGAGAAAACCATAATTCAAAAAGAGTCATGTCCCAAAATGTTCATTGCAGCTCTATTTACAATAGCCAGGACATGGAAGCAACCTAAGTGTCCATCAACAGATGAATGGATAAAGAAGATGTGGCACATATATACAATGGAATATTACTCAGCAATAAAAAGAAACAAAATTGAGATATTTGTAGTGAGGTGGATGGACCTAGAGTCTGTCATACAGAGTGAAGTAAGTCAGAAAGAGAAAAACAAATACTGTATGCGAACACATATATGTGGAATCTAAGAAAAAAAAAAAAAAAAAGTCATGTAAAACCTAGGGGTAAGTCAGGAATAAAGACACAGACCTACCAGAGAATGGACTTGAGGATAAGGGGAGAGGGAAGGGTAAGCTGTGACAAAGTGAGAGAGTGGCATGGACATATATACACTACCAAACATAAAATAGATAGCTAGTGGGAAGCAGCTGCATAGCACAGGGAGATTAGCTCGGTGGTTTGTGACCACCTAGAGGGGTGTGATAGGGAGGGTGGGAGGGAGGGAGACGCAAGAGGGAAGAGATATGGGAACATATGTATATGTATAACTGATTCACTTTGTTATAAAGCAGAAACTAACACACCATTGTAAAGCAATCATACTCCAATAAAGATGTTAAAAAAAAAAAAAACTCTCATTCTTTAGTGATGAGATGCACATTTGTTATCCCAGTTTGTATATCCTGCCATATGTGTTATGAAAATCTTATACTCCAGTAACCTTCTTTATTGTAGAATATTTTTCCTAAGTTTCTGTGTTAATTGCAATGTGGTTTAAGGTAGGATTTTTCTGTTCAATTAACAAAGTTCCAAATCACTCAATCTACTAAATATTTACAGTAGAAAGGGAACAAAATAAAAAAGAGAAGGAGAGGAGGAAGAGTCAAAAATATGTTACTTAGGGTGTCTGACATGTTTGACAAAACAAAACTTTAAAACATACTCTCTTCCTGATCTAAACTGATTTTCTATTCTACAGTCTGCATGTGAAAAAACAAATTTGATAATTTTGAACAGTTACCTTTAGGTATTTCAAATTTTATTTTTTTTCTGGCTGTTTGCTTACCTAGTATTGCTTATCTAATACAAACTTGAATCCATGAAAAATGGGACTAAAGAAAAACATGTGCAAGCGATTCCAAATAAAAGTGAATGAAAACACCTATTGAAATCTCTTTAATATGTAATTTTAAACCACTTTAAAGGGTCATAGCTACTTGTGCTAATGTAGGAACTGTTTTAAAATGGCATGCTATTTTGATAATCAGGATTTTTTTGGTGTTTTAGGATAGAGTTGACAGAAGAAAAGATCTTCATATGAAGTAAACTTTTTGAAAATTTAAATAGAGTTGTAAAAAGAGCATATAAATTCAACTCCATCTTTCTGTTAAAATGCCTTTTTAAAGTTTGAAGTATTTTAATTAAAATATGCCTATTACATAAGATAGAGTCATGAGTCATTAATGAAACTTGGAATTTTCACATTATAACAGAAGGGATGCCATATAGCAAAGATAAAAATTACAGTGAGGAAATCCAAAGTATTTTTTTATGTGTCAGAATGTAAAATAACATGATTTGACTTTAGCTAACTCTGTTTAAAAAATAAAAGATGATATTCTTCCAATGTGAAACACACTAGAGGAAAGACTATTTATGAGATGTTTCTTATTTCTGTGGGGGGAACAAAAAACTGGGGTTATGTCCAAAGTAAATGGAAACCTTCAAAAGTTCTTAGAACAATTTCCAGTGAACATCTGTAACTACTAAAAGTATATCAGCCGAGATTATACCTCACCATGGACAGTTCTGCTATTGAAAGTTATTGACTTTAGCTCTTACAGCTTCCTCAGCTGCAACAATTAGTTAGAACTTTGGCAGAGAGCATAGAGATGAAAGAACCCATGCCTTTACACCAGTTCTCTTCTTGTGTGCTTCATCCTCTCACCCATATCAGGCATGTTCTGTGAGCTGGAGGGTGTGCTTACTTGGTGAAATCAACTGCCAAAAATCCATTTTCTCCCACTTAGAGGAATTTATGATCCGTCTTATCCTTAGTCTTCAGAAAAGAAACAAAATTGAGACTTAATAATTTGCACTTTGGCCACATGTAGGAAATTCAGTTGACCTAAACATGAAGCATGACTTAGAAATAATTGAATGTTTTCTATTCTGGGCTGGCGTTACATACTTTCTGTTGTCTCCTCTACTAGATCAACTGGTGATTAGGTTGATATTTGTAGTCAGAAAGGAAAGGTAGCTTTGGAGTGGTCTGAGAAGAAGAAGAGTTGCATTCATGTCTATAAAATCTCTAAGAAATGGCTTCAGTTGGCAGATCCAATGGTGCATTTGCCTGACACTCAAGAGAAAAGTGCTTTACCAAGGTAAATGATATATTAACATTGATGTGAGTGAACTACAAATGTATTAAAGCTATCATAAAATATAGCCTAACGGTGCCGTTAAGCAATAACCTAAGTGAGTTGCAGAATAGTGCCTGAGGATTTTTACTTCAGGTTAAAAGGCAATGCAGTTGCATGTCTAGCAGGAAAAGCTTCCTCTTAATTCTTCAGAAAAGAAGCAGGGAGATCTGACCATCTCTATATTTTCCTCACTTAAACAGGGCTGAAAGTAAAGGAAGTATGCATCTGAAAGTTAGGTTCTGCCAAACAGGACTAAATTTAACCTGTAAGTGGACAATGGTAAAGAGACAGATGGGTGAAATTTATGGAGAGCCCTTTGGGAAGTGGCCTCAAACAGGTGGCTTCCCAAAAGGAGTCAGTGTATATAGTGTTTTTAGCTGTAGAAGAAAGGTGAGAAAGAGATGGGTTGGCAATAAGTACATGGTTGCTTGCTGACTAAGGCTTGATATTGCTTGTCAGGTGTGTCTATTTTTGTCTGAAATTCAAAAGCTATTTCATTGTACCATGAGAAGAGCAGAAGGTCTTGGGTTCTGTGATTGGTTATTGTTTTGAAAAAGAAAGAAAATTATCTTTCATTTTCTCTCCATTGGCGCTAAATCCCCAGTGGCAGTTTGAAGGACATTCCAAATCACTGCAACTACAGTAGGGAGTTTTTGAGTCTGTTATTTCTGACTAACGTTTTGCAAATGCTCTCACCATTCTACCCAAAACTGCAAATAGAAGCCTACAAAAGCAGTTTTGCAAAAAATGTTTCCATGTTGTCACTTGCTTTGAACTCCAAAGCAAAATCAGATTCTACCTTTAAGGTTTTTACCAAAAGGTACTTTGAAGACTGTGCCAAAAGAAGCCTTGCATCCCCCCACGCCCAAAGGGAAAGCTGTATTTACAATAATATTTCCTATGAAATCTTCATGGTACATTTCATCGTATAAAATTGAAGTTATTAAAAAATAGAGATGGTCATCATGTGCCATATACTATGTTCCAGCTGTAACCTAGAACAAAACAAAACCAGTTTCTGTGGGAGTACTATAGCTTATAATCCAATGGGGGAGGTCAAACAGATTAAATAATCACAGTCTTTGTAGGCTAAGTGCTGTAATACCCACCATTTTAATCGCTCAGAGAACTAAAATTTATCCATCTGTTGATGAACATTTAGGTTGCTTCCATATCTTGGCAATTGTAAATAATGCTGTTATGTACATTGGGGTGTATATATCTTTTTGAATTATTGTTTTTGTTTCTTTTGGTTATACACTTTTGATTAGAATCGCTGGATGAGAGTTACTTCTATTTTTAGTCTTTTGAGAAGGCTTCATACTGTTTTCCACAGTGGCTGCACCAATTTACATTCCCACCAACAGTTTTTTTTTTTTTTTTTTGGCGGTACTGCATGGTTTGTGGGATCTTGGTTCCCTGACCAGGGATCAAACCTGTGCCCGCTGCAGTGGAAAGGCAGAGTCCTAACCACTGGACCACCAGGGAAGTCCCACTTGTGTTCTTTTTGATGGTAGCCGTTCTGACAGGTGTGAGATGATATCTCATTGTGGTTTTGATTGCATTTCCCTGATGATTATTGCTGTTGAGCATCTTTTCATGTGCCTGTTGGGTATCTGCATGTCCTCTTTTGGAAGAATGTCTATTCCAGTCTTTTGCCCCCTTTTTTGATCAGGGTTTTGGTTTGTTTGTTTTTATTTTTTGATGTTGAATTGTATGAGCTGTTTCTGTATTTTGGATATTAACCACTTTTCGATCGTATCATTTGCAAATATTTTCTCCCATTCAGTAGGTTGTCTTTTCATTTGTCAGTGGTTTCCTTTGATATGCACAAAGATTTTAAGTTTAATTAGGTCCCATTTGTTTATTTTTGCTTTTATTTCCTTTGCCTTAGGAGAGAGATCAAAAATTTTTTTTTCTGTGATTTATGTCAAAGAGTGTTCTGCCTATGTTTTCCTGTAAATTTTTATAACATCTTGTCTTACATTTACATCTTTAATCCATTTTGAGTTTCTTTTTGTATATGGCATTAGAGAATGTTCTAATTTTATTCTTTTACATGTAGCTGTCCAGTTTTCCGAACACCATTTATTGAAGAGACTGTCTTTTCTCCATTGTATATTCTTGCCTCCTTTGTCATAGATTAATTGACCATAGTGTGTGCGTGCATTTCTGAGCTCTCTATTCGGTTCCATTGATCTGTTTGTGTGCAAGTACCATACTGTTTTGAGGACTATAGCTTTGTAGTATAGTCTGAAGTCAGGGAACATGATTGCTTCAGCTCTGTCTTCTTTCTCAATTTTGTCTTGGCCATTTTGGGTCTTTTGTGTTTCCATATAAAATTTTAAGTTATTTGTTAAGATGTGGTATACACACACACACACACACACACACACACACACACACAATGGACTACTACTCAATCATAAAAAAGAAGGAAATTTTGCCATTTGCAGCAACAGGGATGGACTTTGAAGGTATTATGCTGAGTGGAATAAGTCAGACAGAGAAAGACAAATACTGCATGATATCACTTTATATGTGAAATCTAAAAACTACAACAAACTAGTGCAGATAGCAAAAAAGAAATAGACTCACAGATATAAAGAACAAATTAGTGTTTACCAGTGGTGAGAGGAAGTGGGAGAGGGACACTATAGGGGTAGGGGATTAAGAGGTACAAACTATTAAGTATAAAATAAGCTACAAGGAGATATTGTACAACACAGGAATATAGCCAATATTCCATAATAACTATGAATGGAATCTAACCTTTAAAAATTGTGAATCACTACATTGTACACCTATAACTTATATAACATTGTATATCAACTAAACTTCAATAAAAAAAAGAACCAAAGTTTGATTCTCATTTACCTGAAACTCCAGTGCCAGTAGATGTTTCTAGTCAGGACCAGGTGATGGATAGTCATTTTTGTAACACTCTTAGTGTGAATAGACTTTATTAGTGGAGGTGAGAGGTGATCCTGAAAGATGTGACTGAAGGACAAGGCTCTTTCCTTCTTAGGGATCTTTCTTCTGTAGGTCCTCAGGGATTCTACCTGCAGATAGGAACACAGAATAAAGGATCATGTATGAGATGTTTTAAGGCCAGGACTGATTGTGGCATGATTTATATTTGGCTGTATTCCCTTGTGAAGAATTCAGTCACATCTCACATCTATCTGAAAGAACATAGCCCGGCTCTGTAACAAGAGGAAAAGGCAAACAGTTTTCTAAACAACTAGCCAGTTTCTGTGACACAAGGTAACGTGATAAGGAAGTACACAGAGCTGTTGGAGCATCTAAAAAATACATTGAAGTGAAACTTGGAGGAAGCACGATGTCAAGGAAGGCTTTCTGCATGAGATGACAACTTCCCTGGGAATTGAAGGAGAGACAAGAGTTGAACGTGTGAAAAAGAGTTGAGAAGAAGGTTGTCTGGACAGAAGGAAATAATTCTAAAAACAAACAGGAATAATTAGGATATTCTAAATTCTATTAAGGAATTAAGACAAAGTGCTTTTTTACATGTTTCAGAGTATGAGTTTTGAAAAATTAATAATGAGATTATTTTCCATAAATGTAATTCTGATAAGATTTAGAATTCTTCCATGTGAGTTAGTTCCAGGATCAATAGGGAGACAAGGATTTGCTTTATCTTGGCTGCTATGGTTTAAGTGATCCCCTTAAGAACTTTGGCAACATCCAGCTCCACAAAGACCAGAGGATGGGAAATTTGAAAGTATTATGTAATTTCAGGAAGCAACAAACTATGACATTCATTAGACTTGATGAAATAGATGTTGTAAGAAGCTAATTTAACCATTTTATGTTAGACATGATAATCCCAATTCAGAATTGTAAGGAATGTTCAATATCCTTTGCTTTCCATCATGTGGACAAAAGAACATTCCATATTGAGTTGGTATTTCACTCTTTCAGTTAAAGATTGTATGACATAAAATTGATACCAGCTTCTCGTGAACCCTCTTGTTTTTTCTCCTCTCTGTCTCAATCCACCCTAAAAAAAAAAAAAGAATGGTGAAAATATGATATGTTGAAGACAACTTCGGGTTTGAAATATTTTTTTTAATAATTTTTATTTCTATTTTTCTAATTAGGTTTTGAGCTTCTTAAGGCCAAGGACTGTGTCTGAAAACACATACAGTGGCTAACACAAGGTAAGTCTACAACACATCTTAACTCCTTCTCTTCCTAGGGTCCTAGCACCCTGATAAAATGCCTGATATGTAGTTGGCACTCAACAAATATTGGTTAGGATGGATGGATGGGTGGATGAAATATTCAAACATTATATTATATTCACTTGATATTCCTCTTATAAAATATACTAAGACTGAGTTGTTTTTTTTTTCTTTTATAAATAAAATTACAACACACTCAAAACAGTGGAACAACTAGGAAAAAAAATCTGTCAATGACAGATTTATTTTTCAGTTCTGAATTATAGATGGTGTTAGTCATGAGTATGTGAGAAATCTAACAATGGGTTAATGTTTTGATCTGGAGCAGCAGATGCCTAAAAGATTTAAATGTTGATTGAATTTAGCTGCTGCTGCCATGAAATTATTAGCCCTTGGCAGTGGTCTCGCCTATATACTTTATTTTGGTTCTTCTGGAGCTACAAAGCTATTTATTGTTAATGAGGGAATAAAGTAAGAAAACAAATTAGCAAATAGATTAACAAAATTTTAACTGTCTAATCTCTGTTAAACAACTGCAGGTTATCAATTTTCACTACCTTCCAACAAAACTTTGCTATTAACACAGCTTTGTTACCCTACATATCCTCTCTCTAATATAATCATTCATCTCTCATACTTTTTGATAAAATTCTCTACCAAGTACCTTTTTTCATTGCAGCTTCACAGTGTGTGTCTAATCTTAAAATTATAATTCTTTGAAATAAATAATTCCTATGCTTGCTAAGATATTTGATCTGTTGGCTCACCACTTAAAACTATTATCTAGTATAAATATGACTTATAAAATAAACTTAATGGTTTTTAATTGATGTTTCTAAATGCAGATTTTTTAAATGAAGTTTACAAAGTTTAGAAGTTCCTTAGCATGCTCAAATACTCTTATCTGCTAAAAATGTTGTATTCCCAATTTAAAGGACAGGATGCCACGTCCCATATTTCCTTTTAACTTCATTTTGGGGTTGATACTTCTTATGACTCTAAGGAAAAGCATGTATCTGTATATAGAAAAGGTACACAAAGATCCTTCAGAAACCAAGATGCCATTGAAGTCAAATAAGATGAGGATTAAACAAACAAATGAGAGATGGAGATTGTAGGAAATTTAATTTCAGGCTTTCAGCCTATTTCCCCTTTGGTTCCTCTATTTTATACATTAAGATTCAGCTCACTTTTACCCTAAAGCTTTCTTGGATACTCCCCGTCAAAATGATGTCTTATTCTTCTTCTGAACTCCCATGTGTCTTTGTTCATGACTCTCTTATGATACTAATAATTCTGCTTTTATGGTTCAGCAATTTGTATAGATCAGTTCCCATCTTCTGAGCATGTTATATTCCAGAGTTAATTTAAAAACCAGTTGTTTGGAAATCCAAGTTACTTATTCTCATAAAACTAATAATAGAAGTGATGTTCCTATTTTCTTTTAAGTTCTACTGCTGTCTGATCTAGTGCCGACCGAAGTATTTCAAATATACCTCCATTTATGACATTGCTTCTTCAGGACAAATCAATTCTATTATAAGGTGAAGCCCAGTACACTTTCTTTAGGGCATTATATTTGATCAGTATTTTCCAAATTGTCTTCCCCTTCATTTATCTAAGCTCGCTCACAGTGTTGTTTCAGGGCACTGTGTTAGAAATTCTTATTTCCCTTTCTAGTCTGTGAATGTTATATAATCAGTCTTGATTGCAGGCATCTAAATCCAATACTTTGCAAAATATTTAACTTCTTGCCAAAGAAAAGACAGCTTTCTTATTTAATGTATCTCTTAAATATATTTAACCTTTGTTTTTGCTATGCATATTATGTGCAAAGCAATTTGCACACCTATTTCATTTACTTTTCACATTATACTTCTGAGATTAGTACTCTAATTATCTCCCCGTTAGGATGAAGGACCTGAGAATTGGAGAAACTAAATATCTTACCCAATGTCATACAAGTGGTAGTAGTATCAGAATTCTAACCCAGTAGAACTCCAGAGACAACAAGGCCACTATGTTTTGACATGGTCCTTGATTGCTCTGAGTTGAGAGAACTAAAACTATCTTACTAGATGGCAAAAGCACGAGGCTTCCACTCTCCTGCCATTTCCTCCTTAAGTGCCTGGGTTGTAAACTTTTTGAAAGGAGCATCTGTGTCTTTTTACTCATGTTTATACTCCTCACGGTGGCTGAAAGACTGCCTTGACATCATGGATACTTAATAAGTGATTGATTGAGAACATTATGAGATATATAAAATACTGTTAATGATAAATACACTATTCTGTAACTAAAGGTTTAAAACACTTTGCCTTAGGGCCATTGACCAAGTTTAGTCAATTTGGTTAAATGAGCTTTCTTCTTCATGTAATTGTGTCACTTTTCATAGTTGGATTAAGCTAACGCTAGCAAGAAACTGTTAAAATGTCTGAATTTGGAAATTCACAGATATGTGGGGTGAACCTGATATTACTGTGGGTTCTATATCCAAATGTTGTGCTAATTTTGGCAAGTGCAATTTAGTTTCTTGTTAATGATAACATTTGAATATTTGCCGTGCCGTATCATGTTTTAATATAAGGACCAATGCCAATGCCTATAAATATTTTCATATAACTAATAGTAACCTTCTGCAGTTTTAGTCAATTCTTGGAATTGCATCAATTAAGAAAGTCAGAAATACTATGTTTTTTTAAGGTGATTTTAAGAGTTGTTTATAAAGTTCTGACTAGCACTATTTTAGAGAAATAAGGCAGATCTGCTAACTAAGGCATCCCATTAAGTGAGCCTGATTTCAGTTATTCTGAGTGAAGAAGTAATTAACATTATACACAGCAGGGACATATTCAGCTGTCTATTATAGTTTTTTGATTACAGTATTAACTTGACAGTCTCAGATAGAGAACAAGTTAATCTAATTAAGGGAAGGTTAATTGTGTATGCAGACTGTATGGCCAGAAGAAGAAAGCTCAGCAGGATGTTTTCTGGGCATTTCTGCTTGAGAGAGTTACTTTTTTTATTCAGCGGTAATAACCAAAATGTTCATATTATACACATAGCATTAAAAAGAAAGACTTATTCCAAGGATTTACTAGCAAGACAATTTAGGAACTATGATATGTATAATCTAATGGTGTGTATGGGGGTTGACTAAATGCTTTCCAGCTCTAACTGCTTTCCAGCTCCATAATTGTAGTGATTCTGCACCATGAATAGACTTAGAGTTTAATTCAATGTCTACATTTGTATGGTTAGAGAACATCAGAACTAAAATATACTTTAAAGACTCCAGGCCATGCTTTGTACATGATAAATTTAGACCCAGAGAAGAAAAATGGGCTGCCCAAGATCAAAAAGATATTTGGTAGAATATCTGTGACTCAGGTTCTTTTTTGTTTTGTTTTGTTTTTTTAACTATGCATTGAAAACCATATTATCTTTTGAATTAAAAAGAAAAAAAGAAAAGGAAAGAAAAACTGAGACAAAGACGAGGGAAGTTCACATAATTCAGTCTCCTACTCCATAGGAAACTTCCCCATGACACACAGTCAGCCAGTCAGTGATTAAAACTATACATAAACCTCATTTTCATTACTGGGTAGCTCCAACTGCAAGAAAAGTCTTCTTCATATTGATGCAAAAATATACCTGTCTTTATTTCTTCCTTTAGTCTTCTGTTTTCTGTGTAAAATATCCATACCTACTTCATCCATTCTTTTTACGACGTGAGTTTCAGATATTTCATCCTGTGATACCTTCTCCTAGCATATCAATAAAATGTTTCTGGTTGATGCCTAGAATTAAACACAATGTGACACATGTTACCTGGGTGCTACCATAAGTACGTGGAAACACTGTTATCTCTTGATCTGACCATTGTGCTTTTGGCTTTTTAAATTAACTGTGCCTTTTGCATGATTTCAGTTACCCTTATGAAACAACTAAAGCTTAATGCTGTTTTTCACATGGACTACTATAAATAAGGGGTTCACACCTGTTTTTAAATTGGATTATTTTTATCATGTTTAAGTCAAGATTGACAGAATTAAACATATTTGCTATCATCATCACCATAAACATCAAAAACATTACTAGTTTGGGTTATTTGAGTTGCTCAAGAAAGTGATGATGATTAAAAAAAAAAGATTTTAAGTCTAAATTTAGTTCATAATGACTAAAAATAAAACAAGTAGTATAAAATAAATTGTAAGATAGTTATACAGATTATAGCATATTTCTCTCAAAAATGCGATATATTAATCAATATAAAGTATAAATCTTCTAGTTTTGGTCATATTCATCAATTCTCTTCTAGAAATAGAAGCTGAAAATGGTTAGGTCCCTTCAATTTTGCTGTGAACTTTAAGTTGCTCTTAGAAGATAAAGTCTTGGGCTTCCCTGGTGGCACAGTGGTTGAGTGTCCGCCTGCCGATGCAGGGGACACGGGTTCGTGCCCTGGTCCAGAAAGATCCCACATGCCGCGGAGCGCCTGGGCCCGTCAGCCATGGCCGCTGAGCCTGTGCGTACCGCAAAAAAAAAAAAAAAAAAAAAAAGATAAAGTCTTAATTAAAAAAAAAAAAAAAATCCTGCCTTACAATTTTTTTCTCCAAATGAGGGTAGTCTTTAGGAGAATATATATATTTAAATCAAGACAGGAAGGAAAAAATTCCCTAAGTAAAGAAGGTTAGGAGAAAATGAATGGTATTTAACAGCTGAGTAGAGCTATAAATAGAAGTTGACTTGTAACTCCCAGTGAACTTAATGGTCAAATCGTCCAACATTATATTTATGCAAATTTAGATGTCCCCCTCTAGAAATAAATGACTGAATGAATAATTTTAATCAAATTCAATTATAGGTGTTCAAGTGTAGAACTAGAACAATCACAGTAGTACACTGAGAAACTTCTTAGGTGTCAAATCCCTGTGTTCACATTTAACTGTCTCATTTTCTTCCACTATTTTCCTATTTATAGGCTGTAGAAAGATGGGTAATGAAATATCAGGGTAGCATTTTGAGGTTGTCTGAAATACTAAATTTTGGTGCCTGATAGCTGACATCTGCTGTCCAAAGGAATGGGCTTGGAGACTCAGTTATAAAGGATTACCCAGAAGTTAAGTTCAAGAATGATGTATAAAAGGCTGTGAGGTTGTTTTGTTTGTTTGTTTTGTGTTTTTTGTTTTTTTTTTGAGATCTCCAGGATCTGGGAACTAAACTATACCCATTGCATTTGGCTCTGTATTTCTAAATTATGCAGGTTTGTGCTAGTACCTGACCTATTTCTCAAACATTCAATGGGATGAAGACAGGAGTGCCTAGAATGGACTACGTTGAACAGGGGGATAGTTGCCTGGGTCAGGGGCAATGTATAGGAAGGGAAGTAACAAAACAGGGTTATATAAGGAGGGGAGTGTTCTGTAAAATGGGCAGTAAGTATCGTTTTGAGTCCTAAGTTTATAAGAATTGTTAAGACAATCTTTTGTACATTTGATAAACATGCCTTGTATGATCTTATATAATTTATTTAAAAATATTTTAGGGGTTAATTGTTTTGGTGGTGGATGGCCTAAAGATACTTTTTATAAAAATCTCATTTTTTTTTTAAATCTTGAGCACATGAAGGGGTTCCAAACTTTAAAAAAAAAAAAAAAAAGACTTGAATCTGATCCCAGATTTTCCTATGCAGAATCATATTTTTTAAATCATATTTTAAAGATCAGAAATCGCCTGTAGTTATAGAATGGAATTATGAAATTTCCTATGTAATATCTTTGGTTTGAGACAGCTGTCTACAGTTTACTTGAGATTTTCATATTACTGCAATTTAAAACCATAGAAATGTCAGAAAAAGATTGTCTATATAATGTTTTCTCCTCGAGCACAGGATTATGCTCCTAAAAATCCTTGAGACAGATAAATTTTTATACATTAGACCTATAAAATTTACAAGGTTATATTTGTACCAATCTAAGTTAATTTTATCTTCATTGAAAGTAGGTAGGCATGGGACTTCCCCAGTGGCACAGTGGTTAAGAATCTGCCTGCCAGTGCAGGGGACATGGGTTTGAGCCCTGGTCCGGGAAGATGCCACATGCCACGGAGCAACTAAGCCCGTGTGCCACAACTACTGAGCCTGTGCTCTAGAGCTCGCGAGGCACAACTACTGAAGCCCACGTGCCTAGAGCCTGTGCACCACAGCAAGAGAAACCACCACAATGAGAAGCCCGTGCACCACAATGAAGAGTAGCCCCCGCTCCCCGCAACTAGAGAAAGCCCGCACACAGCAACAAAGACCCAACACAGCCAAAAGTAAATAAATAAAAATAAATTTATTTTTAAAAAAGTAGGTAGGCGTAATAAGTAAAAACAGTTGTAATAATTTATCTTACATGAGTAATTGTGGGTATGCACAAAGTCATTTCTTCTTTCTTCTATTCACTGAATATTTATTAACCATTCAGTGCCCTAGATGACTGAAATACAAAGATGAAAAGAAAAAGTGAAACCTGCCCTCAAGCAGTTTATGACTTACTGCAGAGACAACATGAAAGAAATAAGTGTAACAATGTTTTGTAGTACCTTTTAAGGTAGAAACATGCATAGGCGAAAATTGGGGCATACAGCTAGAGTACCTTACAGTAGACCAGGTGCTCCAGATGCTGGTGATACAGCGTTGAACAAAAATATTTTATGTTAGAGTAGGGGAGGTAGATGGTAAAGAGAAATAATTGAGGTATAGAGTATATTAGATAGTGAAGAGCAGGGGTGAGGTTTAAAATATTTCACAACCAGCATAAATGAGTACCTACTCATCAAATAGACATGAGGCCTCTCAGAAGGGAAGTTTACTCTACCTGCCGAATATCAGACTCAGAATCAGCACTAATAGGAAAACAAAAGCAGGGAAGGAAAATTAAAGTATCAGGTTAGGAGAATATTGAAATTTTAGAAATTTTGGACTGAGAGATGATTTCTGAGTAAAACTCTCAAGAAAGTAGAAGAGTTAGTCATGTAGATACTGGCGGAAGACCATTCTAGACAGGGGAAATAGGAGGTATAACGGCTACACCTGCTATACCTGCTTGCTGGGGGGAAGCTTACTTGAACTGAGCAACAGCAAGAAGGCCAGCATAGCTGAAATGATAAGAAAGGAAGACCCTCATATCTCCTAGTAAGAACTTTAACTTTTGTTCTATATGAGATGATATCTCACTGAAGGTTTTTGAACAGAAAAATGACATGTTTAGTCTTATATTTTAAGACGATCTTTCTGGCTTCTGGGTTGAGAACTAACTAATTGAAACAGGGGAAGTGGCGGGTATACTAGCACAGAGTCTCTTGCAATAATGCAGGCAAGAGTTGGACCAAGTTAGGCTTTGGGAGTGGGAGGAATGGTTGAATTCTAGATAGGCATTGCTTTGAAATTAGAGCTACTTGGATTTGCCAGCGAACCAGATGTGGGGTATGGAAAAGAAAGGTCAGGAATGATACTATCTGGAAAAAAACAAATAGTTGTCTGTATGAAACTCTTTGCTAGAGCCTAGGGGACACAAATGGGGGATAAGACAGACATTATCTAAGATGGATAGTCAATTAAATTAACAGTTACAGGAGAGTTCCCAAATATGGGAAGTACTGGAGATCATGTTAAGCTTGCTTAATCTAGTCCAGATAGGTGAGGAACCACTTATTCAGGAAGTAACATGATGTCTGAGTCTAAGGGTGAATCAAATTTATTCAGGTGAGGAAAGGACATGGGGGAGAGGGAAAAGTAGCTATATTTATGTGCTTTGGATCACAAGCACTTGAAATTTGATATTTTATTAATGACTATTGCTATGTTTCTTTAAGGAAACTATTTATTGCTTTGGAGAGGAAGTTATTTCAAAGGCTATATTCTAATGCATTCTTTCTTTCAAAAAATACCTGTGGACTACCCATTTTGTGCTAGGGTTTCTGTGCTGGGTGCTAAGAAGTATACCAGGATGAATTATATTTGAATCCTGCCCACAAGGGGCTAAGGATATAGTTTTATACTTAAGTTAACACCTAAATACTTAAGTTTACTAAGATATGCATTTATTGTTTCAAGTTGCTAATACACTAGATTTATAATATCATACATGGTGTGAGTTCACCCTAAAAGCATGCTGTTTGTTTTTATCCCCCCTTGAAAAGTATCCTTAGCACCTATCAAATGGTGTAACCTATAATAATATTTGTTAAGTAATGAATATATGACTTTCCCAGCTCTAGCCTTATTTTTGCTACAGATCATTGAGACAGCCATGAAAAGTTAATATACTTTTATATTTTATGCATATTTATTCTATGAACTTTCATTATAGGATCTATGCCAAGAGGCTCTTACATCATTGCTTCTATTAAGGATTTTTTCATATATGTATAATCATTAATAATCTTGAATTTAGCACCACTCATAAAAGATTAATTTCTCCTCATTGACACATTTACTTGCAGTCTCTCTCCCCTTTCTTATAGCAAATGCTTCCACAAAATTCTAATTTTCATCAGCATATTTGACTTTGTGATACATGCTTTCCATATATTCATAATTGTTTCTCTACTTATAAATTTCCATTTATCAGTCTTGTCTAAACATTGATTTTAAAGCTTTACAATTTAGGACCCCTGGAATCATTTTCCTTTCTTTTCAGGATCACTCCCTTTACTTGAGGAAGAAATGTTCTTCTTTCTTTTTCTTTTTTTTTTTTTTTTCTTTTTACTTAATTTATTTTTTTAACATCTTTATTGGAGTATAATTGCTTTACAATGGTGTGTTAGTTTCTGCTGTATAACAAAGTGAATCAGCTATACATATACATATATCCCCATATCTCCGCCCTCTTGCGTCTCCCTCCCACCCTCCCTATCCCACCCCTCTAGGTGGTCACAAAGCACTGAGCTGATCTCCCTGTGCTATGCAGCTGCTTCCCACTAGCTATCTATTTTACATTTGGTAGTGTATATATGTCCATGAAGGTTCTTCTTTCTAATTCTCTGTGAAATCAAGTATAATTGTGTTCATATTGAAAAGAAAGACCAATAATGATTATAAATACGTTTTAATGTGAATATAATTTTATAATCAGAGATACTCCATTCCATACCAATTTTCCCTTCAGATTTTGTAGGGAAAGGGAATTGATCTGGCAGCAAACAAACACAAAGCTATGGATCTGTGAAAGTTATTAACTTCTCAGTGCCCCATTTAGCTTTTCCCTTTCCACAAGAATCAATGACAAATACACCCATCCATTTTATGTTTCTCATTAAAGCAGAAAGTTAACACAAGATGAGTGCCTCATGTATTGTCTTTCAACTTGGTAATGTTTATATTATTCTAAGAACATGGCACCACTGCCCTGCTGGTGCCACAATGTGGGAGGCTTTCCTGGATAGCTGTACCTATGATGTAGCCAAGCCCATAATCCACTTGAAGTTGTACTTGGTTTGAAAGTACCACAATCACCACACTTCTCCTGAATGGACTTAATTCCGCAGGTGCAAATGCTGGCTCATGATCATTCTTGACCATCTTTCTACCCTCTTACTCTCATCCCCCAGTCAGTTGTTTCAAGACTGTTTGGGAAGTCTGAGGTTGAGAAATGATGAATTTTTGACTTACTCTCTTCCTGCTTGTTTCTCTAGGTTGGAGAAAGACCATCAATAAGTACATATTTTTATATTTAGTACATTCCTTTTTTGTCCAATTGCCTTTCCAAAGCTTTTGGTTTTCTGAGCATCCACTTAACCACAGCAGTGAAACAGTGAAATTCCTTGTTGCCTTCCATTGAAAATAAGGTTTGGGCCCTAAGCCAAGCTGCCTGAGCCAGCACTCATATAATTCAAAACTGGAAGAAGACAATCAATTAATCAATACTATAATTTGGAACTGACCATGGTAGTAACACTCACAGCTATTAGACTCAACTGACTGACACCATTTAGAATTAATGAGGTAGCAAGATCAGGCAAACCAAAGATTCGTTTAAAGACTTTTCCTCTTAAATCAAACTGCCCACTCTATTTTGTTATTTTTTCTTATTTATTGATGCCACAGTGAAGTCTAATGTAAGTAAGAATTTGAAGGACAAAGAATCTTACCCATTACAGTGATGTTGAACAAGAACATTAATGAACATTTTAGGTATGGATTTCAGGAACATAATTCAGTTCAATGTTAGACTCTTCTGAACAATCTAAAAACATGACTTAAAATTAGTTTTCTGATGTTATTTGGGCATTCCTTGGTCCAATCTTCTATAACTAGAGCTTGGCATATTTATTATTTGGATAAATAAATAACCATCTTTTAAACTGCAAAACTTTAAAATAATTTCCAGAAAACCTTTATGGTTCACTCTGTTTTAATCCCACAGTGCCATAAATAAGTAAATATATAAAAACACACAGGATCCGTGGTGTGTGCAAAATAACAACAAACACCAACTCCTCCCAGTACTTTCTGGCAGAGCCATCAAATCTTGCAGCTCCTGTTGACAAGACAAGGGTTTCCCTAAAGCCACTGACTGAATATTTATAATGATATGTTATTAAACTAACCAGGAAGTTTGAGCCTTTGTTGTTGTGAGCCTTTGTTGTTGTTTCAGTTTTCTTTGAATCAGGCATACCTAGGCTCTGAGCCCACAGAGTAAAAGTAACTTTTTACAATGTCTCTAAATGTGGACTCTCAAAAGCTAGCCCCTGGGCGTTTAAGTGTGGTAATTTTTGTTTTTCAATTCAAAAGCAAAATACAAAAGAATCTCCATTAAATCTGGCAGAAAACAGGAAGGAGGGGAGATATAGCTGTACATTTTATAACACCATATATCTGAGGGATATGATTTGACTGGCAACATAACAAAATCCATATAGACAGATGCTCCACTTTTTAAATAAAATTATAATTGACATATATTAATTTCAGGCATACAACATAATGAGTCAATATTGGTATGTATTGCAAAAATTATCACCACAGTAAGTCTAGTTCATTTTTTTAATTGGAAAATGCAGTATAGAATTATCCGACTTTAAGCTCCAAACTGAAGAAAAGTACGTGGAATATAGTCCTGGCATTTATATTTTCTTTCCAAATACTTGCCATATATTAATAACCAAAAGGTCACTGAAAAAATTCTAAAAGGTCTCTTAGTATAGAGTCAGAGAGCATATGGCCTAGAGTTGCTTAAAAGTTAAGATAGAAATTTTTTTTTAATTTTATTTTTTTATACAGCAGGTTCTGATTAGTCATCCATTTTATACACATCAGTGTATACATGTCAATCCCAATCTCCCAATTCATCACACCACCATCCCCACCCCCGCCACTTTCCCTCCTTGGTGTCCATACGTTTGTTCTCTACAACTGTGTCTCAATTTCTGCCCTGCAAACCAGTTCATCTGTACCATTTTCCTAGGTTCCACATATATGCGTTAATATACGATATTTGTTTTTCTCTTTCTGACTTACTTCACTCTGTATGACAGTCTCTAGATTCATCCACGTCTCTACAAATGACCCAGTTTCATTCCTTTTTATGGCTGAGTAATGTTCCATTGTATATATGTACCACAGCTTCTTTATCCATTACTCTGTCGATGGGCATTTAGGTTGTTTCCATGACCCGACTATTGTAAATAGTGCTGCAATGAACATAGGGGTGCATGTGTCTTTTTGAATTATGGTTTTCTTTGAGTATATGCCTAGTAGTGGGATTGCTGAGTCATATGATATTTTTAGTTTTTTAAGGAACCTGCATACTGTTCCCCATAGTGGCTGTATCAATTTACATTCCCACCAACAGTGCAGGAGGGTTCCCTTTTCTCCACACCCTCTCCAGTATTTGTTGTTTGTGGATTTTCTGATGATGCCCATTCTAACTGGTGTGAGGTGATACCTCATTGTAGTTTTGATTTGCATTTCTCTAATAATTAGTGATGTCGAGCAGCTTTTCATGTGCTTCTTGGCAATCTGTATATCTTCTTTGGAGAAATGTCTATTTAGGTCTTCTACCCATTTTTGGATTAGATTTTTTTTTTTTTTTTAATATGAGCTGCATGAGCTATTTAAATATTTTGGAATTAATCCTTTGTCTATTGATTTGTTTGCAAATATTTTCTTCTATTCTGAGGATTGTCTTTTCATCTTGTTTATGGTTTCCGTGGCAGTGCAAAAGCTTTGAAGTTTCATTAGGTCCCATTTGTTTATTTTTGTTTTTATTTCCATTACTCTAGGAGGTGGATCAAAAAAGATCTTTCTGTGATTTATATCAAAGAGTGTTCTTCCTATGTTTTCCTCTAAGAGTTTTATAGTGTCTGGTCTTACCTTTAGGTCCCCAGTCCATTTTGAGTTTATGTTTATGTATGCTGTTAGGGAGTGTTCTAATTTCATTCTTTTACATGTAGCTGTCCAGTTCTCCAAGCACCACTTATTGAAGAGACTGTCTTTTCTTCGTTGTATATCCTCGCCTCCTTTGTCATAGATTAGTTGACCATAGGTGCGTGGGTTTATCTCTGGGCTTTGTATCCTGTTCCATTGATCTGTATTTCTGTTTTTGTGCCAGTACCATATTGTCTTGATTACTGTAGCTTTGTAGTATAGTCTGAAGTCAGGGAATCTGATTCGTCCAGCTCCATTTTTTTCCCTCAAGACTGCTTTTGCTATTCGGGGTCTTTTGCATCTCCATACAAATTTTAAGATTTTTTGTTCTAGTTCTATAAAAAATGCCATTGGCAATTTGATAGGGATTGCATTGAATCTGTAGCTTGCTTTGGGTAGTATAGTCATTTTGACAATATTGATTCTTCCAATCCAAGAACATGGTATATCTCTCCATCTGTTGGTATCATCTTTAATTTCTTTCATCAGTATCTTATAGTTTTCTGCATACAGGTCTTTTGTCTCCCTAGGTAGGTTTATTCCTAGGTATTTTATTCTTTTTGTTGCATGGTAAATGGGAGTATTTCCTTAATTTCTCTTTCAGATTTTTCATCATTAGTGTATAGGGATGCAAGAGATTTCTGTGCATTGATTTTGTATCTTGCAATTTTACCAGATTCATTGGTTAGCAGTAGTAGTTTTCTGGTGGCATCTTTAGGATTCTCTATGTATAATATCATGTCATCTGCAAACAGTCACAGTTTTACTCCTTCTTTTCCAATTTGTATTCATTTTATTTCTTTTTCTTTTCTGATTGCCATGGCTAGGACTTCCAAAACTATGTTGAATACTCATGGTGAGACTGGACATCCTTGTCTTGTTCCTGATCTTAGAGGAATTACTTTCAGTTTTTTACCATTGAGAATGATGTTTGCTGTGGGTTTGTCGTATGTGGCCTTCATTATGTTGAGGTAGGTTCCCTCTATGCCCACTTTTTGGAGAGATTTTATCAATAATGGGTGTTGAATTTTGTCAAAAGCTTTTTCTTCATCTATTGAGATGACCATATGGTTTTTTTTCTTCAATTTGTTAATATGGTGTATCACATTGATTGATTTGTGTATATTGAAGAATCCTTGCATCACTGGGATAAATCCCACTTGATCATGGTGTATAATCCTTTTAATGTGTTGGTGGATTCTATTTGCTAGTATTTTGTTGAGGATTTTTGCATCTATATTCATCAGTGATATTGGTCTGTAAGTTTTCTTTTTTTTTGTAGTATCTTTGGTTTTGATATCAGGGTGATGGTGGCCTCATAGAATGAGTTTGGGAGTGTTCCTTCCTCTGCAATTTTTTGGAAGACTTTGAGAAGGATGGGTGTTAGCTCTTCTCTAAATGTTTGATAGAATGCACCTGTGAAGGTCTTCAGGTCCTGGACTTTTGTTTGTTGGAACATTTTTAATCACGGTTTCAATTTCATTACTTGTGATTGGTCGGTTCATATTTTCTATTTCTTCATGGTTCAGTCTTGGAAGGTTATACCTTTCTAAGAATTTGTCCGTTTCTTCCAGGTTGTCCATTTTATTGGCATGGAGTTGCTTGTAGTAGTCTCTTAGGATGCTTTGTATTTCTGCACTGTCGTGACTTCTCCTTTTTCATTTCTAATTCTGTTGATTTGAGTCCTCTCCCTCTTTTTCTTGATGAGTCTGGCTAATGGTTTATCAATTTTATTTATCTTCTCAGAGAACCAGCTTTTAGTTGTATTGATCTTTGCTATTGTTTACTTTGTTTCTATTTCATTTACTTCCGCTCTGATCTTCATGATTTCTTTCCTTCTACTAACTTTGGATTTTGTTTGTTCTTCTTTCTCTAGTTCCTTTAAGTGTAAGATTAGGTTGCTTATTTGAGATTTTTCTTGTTTCTTGAGGTAGACTTCTATTGCTATAAACTTCCCTGTTAGAACTGCTTTTGCTGCATCCCATAGGTTTTGAGTCATTGTGTTTTCATTGCCATTTGTCTCTAGGTATTTTTTTTTTATTTCCTATTTAATTCCTCAGTGATCTCTTGGTTATTTAGTAACATATTTTTTAGCCGCTTTATGTTTGTGTTTTTTTTACGTTTTTTTCCCCCTGTAACTGATTTCTTATCTCACAGCGTTGTGGTCAGAAAAGATGCCTGATATGATTTCAGTTTTCTTAAATTTACTGAGGCTTGATTTGTGACCCAGGATGTAATTTATCCTGGAGAATATTGCATGTGCACTTAGGAAGAAAGTGTAATCTGCTGTTTTTGGATGGAATGTCCTATAAATGTCAATTAAATCTATTTGTTCTATTGTGTCATTTAAAGCTTATGTTTCCTTATTAATTTTCTGTTTGGATGATCTGTCCATTGGTGTAAGTGAGGTGTTAAATTCCCTCACTATTATTGTGTTACTGTCAATTTCCTCTTTTATAGCTGTTAGCAGTTTCCTTATGTATTGAGGTGCTCCTATGTTGGGTGCATATATATTCAAAATTGTTACATCTTCTTCTTGGATTGATCCTTTGATCATTATTATGTAGTGTCCTTCCTTGTCTCTTGTAACATTCTTCATTTTAAAGTCTGTTTTATCTGATATGGGTATTGCGACTCCAGCTTTCATTTGATTTCCATTGCATGGAATATGTTTTCCCATCCCCTCACTTTCAGCCTGCATGTGTCCCTAGGTCTGAAATATGTCTCTTGTAGACAGCATATATATGGGTCTTGTTTCTGTATCCATTCAGCAAGCCTGTGTCTTTTGGTTGGAGCATTTAATCCATTCACGTTTAAGGTAATGTATCTTCCTATGACCATTTTCTTAATTGTTTTGGGTTTGTTTTGTAGTTCCTTTTCTTCTCTTGTGTTTCCCACTGAGAGAAGTTCCTTTAGCATTTGTTGTAGAGCTGGTGTGGTGGTGCTGAATTCTCTTAGCTTTCGGTTGTCTGTCTAAGCTTTCTAGAACAAGCCTTAGTCACCTCTTTTGTATTTAAAGAGCCACATAGTAAGTAAATATTTTAAGACTTTGTAGGCCATACAGACTCTGCAGCAAGTCGTCAACTCTGCCATTTTATATGCAAATGGTCATGTAAAAAATGTAAATGAATAGACAGGACTGTGTAACAATAAAACTGTTTACAAAAACAAGTAGTAGGCCAGAGTTAGCCCATGGACTGTGGTTTTCCCAGTCTTCTTCTAGAGACTAAAGCAAAGGTAGAGTCAGTTAGCTGAGTTTAAGATAAAAGTCTTCTCCAAGGAAGGGTTGCTTTCCTTAACCCCAAAATGTGAGATGAAACTCAGTAAGGGACGTTTGACCATGAGAATTGTCTGTTCCATCACTACAGTAATTAAAGTAGCATGTTTCATGCAGCATCTGGTTGCAGCCCAAGAACATCTGTGAAGTTAGTATAAAATTCAATTTTTGGTCTTTTGTAGACAAAAATAATGGACTGTTCTCTTTATTTTTCAATTGGATATTGTAATGACAGCATCTTATGATTTGGGATCTTTATTCTTCTTAAGTTTACTTCACTTTGTTTCTTTTTTTTGTCATTGTTATCAAATGGAAAGATAACTCCCCCTACATGGCATGGGAAGCAATATACCATCCTGCATTGAATTTAAAAAGCTGAGAACATCAGTGTTAAAACATGGGTGAGCATTACTATGGGGTTAGTGAAGGAAATAGGAAAGAAGTTACAACCTGATAGGGAAGATGGGCATTTAAATTTTTAAAAAGTGTGACAGATACCATATGACCCAGCAATCCTACTACTGGGCATATACTCTGAAAAAAACATAATTCAAAAAGAGACATGCACCACAATGTTCATTGCAGCACTATTTACAATAGCCAAGACATGGAAGCAACCTAAGTGTCCATCAACAGATGAATGGATAAAGAAGATGTGGCACATATATACAATGGAATATTACTCAGCTGTAAAAGGAAATGAAATTGAGTTATTTGTAATGAGGTAGATGGAACTAGGGTCTGTCATACAGAGTGAAGTAAGTCAGAAAGAAAAAGTCAAATACCTTATGCTAACGCATATATATGGAATGTAAAAAAGAAAAAAATGATACTGATGAACTTAGTTGCAGGGCAGGAATAAAGATGTAGACACAGAGAGTGGACCTGAGGACACAGGGTGGGAGGGGGAAGCTGGGGCGAAGTGAGAGTGGCATCAACATATATACACTACCAAATGTAAAATAGTTAGCTAGTGGGAAGCAGCAGCATAGCACAGGGAGATCAGCTCGGTGCTTTGCGATGACCTAGAGGGATAGGGAGGATGGGAGGGAGGCTCAAAAGGGAGATGATATGGGACATATGTATGCATATGGCTGATTCACTTTGGTGTACAAGAGAAACTAACACAGTATTGTGAAGAAATTATACTCCAATAAAGATCTATTAAAAAAAATTGTGACCCATGTTGTGATATGAGGAGACATGAGTTCTGGATTTGGACTCCCTTGTTTTGAATTTCTGGTCCACTATTTATCAACAATGTGACCTTTAGCATATTCCTTAACCTCCTTCTACTAAGATGAATTTACCAGGGGCTTCCTGGATTAGCTTAATAAGTTCTTAATGATGAGGTGGAAGAAAAATCAGGAACTGAGCCTTGATGGTCATCAGTATTTAAAGTGCAAGCAGAACAAGAGGAACCTTCAAAAGAAAATGAGAGGCCAAAGAGGAAGGAGGCAAACCAGGAAGAGAGTCATACCTTAGGAGGCAAGGAGATAGGGGTTCATGAAGAAAAGATTCCAACAGTGTTTAATGCTGCCAAGGAGTCAAGCAAAGTAGCTGAAAAGTGTCCATATTGTGCAATATGTACGCATTGATAGTCTGTATGACGGCCAGGTTATTGGTATATTGCAAGAAGAAATAACACTGGATGAGTTTAGGAAATTTATACGGAAAATATAGATAACACCTTGAAGAATTTTGACTGAAGGGGAGACAAGAGAGAGTAGGATTTGCAGAGGTAATTTGGATTGAAGAAAGTTTCTCTTTTTTTAATGCTGTAAAACCATGCATTATGAAATTCTGATGTGACGCATCCAGAAGTATATGAAAAATTCAAGATACAAGCAGATGGAGGGTGAAGAATTTACTATATTTCTAAGGAATCCAAAGGGGAAGGGTTCCAGAGTACAGAGAGATGGTAGATCAGTTATGCAGATGGAAAGTCAATTCTTCCTCAGCCCAACAGGAGGAAGGGAAATATGGATGTAAGTTGTATCCTGGACATTGAGAAGTCCAAGAGTTTCCCCCAGTGATTTTAAGTAATCTTCTGGATTTGAGGGAGGAGGTGGATAAGCTGAAGATTTGAGGAGAGTTGGGAAGTTTTGAAATAGTATCTGCAGGGAATTACATTGTATAAAGGAAGCTAATAGGGTTCCCAGATACTGTTGAGAGCCTGGCTAAGATTAGCAGTCATGGGTGTATGTAGGCACCAATCTGCCCCTTTGTGTGACATTCTTTAGCAGTGTTCAGCAGAGCTGTGCTGCTTTGGTGCATGCATAGGAAAAAATGTCATTGTCTACTAGACAACTTTCCGTGCAAAATGACTAAAGCCAGTATAGCACTGGATGCTCAGATATTGACAAGAAAGTAGTTGAAGATCTTCTAAAGTCTGGCCTTCATATATCCTCCTTTGACAATGCTGAGTCCCTTCTTATGTTATCTTGCTGCTCTTTTAGAATTCAAGACCAAGAATCTCAAAATGAAATGTCTTTTAAGACTCTACTATAAATTAATAAGCTGAGTCCTGTTTCCTGAAGGTATAGGAAAATTGAAAAATTGAACTAATTATGATATATATGTATGTGTGTAGCTTATGCAGTAATGTTACCATTACTATTATAGAATGCATTACATAGTTTGCCATTTAGAAATAAAAGTGTAGTATGATACACAAGTATAGATACATTTTATCTTAAACATTTTTTAAATGTACCTATAATTTTACCACAGATGTCAGTGTACCCCTGTGTCTTTATCACCAACAGACATGGGGAGAATAATGTGAAATGCTGATATTCTCAATCAGAAGCCTGCATGAATCTTTACGGGTGTGCTCCCCCAGGATTTGATCTTACTTTTTAATTTCCATTTCTTGAATTTGGTTACATCTCTAGCCTCCCCTTTTAATTAAAATTAGATTTAAAAATTAAATCTCTACTGCTAAGCCACCTGGCTTGGAGCCCAAATAAGAACCCCGCAGTATCCTCTCTTCATCTCCTGATCACTTTAGCTAATTAAATATAAATAAAAGGAAAAGTGTCCTACGTATGAAAAGGAAGAGTTAGATCTCCGATTATATCTTATGACCACTCTTTATGCTCTTATAGAGAAGAGGTTAATAGATGAATATCTTTGCTACTTATTCTCATCAAAAAATAAGAAAATATGCAGAGAGGCTTTGGTTAACCAACATGTGGCAGAGAGTGAATGTGGAGTTGTTCCTGAGAAGCACCTGCCTGGGCAGGGGATATATATTTTCCAGCTCCTTTACCTCTAGATGAAGTTATGTTACTTACTTGCGCCAATGGAATATGAATGGTAATGATGAATGACATTTCCTAGACAAAAAGGTTAAGAATCAGGTATGCTTTTCCTCTGATTTCCTTCCTGATCCATCAACTGAAGAAAGACACTGAGATTGTTGACAAGATAGTCACAAGATGGAAGGAGTCCAAGTAAAAGGTGACCCCATCTGGAATACCTGCTATGGATTTTGATGTGAGCAGAAGTATGTCAAGCCCCTGGGAATTGTTAAAATGCATACCCCAGATCTCTTCAGCCATACACTTACTGATAATCTCTTGGTTATTCCTACAGACAACTTACTCTAATCAGTGATGTGTTGGTTATAACCATTTTTCCAAAGCTTAATTCATTTCTAAGTTCTGGGTGCTTCTTAATGAATACATACTTATGTAAGTGTTTTCTTTCTGGCAGACATAAATTTACTCACTTTAAAACTATTCTGGGGTCTTTACCATAAAAAATGTGAAGATAAATGTAAATACCTCAGAAGGTAGAGAATGGAATTTTGACAAGAAAAATGGACTGGAGTTATTTTTTATTTGGAACTAGTCTAGAAGCTTGAGAATATAACCATAATAGTTTGTCAAAACTACTTTAGGACATATGCATATCTGAAAGAAGGATTGCTTTTCTCAGAGACCTTTCAAAATGAGGTATTTGATTCTCATAGTGCCTCAAGTAAAAGGGATATCTATTTTACGAGTAAATAAACAGGAACGCTAGAAAAATTCTGTCGAGTTCAGAAAAAGAAATTTAAGGCTGGAAACATATCCCTCATCAATTTGTAAGGAAGCTATTTGAGAGTTTCGAAAAGTAAGAACAGCCAAGTAACAAGGTCTGAGGTAGGAGATCATCCTGACACCTTTACTCAAGAAAGTGGAAGCAAGAGCAAAGAAAAAGGCAAGGGTCAGGGAACTGAGTTTCTGCATCATGGCACTGGAAGGAAATGTCCACATTTTAGAGGGTTCTGAATGAATCAGTTCAGGTTATACTTGTTCAGATAAATTAGTGGTTTTCAAACTATATGCAAGGGATATCACCAGGACTGCAGTGTAACCTCTTGCCCTTACAACAGGCTTTTGATACCTGCCCGGGATTATCCACGGATGCAGAGCCACCATTGGTTCACATCACACCTTTACGTGAAACAGAGGATGGTTTCTTCTCAGGATGAATGCAGACCTAAGAGTACTGCCTTAGCTTGGAGTGTCAGGCTAGAAGTGCACAATCATACTGAAAGGTCCTACACTGAGAAGCAATCCTGACCATGACTCCAGGTTGACTTCTCAGTCAAATGAATCAATTTCATGATTCTGCCTGCCAACATGTACCACCTTAGTGGGCCACAGAATTATTTCTGAAAACATTATCTTCCAGTGGGCCTTCTTTTGCCTTCACCTGACCCTTATTCAACAAGTGTGAGTATCCCCTTAACTTTTGTATTTTAGGGTTTCTGTGCCTATTTAGATGACATGTCTGCCTGATGTGCTTTATCATATTGAGATCTAATCCCTGCACAAAGAGGACAATGTAATGGAAACACACAACTGCAATTTTTTTTAAAAAAAAGCACTCTAGTTACTAGATTTGTTGTACATTTAAAAATAAAAAGGCCAATATATTACCCACTCCTAAAATCAAAAGAGAAACACACCTCTCAGTGCATCTTAGAGTAGACACTAATAAACTGATGTTATTCCTATGTTTCTTGATCTCGTTATTTGATTTTTTATTTTTTTGTGGTACGCGGGCCTCTCACTGTTGTGGCCTCTCCCGTTGCGGAGCACAGGCTCCGGGCGCACAGGCTCAGCGGCCATGGCTCACGGGCCCAGCCGCTCCGCGGCATGTGGGATCCTCCCGGACCAGGGCACGAACCCGCGTCCCCTGCATCGGCAGGCGGACTCTCAACCACTGCACCACCAGGGAAGCCCCTGGTTATTTGATTTTGACTATTACCCTGTTGCATTTCTCCATTCATCAGGCTGTACCCAACAGGGAAGACTTTTTTTAAAACTCTGTACAATCTCGTATTACAAAGGTCCACACACACATACACACACAAGACAGAAAGTGAGATCAGTCTTTTTTTTCAACAGTAAAATATATAATATGTGCATCCAAATGGAGTGAATTTGATACAAAATATTCTCTACTGGCAAAAATCCTTTATATTGGTATAAAATATTAAAAAATGGTATAAAACCAGAACTGGCCACATAAACCAGAGTGGGTTTGTTGTTTTGATTGTCCACACAAGAATACTGCATGCTCCTTTTATTTTTCTGGTTTAATTTTTGCTGTTTTAGAAGAAAACTGATACAAAGACCTAGGACAAGCTTTTAACTTTTAATGTGATTCAGGTTATGCTGTAATAATATTATGTAACTATTATGGTTTGAATGATTCTGTCCCTATAAAATTTATAAGTGGAAGCCCCAGCACCCAATGTGACTGAATGTGGAGATAAGGCCTTTATAGAGGTAATTAAGGTTAAATGAGGTCATAAGGGGAGAGGTCCAATCCAACAGGATAATTGTCCTTATACAAAGGGACACCAGAGAGCTAGCTTTCTCTCTCTCACCATTTAAGAATACAGCAAAAAGATGGTCATCTGCAAGCCGCAAAGATATTTCTCACCAGGAAACAAACCATGCTGGAAACTTGATCTTGCATTTTCCAGTCTCTAGAAATGTGAGAAGGTAAATTTATACTGTTTAAGCCACCCAGTCTTTGGTATTTTGTTATGGCAACCCAAGCAGACAGACAGTAACAACCAATTCCAAACAATCTCAGTTAATTACAATAAAAATATTAGTTATTATTGACATGTCAGTGATCCATTGTGACAGATTTGTTCCAAGTTCAAGATCAGCCTTGGGTCTTTCTGATGGTCTAATGTAGCAGCAGCTACCAGGATTATGTTCTTCTTATGGCTCATAACAAGTGTGCAAGCAGTAAAATCAAGCTCCCAAAATTCTACTCAGATGTGTCTATGTCATGTCTACACACATTCCATTGATAAAAGCTCCCAAAATTCTACTCAGATGTGTCTATGTCATGTCTACACACATCCCATTGATAAAAGCAAATGATGTCCTAAATTCAATATCAGTGAGGCAGGGCAGTATACTCCTTCAGGGAGGATGGGAGTGCAAGCAGTGTATATTTGCTGAACAATAATACTATCTGCCTCAATAGTCAACAACTTAAATCAGATAAGAATTTGTTTTCTAATAGTTGTTGGTCCCTTAAAATTCCATGAGAGAGTATGGTCTGAGGAGACAGATTTTTATCTTCTTTATCCCTAATTTTATTGAATTTTGACTTCGGAACACAGTAGTAAATGAATCCTGATTTTTTGCAAGATAATTGGCTATAGAAGTTATTAAAACTCTGATAGCTATTTAGTAAATGCATTCTATATTAGAAAGAAGAGTTTTGTGGAGACCTAGACACTTTTGTTAATATTAACAAAATACAGATCTTTAAATGTGCTTCTGATACCACTGTTTACCAGTAATAAATTAAATAGATCACATTAATCTGCCAAAATTAATTGATACTAATTTTTCTACCTTACAGCATTTTGAGAAACTAACATCTCACACTTTAAAATTTTGATAATTTTTATATGCAGTTTTAGTTCTCAGCTGTGTGACACGGGAAGAAAATAATGTTATTTCTCACTTTATCAACCTCAAAACATACATTCACACCCACACAGATATGCACACACACTAACATACACTCACTCACACACAGCCCTGTTGCACTGTGTATAGTGCAAAGAATGTAAGCTTCTTCCATTCTGGCTAAATTGAACTTCATCTTTATTAAAAAAAAAAAAAAAAAAGCATGTCTGTTTTTGTTCATCCCATCTATCAATTAAGGAAAATTTATATTTAGTTGTTAGTTTATTGTGGCCATAGAAGCTGACTTCAAAACTGGCTGAGTTACAGGTTTGGGACTCGTCTTCAAACTTTTTAAAAGCGCAGGAGGAAGGCCAGGGTTCCCCTAATCAGAATGCCACCTGTGGACTAACATGTGGCTTGCAAGAAAAGCATGGTCAGTATTCCAGTGCTGCATAGTGGTGGAAAAATTCTGCAATGCCAAATAACGCAGGGTTTACAATTAGTGAACGGCACACTGCGGGGAGGATGTAAATCTGCGTGTCAGCATTGGGCCCCAGAAAGATGTATTTGGTTCTTAATTCACAAGTAAATGTGTGTCCCTCTCATCAGTTCTGGTTCATGGAGATTCTAATCAAGCAATTTATCTGGTTCATTTCTCTTATGCCCTCATCAACTGAAGTGCAAAGTCTCCTGAACAGCCAGAAAAGATGAGGTCAGCCTTGAAAATAAGTGTTGGCCTGTTTGTCCAAGGCCCAGAAGAAACCAGGATGAGATAAATGAAATCAGTCTCTTTCGGAGTAGTCTCCATAGTACCACAGAAGTATTTGAAAGGTGAAAACGGCAGTTATGCCATTCATTTGGCACCATTTACATCCCTACCACCACCACCCAGCGATGAAGTTGGTTGATAACTTTCGTTTTTTTTAATTTTTTGCTGAATTATTTGTTTGAATATTTGTCTTTAGCATTCATCTCTCCCCTTAGGATCCTACAGTCTGCCAGAACCAGTATGTGGACATCATAATTTCCCCTTAAGATTTAAAAGCAAATCGATGAGTGACAGTGCTCAATATTTACTTTAGAATGCACTTTCAGTGATGAAATGGGACACAATTTTGCCTAGATATATAGGACAATACTGGGTTACGCATGTTACAATGAAGATTAAATAGCATATCATAAAGAGAAATTTGAAGTCAGAGGTGCTGTCTTTACATGTACCTTCACATCATCAAATATTCGTAGATGATGCCGTGACTCTGATTTGCCAGAAAGCTTGGCTAAAGGATTAGACATGGTACTAGTTGGTACTCACTGGTGTATGTAAATGAGTATAAGAGTAAATCAGTGACCAACTCTTCATTCACACCCATTGTTATCACATAGAAGGACTCAGCCTAAGTCATCAAGACAGAAAAGAAAGTTGCATGGTACATTTCCTTTTAAAGACGTCTTCTGGCTGGCTGTTTTACCTCTGGTTCGTTCAGTTATTTGTAAGCAATAAGATCCAAAGTAAATTCAGTCCTTACGTGATGGATCAAGAAGTTACTCTCACAGGTGGATCAGAGAACAATGAACACGTTGTTAGCGACAGCCCCTCCTAATTCTTAGCGACACAGGGCCTGCCATCACCAAACTGGCCCCGGTGTGATCTGAAGTACTGCTTCATTTGCCTCTTTATATCACATTGTGATGAAAACTGTCACAGTGTGCCTCTTTAGGCACTGAGCAATCTGTGATCTATCAAAGTGCCGTCTTGCTGATGAACTGAAAAACAAACCTTGTCTCATCAACAGCCAAAGCATTTTACATTAAAATATATTCTCTAATAGCCTCTAAAATTAATCTTCCAGGATGGTTTCCTCAAAGGAAAATAAAAATAAAGAGAGAATATTTTCAGAGATTTTGATAGTTGATATTTGACCCTCAAATTTTGGAAGGCTGTCTCATTTAAATAAAACACACGTTTACCCCTTGATCCCAAATTCTTCTGAATGAAGTTTAAGCCCAACTGACTAGGAAGACATTCTGCACCCCTCCCTAGAAGCCTGCCTGCAGGCCTTGGCAGTATATCATGTGGCCACTCCCACCCAGGAACAGGGGCTTCAAACCTCTGCCAGGCAAGGTCTTGGGGTCTAGAAAGCCTTGGAGGTTAATGCATGTGAATCATCATCTGCTTTTGAGCTGCTAAGTTCAGGGGTGAGGAAAGGAAAGTAGAGATGCAGTAGCATAGGAGATGCTCAAAATCCCCGGACACTCCAAAGCAGTCATGACTCTGAAGGACTAGAATTCATTGAGATCCAAGAAAGTATGAGAGAGAGTAAAACATTTGAAGAGGATGATGGGAATGGAGACTAGAGCCGTTATGGTACCTAAAGGAGTGTAACTGTCTTTGACTTGGTAGGCAATGTTTACTGATAATGGGTGTGTAGAGGTGAAGGATTAGCCTGGTGGTGACATTTAAAATGTAGTTACGTGTGATCTTGTTTTCAAAATGTATTAGCAGGTACGTCTAACTCAGTAAATTTCTGCTTTTCAGTTTTTTCCACTAAAATATCCCCATGGCAAAAGGGCATGAACAGGTTTGCCAGGGAGAATTTAACTGGGCTTCCTTCTTTTATCGGAAACACACATTCAAAATGTCCATTTTAAGCTGTAGCATATCTGCCAGTGTTTGTTTTAATATAAAATATGTTTTAATTAGATGATTAAGCTCTGATACATGAGAAACCAGCTTATCTCCTATACCACTGTAGCCCCCAAACCTAGCCTAGCACCAAGTATATATCCGTAGTAAATATTTGATGTGTGTATGTTAGGACTCTAGGAAGGTATGGAATGGTCCTCCTGGGTTTTCTCGTGTGTATTCCTTAAAACACCAGTTGTACCTTCTGATGATAAGAAATAGATGATAGGACGTATCTGTGGTCACAATAACTTCTGCTTAGGTATAATAGAAAGCAACCTTTTTATGTTTTCCAAAAACAAGGGACTGTCTGGATCTGTCACTCAATGGAGCCTTGAATATGGGGATTAAGTGGCAATTGCTCTGGTGATGGGCAGCAAAACTAGTTCGAAGCAACGTGTCATCACGGTGTCTATAAAATAGGTCTTCGTGTATGGCGGCCTGCCTGTATATAAAGTTTTGCCGGTATTTACTCTTTATAGTAAGCCTTATGTCCTCAGACTCTGAAACAGAAATTCCCTGTCGTGCATGTGGACTGAGGTCAGGCATTAGAGCTGCCACAGCAACACACCCTTAGGACAGAACAGCACAGCAGGGCAAAGGCAGCATCCAGGTGTCACTCACCCCAAGGTGGAAACGGATTTGGAATTTACAGGTCAAGGCCTAAGGTCAAGAGTAGGCCTAAGGGCTCATGCCTTCACTGAGCATGTTCCCGTTTGCAAATTTTAGCAAAGTATCTGAGAACTTTTCTTCTCGTATAAATGTGAAAGTTGTTATCATCCACTTGGATTGGGATAGAGCCTGGATTTTTTTTTACCTGGATGACTTCAGTATTTGATGAATGTTGCTGCTGAAGCTGATTGCCATGGATAGCTATGAGTTTTCTCTCTGGAGTCACCATGTACTGGTTGCCAAAACAGCTTCTGTGGAAGGGGACCTCTAAATTGTTTCAAAGCTGATCCAGAGAGCAATTCTAGTGATCTGATTAATGAGAGAGCTCTGAGTTTGTTGGCAAACTGAATAATCTTTCACGGCATATCTCTCCTTGCTTATTACCACCACCGCCTTGCAAATAAGTGATCAACACTTAACAATGACAGTAACAGTAGCTAACACTCTTGAATGGTCACTGTGTGTCAAACGTGGGCTAAGGGCTTTATATACATATCTCATCCTCACAGTATCTCTATGAGGTAGATAGTGTTATCCTCTTCACTGCCTAGAAAACTGAGACGGAGGCTAGTTTTGGACCTTGCCAATCGTTACCCAGATAGGAATGGGCAGTGCTGGGACTCCAACCTAAACAGCCTGCAGAAGCTGAGCTCCTAACTACTCCAGCTGAAACCATCCTTCTGTAACTGACATGAAGCCTCTAATATAACTTTACAATGCTCTTTGGAACACTGAACCTGTCGTCTCATTTGCTTATTGGCTTCTCCGTAGGCAGTGTTCGCTAGTCTACTAAGAGCACACCCCTCAATGACAGTCGCCATTTTTAACTGCAGTATTTTGTTCTAGCTTTAGTAAACATATCATTTTCTTATTTTTATCACCTCTGGTTTTATTGTACTAGTAAATAGAACTGAAATTAAATATTCATTAATATCCTAAAATAAATATCACTGAATGAGGATGGAATGGTGCATTGAGACATTCATTTCCTTAGAGTGGAATATTAAGAGCCATTCAAGAGTTTTCTTTAGCATGCTTTCCAAAGCAATAGCCTCACTTAGACTGGATTATTTTCTTATATATATTTTTAAATGATTAGTCTTCATGCCTCCTTTCATCCTCATCTGTCGCAACAGTTTCAGTTCAGACTGGGACCAAGCAGTCTCTTCTTCAATAGTGGATGCAAAAAATGCCAGCCATATGGGGGTGAGCACTTGGTGTTCATGGCACGTGTGCTTCAAATGACAGGACATCAGGACCAGGTTCTTTTGCAAAAAGAAGCTGTGTTCTTTCCCCTCTCTTCTATTGAAGTCAATTTGATTTCCACATATAATTTCAGGTTGGGTTCTTTAACTTCACATGTAAATAATTGAAGCATATTATATTTTCTTCTTTATAAACCAAATGATAAGCCCTTTAAGTACCACTGAGATTCAGCTACTAGAAAGGTTGCTGTCTCATTTTTCCGATTTATCAAAGCTACTCTGAGGTAATTTCATAAAGCCTGTTAAAATCAAAGTAACCCCTAAAGTAAGATAGGCAATTTTTTTTCTCTACCCACTGCGATTTCTCTGGCAATGAAGAGTGTTTACCAGTGCTTATCATTTTCTTCTATATTTTTGTATGTTTTCCTTGCAAATGCAACATAAGAGCTAAATGAATCATAACTCTTATGTATATTAACTTATCATTTTAAATGATTTTTGCTTATTGCATCCTTGAAACCATCCCTGAGTGATAGTGGTTCAAACTATAGTATGCCTCAGAATCAACTAGAAACTTTATTAATGCAGAGATTGCTGAGTCCATCTGCCCATACCCACCTTCCTTCCACTATTTCTGATTCAGCGTGTCTGGGATGGGGCCTGAATTTCTAACAACGGATTTCCTTGTGATGCTTATGCTGCTGATCCAAGGAATACACTTTGAAAACCACTACTTTAAAAGAGGAGTCTATAGGGCTTCCCTGGTGGTGCAGTGGTTGAGAGTCCGCCTGCCGATGCAGGGGACACGGGTTCGTGCCCCGGTCCGGGAGGATCCCACATGCCGCGGAGCGGCTGGGCCCGTGAGCCATGGCCGCTGAGCCTGCGCATCTGGAGCCTGTGCTCCGCAACGGGAGAGGCCACAACAGTGAGAGGCCCGCGTACAGCAAAAAAAAAAAAAAAAAAGAGGAGTCTATAAACTTTTTCTCTAAGGAGACAGATAGTAAATATTTTAGACTTTGTGGGATATATGGTCTCTGGTGTAAGCTCCTGCTCAGCTCTGTGGTTGTAGCATAAAAGCAGACCTAGACAACAGATAAGCAAAGCAAATGAACATGATGATGTTCCAATAAAACTTCATTTATGGGCACTAAAATTTGAATTACATACAGTTTTCACATGACAAAACAGATCCCTTTGATTATTTGCAACCATTTAAAACATGTTAACTAAAATTTAAAAAAAACGAAAAAAATAAAGAAAAAAACATGCTTAGCTTGTAGGCAGTGCAAAATCTGGCCATGTGATGGATATTATCCTCAGACCGTAGCTTTCCAATACTGGTACAAGAAGGAGAGAATGAGTAGAACCTTCAGTATCAAAATTCATGGCACATGACAAATAAGGACCTCATACTAAAAAGAGATTGATAACAGTTTCATACCCCCAGCAGGCTCTTTTCTACTACAAAATAAATAAACAAAGGAAGTTCCAAAGTGACAGTGATTACTCTAAAGAATAATTTTTCCAATTGATATATTGGGTCATTTATCATTATTCAAGTTTCCAGATACCTATAAATAATAGTCTAAAAGTACCTCCTGGATGGGGAACTAGGATTGAAATTTATAGAGTCAAATGACAGAAAATAAGGATCATTCCTGTTGAGAAGGTCTAATCTCAAACTCACTGTGTACTAGTTTAATATTCCAGTTGATAGTAGTTAAATATATATCTTTTCATATACATTGGGTTCAAGAATTTCAAAATCTATCAATTTTTAAAAATCAATCAAAAACATACAAAAAAAAAACCCCTAAGTCAGAATATTTTTTGAATGACCCTATTATCACAATAGAATGTTCAGTTGTTTAGTTGTTTTTGCCCTAAAAACTGCCTGGAGTAAGTGACCAGAGTAGTAGAAATGTCCACCAGTTTATAAATTATGCTTCCTAAATCACCCTCCTGTCTGAGGATCATTTTTAATAGTAAATATGCCATACTACGTGCCAAGTGTATTTTCAGTCTCTTGTGAATGGTACTTATTATTGATACTTTTACTAGGTCAGAAATAGTGTGTAATGCTGGCTTCTCATTCAAATAACCAAATATTTTTGGAATTTCAAACACATCTTTATTTAATCATGTGGATGCTGAATGAGGTGATCCCCAAGGTCCCTTTGAGCTCTAAAATAAATTACTTGTGAAGATCTGTTCGTTGTGACTATAAACCCTTATCAAAGGAAAATGTCTTATTACAATGGTGCTCAGATTTCAGCGTGCATAAGAATCACCTGGGGTTCTTATTAAAAATGCAGACTCCTGAGCGTCACCCTATAGGTTCTAATTTGATGGGTCTAGGGCTCCAAATATTGCACTTAAAACAATACCCTGGGTAATTCTCATGTAGCTGGCCCATAAATCATACTTTGAGAAACACTGACTTACTACAACCAAATATATAATTGAACTTGACAGTGGAATTAAATAAAAGGAAAATTAATAAATTTGCTTTTGGCCATGCACAGCAGTGGTCTCATATAGCGACAACAGAATAAATAATCTCAATCACAGGATTCAACAGGCATGAGGTTCTGGGTCACTTCTGTTCAGCTTGATGAATTATGACTGGTGGAAATTTGCCACCAGCCGCATTTTAGGGCTTCCCTGGTGGCACAGTGGTTGAGAGTCCGCCTGCCAATGCAGGGGACGCGGGTTTGTGCCCCGGTCCGGGAAGATCCCACATGCCGCGGAGCGGCTGGGCCCGTGAGCCATGGCTGCTGAGCCTGCGCGTCTGGAGCCTGTGCTCCGCAACGGGAGAGGCCACAACGGTGAGAGGCCTGTGTACCCCCCCAAAAAAAAAAAAACCCACATTTTAAAACCACCTCTTTAAGCCACATTCATGGTCTGATACAACGGAGCACTCATAAGAGCGAGTTAGGTGAGGGTGGTATCAAGCCCTGTCACCTTATTCTCTGTGCTGATCTCAGAGCAGGATATCCTTAGTCAGGGTGCTTTTCCTTGAGTTGCATTGGTTAGTGATGCATGCCTACGTTCATTACCTTTCCTTGATTGTTGCTGGGATCTATCGTTAAGTGCTTGTTCACCAAGAGAAATCACAAGTACCAGAACATCCTATAAACTAGAACAAGGAAGGAGCACATGGGCATAGTCCCATTATTTGACTAGAACTCACTTCTATTTTATTGTACTCACTCAAGCCAAATAGTTAAATCATCACAACCTAGCTGAGACATGAAAACACATCTCTCTCTACTTTATTTCCTCCTGAGGTCAACTCTAAGCCAGATTCCTATTATTATTGCTCCAGCAGCCAATTTGGGGGAAAGAGTTAAATTTTCATTCTTATTTCATTCTTATTTTACTTATATTTAGCTTAGAAATGAAAGTGTTTTGATGACCAGGTACTGTTGACTAATGCAAAGGTATTCTTGATGATTACATATTCTAACTTAATAAAACACTTATTTTCTAAACCTAAAGACGTTTAGTATACCCTTTTTCCAAAGGAATATTATCATGAGCAATAATCATAGGAAATTCTCTGTAGGCAGCTTGTCACCTACTATCTTGGTCTCGTTTTTCCAGAGACAGTGGTCTCAAAGAGAACTTTGAGAAATCTCTACTAACAGGCACATAAATTATGTGGTTTACTTAAGTCGTGTGTTCAGTAAATTGGAAAATGATTCATAGTGGTCAGCATAGATATGTTGCATAGCAACACATGCTTAGATTCTTAAGGAAAAACAGAATGTGAGCTACGTCTTTAAACTACATTAGTAATATGTTCTGGAATGTAAGCTATCAGGCCTATGATTTTCAATGATATTAAATTAGGCAAATCATAGTAATCCATTTCCACTTACAATTATTTGTTAAGAAGTTGCTTGTTAAACTTTCAGAATATCTTTAAAGTGATAGATTTCCCAAGTGGTAAAGTGGTGCAGTTATAATCAGAACATAATATAAATACTTTTAAGATGTGATGAAAAGATTTTCTCATCCTTTTCATAACAATATTGCTTTTGTGATATACCAAATTGTCATTAAAGGATATTTTAAATCACTTTGATAAATCTTAAAGTGATTTTCAGATATCACTTAATGTTTCCAGTTGACATAACAAATGAACCATTTCAGATTTCATTGAAAGCTCTTTAGTACATGTCAGCAGACTATTTTGGAACAGTTTCAAAAAGTGACAAATTGCAGTAAATCATCTCAAGGCAGCTCAACACCACTGCAGCCATTACAAGGTGGAATGCAAGGGATTTGTAAATCAGAGAAGATCACATATCAACTCAGTTTTGTCATAGAGCAGAAATAGCAAAAAGCTGTCAGGGTGGGATGTTCCCTTTCCTAATACTTCACTTTACTTAACATTTATTTTAATGTTGACACATTAGATGGATCTGTAATATAGGAAAGGAAATACCCCCTACATTCATTTATCAGACATTTGTCTGGGTTGCCAAATATCACTGTCATAGTGACAGAGTTGACCTTAGAAAACGTGTGCCATCTCTCTCCAGTCACAGAACATCTGCTGCTAGAAGGAATAATAACAAAATTCTTAATACCTCTTGATGAATGATGAATGACATAAGAAAACCCACAAAACCTGTACTACAATATTAAATGGAATAATTTTTTTTTGGTTCATTTCAGATCACTTAGTACACCTAGCCAAGTTTTTTGTTTTGTTTTGTAATTGAACATGGTACTGTTCAAACCCTAATGATTTTTCACACAAGGACTGGCTGTATCCAATCTTCCATCCTCTGAAGATGGGTCAAATGTTCATTCAAAATTCATGACCAAATTATTGGGCAGATTATTTTCCCATCACAAACGATGTTTGTGAATGCCTGGTATACTAAACTTTTAATATTAAAGATTTTGAAGAGATTCATGTTGTGATCTCCTATGATTGTTAATTATGCCATTATAAAACATTCACTCTTTTAAAAATTACTGTGATTTAACATCCACATTACCATAAAAGATTTGCATCAGTGATTTTCATTTAAAAGAGCTCTCTTTCAATGCCTGATCTTTACTTGAAAAATATAATAGAAGGTGATAACTAGTTCAACGTTTATTCAGTAGAATGTGGTTAACATGATTAAATAATTGTAGTAAATGGAGGCATTGCAGGAGTGTAGAAGAAACATTGTAATAATACTCACACTTACTGAATTCCAACCACTGACTAGCTTTGTGACCTTGGGCAAATCATTTTCTTTTTCTATGTATCAAATACTTCTATTTTAAAATGGGACAAATCTTTTATAAAATTGACATAAACATCAAATTAGATGGTTGACCTGGCAGTGTCTCAGAGGCAAACAAATGGCATGATCCCATCAGGATGTTTTTTTCTTTTTCTTTTTTCAATTTTTATTCTATATAGGAGCATAGTTGATTAACAATGTTATGTTAGTTTCAGGTGTACAGCGACGTGGTTCAGTTATACATATACATGTATCTATTCTTTTTCAAATTCTTTTCCCATTTAGGTTATTACAGGATATTGGGTAGAGTTCCCTGTGCTATACAGTAGGTCCTTTTTGGTTATCTATTTTAGATATAGTAGTGTGTATATGTGATTATCACCTCACACCCATCAGGATTTGATGGGAATGTAATAAAGCAACTATTCGCAAAGGAGAGGAATAGGGACCAAAAGGTAGTGAAGTGTTACCACCTGAAGGCATGAGGGGAAGGAGTGGGTACTGGAACCCAGAGACAGAAAGAGCTGTGCGGAGAGAGGAAATTCCCAGGAGCTCCAGCATTTCTTGGAGGGATACAGCCAGTCCCTGGAGAGTGTCCCTCCCTCTGTTCTCGCCAGCGCTCTCTAGTGGTTGAGTAACAGAAAGCCAGAGGCTAGGAATAGCAACAATGGGGCCCCTCTAGGTCAGCCTCCCAGGACTAGAGCAGGATACAGAATGGAAAGAGTGGAGTTAGAGGAGCAAATGGAATATACCTGTAGGACAAAGAGGGCGTGGAAAAAACAAACAAACAAACAAATATAACAAACAAAAAACGCTGAAAATATAAACCACCTGAGAATTAGAATTTAGTAATAGAAATCAGAGATTCTGAACCCTCTCCTTTCCTTTGCTACTGTGTAACTTCAGATAAACGTTGTAGTTACTTTTCGTATCAAGTGGTCTGTAGAAGGTACAAGCCTCTTTGGTTAAGCTTAAACCATGCAACAAATATTATTAGAAAATCTTAAAATACTGTGGTCAGTTTAGAGGCTACCAGGTGTAGAAACGTCCTTGCTAACTTAGGCAAAATTGCTGGGCACTGATTTCATAGCAGAAGGAGTAAGTACATTTTGAAGTTATGGATGGCAACCACATACCCATCATGGCTTCAGTAAGATTACCAACTTAAAGGAGTTATGAAGAAAACATTTTTAAGATTGAAACTCAAATTCATTATAACACCTTAACTAGATAAGCTATAATTCAATGCCCATTAACCCTCCTATCCTGTCCCTTATGACAGTCATTCTAGTGGTCCTGATTCTGAGTCCCTGACGATGGAGGCCTCAGAGCTCTCTGGAGATGGCACCAGAACACCTGCTGTGCTGGTCTTCCAGGGCTTCTTGAGCTTTGCCTCTAAGGAGCTTAAATTGTAATGAGCCTGCATTCAAACAGCACCTGTCCAAAGCCTGCACTTGCTTTGTGGAACTGCAGGTGGTCCCCACAAGCACAAGGAAAAGGCTGGAGCATTGCATCCCTCAGTTTCATCAGCACCCCATTTTAATTTCCTAATGGAGCTGCCACTGAGCTGATCACTATAGGATGGATGTGTGTGCGTAGCAACCAAACCACATGCTTTGCAGGCGTTACCAGGAGAAACTATTATTGCTCCCTGGGTTAAAGGATACATGAGAAGAGCAGCTATTAATGATGAACTCTCACGATACCCATGGCCCATCTTCAATCACCGAGCAGATATTTCAAGCTAAATAATTGTGCTTTCACAGAAACTTTGTTAACTAAACTAAATTTGTATATATTTATATATTGTAATGTGTACACACACATACACACACATAGCAGAAAGTGCTTCTTCATTCTTGATTTTGTGAACTGTTCCATATTTGTCAAAATAGGAGATTTGGTCCTTAAATTACATAAAGACCAAACATAAGTGGCTAAGGGAAATCGTAGAACATATTGAATTTTATCCGATACATGAAACCATGTTTTTTGTTTGTTTGTTTGTTTTGTTTTGTTTTGTTTTGCGGTACGTGGGCCTCTCACTGTTGTGGCCTCTCCCGTTGCAGAGCACAGGCTCCGGATGCACAGGCCCAGCGGCCATGGCTCACGGGCCCAGCCGCTCCGCGGCATGTGGGATCTTCCCAGACCAGGGCACGAACCCGTGTCCCCTGCATGAGCAGGTGGACTCTCAACCACTGCGCCACCAGGGAAGCCCCATGTTTTAATGTAGTAGAAAAATAATTAACTTTGTGGCTTATTATTTTCAGTACTGGTAAGGTTTTCTATAAAAGAGAAACCATCATTCTAGAGTAAGTCAGAGTTGGATAACTGGTGTAGTGAATGACCCCCAAATTTTACTGGATTAACACAACAAGGGTTTCTTACTTACTCATGTTATAGTCCAGAGCAAGTTTCACAAGCACTCTGTTCCAGGTCATTCAAGGACATAGGTTCTGCCATGCCTAAGTGTCCCATGGACTTCCCTTGAAGGGAGAGAGCAAGAGCAGAGGAAGGAGGAAAGGGGAGCGGAGGGAAAATGAAAGAAGAGAAGATGAATGAATGGCGTATTCAGGGAATTTAAGCACCAGATCTGAATTATATTTCATTTTTGCTTACATTTCATTGGCACTCAGTCATATGGCCCTATCTAACTTCAGGGGAGGTTGAATAATATATCCAGCTCCCTGCCCAGACAGAAAGGGAAATGGGGGTTGTTGAACATGTGGCCCTGTCTCTGTCACAATGGCCTTCAGTGGCCCTGTCTCTGTCACAATGGCCTTCAAGACATTATTTTTTGTACATATATTCTGTGTTACACAATCAGAAAAGTAGTAAAGAATGACAGGCACAACCTTTGAAAAATGTCTGAGTCTTCTAGATTCAAAAGCTCAGTAGTCCAAACAGCAGCAATATTTGGTTAACAACTGAACCATGTGTTCTACAGGTTCTTAGGAGGGGTGTTAGTGTGTGCTGTGTGCGTAGATCCTGAGCATTTAGCAGTACTGCAGGAAGTAAGGTGAGGTGTTGTCTATCAAGAAAAAACATTTAGTCACCTGGTGGGAAATAGCAGAGGAGACCTTTTTTTTTTTTTTTTTTTTTTTGCAAATATATTATTACACAGTGACTCAACTCCTATTAAGGGACTCTCTTCACTTCTTCACTAGCTTCTAATAGTACTGCATTCTAGAAATGTTAGACTCTTACTCAGTATTACAAATGGCTCAGTGACTTTGGTTTCATAACTGTAATTTTTTAAAAAATAATCTTTTCTCTTCATCAAGAACGGCAGGAGATACGCATAAATCGAACCAGATATTCCTACCATTTCTTTAACAAATGAAAATCATAAGACAGTGAATGTATTAGGACCCTACAAATGTATCTTTTTCATTCTTTTACGTGAATTAGCCTGAATTATCAAATATGCATCTTTCTAAGTTTAGAATAGTTCATCAAGACCTCATAGAAAGCTACTTTTGGCAGTATAGTCTGGTAAAGTGAGAGAGAACTGAATTTGGATTTGAGATTCTGTGGGTGCCTGTCCTAGCTCTCATATTTACTGACTATATGTTCTTGAGCAAGTAACTTAATAAAGATAATAACATAATGAAGCTAAGTATTGTTATTATTATTATCATTATGCCACTACTGAATGCCTAGTGTACTTATAATAGCCAAGTATTCTATTGAATATGTAAGAACTATAACTTCAGCCTAGAATAGTAGCATTATGTTAAGCATGAAAGGGCATAATTTGTTTATTTTTAAGAAAAATATTTATCAGTGATTATTGTTGGCAGATATTATTCTAGATTAATAGTTCCATATTAAAATATAGAACTGTTTAATATGGTTCTATATTAAAATGTGTAGCATAAACTCAATTGTTTCTCAAGATGCTCAGCTGATGAAAAGCAGGATAAGGACCATACCTTTAAATCTTTGGATCTCCATCTTTCCCTTCCACACAAACACAGATCCCATCTTCCCTTAGCACAGTGAATACACTGTAACTTTAAAAAAGTTAAGGCATTTTTATAAAAAAAAGTTAAGACATTTATTAAAAGTAAAATGTATGGAAAACTGTCACAGCATTTTTTTTCAATCTGAATATTCCTCCTCACTATGACCAGGTACAATTAGCAACCTATCGTTAAACTTTTAAAAATTATTTAACAAAATAATTTCTTATAACTTGTTATTAATAGCCGATTTCTAACATATGACATACATTTACAATATTTTGATCTAAACAGTTCTGCATAAAGTGAGTTCAGTGTTGAATTCATGTCAGCATTTCCCTGGTAATTAGTTTCAAACCCAATTGTTTCCCTCTTTAGTGTCCTTTACTATGTTTAGCATCCTTCTGGGCATGTAGCAGAGAAATAAAGCATTGGAAGCTTTTTTCTTTCTCTCTTGTACTGTCTCTTGCAATAAGAATTAGTCAGCAGCAATGTGACGATCTCATGGTGGCAGCCAGAGCAGGGAAAATGATCCCATCAACTTGAATATCTCTGGACACTGTGTATACACACATCGATTTTAGCTGTTACGCTCAAACAATTCAATCCAGAACTAAGGAAGTCATTTGTTTCTCTGAACCAAAAGATTACATAGGAAGCAATAAATCAAGAAATATTAATGTCTTTTTCTACTATGTACAAAGCATTGTACTAGGTGCTGGAGGGATAATGTGAAGTGTAAAATCTTCTGAGTCAAAAGTATAAAAGCAGAGTAGACAGACATGAAATCCCCTTCTTAGCTCTCCTGAGAATTTGGGTAAAACACTACATTTCTTTAATCTTATGTAAAGTTATAGTTCCAGATATGACACCCATGCCCTCAAGGGATTTACAATCTGGTTAACATAGACATGTTATCTCAAATTTATAATATTCAAGGTGAAACATAAGGCTTATGCAAGTGCCATCACTGCTATCCAGGGGCCAGGGATAAAGAGTAAATACACTCACATACACAAACATACACACACACTGCACACACAATATCCTGTATATAAAAATTCCTGATCGCATGGAGCCTTTAGTTTGTTGAGAGGAACCGAAAAATAAAGAAATAAGTAAGTAAAAAACAAAGCAAGTCAGATGATAAAAAGTGGTATGAATAAAAACAAAGTGGGCTTCCCTGGTGGCGCAGTGGTTGAGAGTCCACCTGCCGATGCAGGGGACACGGGTTCGTGCCCTGGTCCGGGAGGATCCCACATGCCGCGGAGCGGCTGGGCCCGTGAGCCATGGCCGCTGAGCCTGCGTGTCCGGAGCCTGTGCTCCGCAAGCAACGGGAGAGGCCACAACAGGGAGAGGCCCGCATACCGCAAAAAAAAAAAAAAAAAAAAAAAAAAGAATTACTGATAGATTGACTGAAATGAAGAAGGGAGGAGTCAACATGACTCTGTATGGCCTACTGGAAGTTGTAGTTGCCATTAAGATTGTAGCGCTAGCAGGATTTGGGCATAGAAGTAGGGCTTTGGAAATGTTGTTGGCAGTCCTATTGGAACCGGAAAATCTCCCGCTTGCCCAAACTGTACACAGACTCGTCCTCTTCAGCACTGTGTGTTTTGGATGAATCGGGCCTGTGCTAAGCCCTCAGGAGGTTGGAGTAGGACCCTTCTTCATTCTGCATGGGCAGCTCAGCCCCTGTGCCTTAAAGCCCTGCACTGTATTTCTACTGATAATAAGCAACTGGAAAGTCTGTGCTATATATCACAGACTCAGTGGCCATATATGACCACTATTGTCCAGTAACATAATGATGATTCTCACATGCCTACATATCCAACAGTGATTTTAACCCAGTACTCACATCTTAAGTACTTATATATCCATGTCTTCAAAATGAGTTTTCTTATAGTAACTCTCTTGATTTAAAAAGCTTCCCATCACCCACACACTACTCTTTTTTGTTTGTGAAATCTTTCATGAAACTCCATTTGTTTTTATTTCAGTACATACACTCTAATTCTGAATTCCTTAGAATGAATTGATCACCATATATTAAATTAACACTAGATCAGTGTTATTCATTGGAAGATCACGGTGATTAATATTTAGATGTCTCCATGTTATGCAAAGTCAGTGTCCCTGGGGAGCAGGTTGTTAGTGAAATAAATGTAAAAAAAACTTGCCAAGTCTGGAACATCATCAGACTAACCTGGGGAGAAATCTTCAAATATTCAGATTCTATTCCCCACTCTGTACTTTACACATACTCTTTCATATGTTCTGGTCAGCCACATGCAGACACCACTAGACAAAGAATCCCTGTAATGCCTCTAAAAATTAACTTGATAGCATGATATGAAATGGACCAGGAATAAAATTAATTAGTAAAAAATCTTTTGTGGACATCATTACTCTTAGAGTAGCTTAAAAACAAAAGCAAAAACAACACAAAACAAAAACTAGTGTGTTTTATTTCATGTATCAGGCTTTATTTGATACAAAAAAATGAATATAACTAAATTTATATTGTATATGCAATCCGTTCTCACCGTCAATGAATTCTCATTTTTTTGCATCATATTTTTAAATAATATGAAGAAAGTGATTATTTAGCCTTATATATTAATGTTCTGTAGCACATTCATTCCCTGAAGTGTGGGAAGAAGAGGATTTGGAATCTGCAGCATTGCCTACAGTTCATTTAATTATGATTGCATATTTGGTTAGGGACAAAGTAAATTCAATGAAGCATTAAAATCAAACATCCCTTTAATTAAACTGGAAAAGAGACTGACTTCATCTTAGATATTGTTTATTTTCATTAATAGAGTGAGAATACTATGTCTCCAAAGAAGGTATCATAATTTCTGTGAAATAAAGATACTTCTATCCGGATGCGTTGTCTGTAAGCTTGAGTTTGACCCATGTCTCATCCAGTTTAATGTTTTCTGAACAAAGACTGCCAAAGCATGAAATGTTATACAAATTATTGTTGTTACTCATAGTTTATGTAGTAATTTGCACACTTACGGATGGTACAAATGTATCTTACCCATACCATGAAGGATTTAGGAAAATTCACAACCTTCAGAATGATCAGCCCTTTCTTAAGCTCAGTAGACTAAAGAAGTCCTGCTCAAATGAGAGAAGCTGTATAGCTGCCTTTCCAATTAATTAAAGCAAAATTCACAAAACCTTTATTTCACTGAAAACTTGGCTATGTTTTTAACATCTTTGATGTCATAGCAAGAAATACATTTTACTGCCTGAACCACTACCTACATACATACCCAACCCTACCTAAGTCTCATAGTTAAGTCACTCATGTGTCCCAGCAAATATCTGAATTGACTATTCATATGTGATATTTACATTAGAAAAAATTGGTTTACGAAGAAACTTTTTGGGCATATACTGTTACTTCAGTTAATTTCAAATAGCAGTACATGTTTCCCCATACTTAAGCAAAGTCTAAATAACGATTAGCAAATGCATCTCTGAAAAATGGTAATGTCCCCCTAGAGTCTATTGTGAATATGTGTATACATTCACAATGGTAATGACACACCCCTAAGATGTGTTCCATGTGATTTTGTTGTTTGAACTCATCTGTTTATAAACAATATTTCTGACATATCTGCTGATTCACTGATAACACATTTATATGGGCCATAAACAGGCAATTGTTTCTAGTTACAGGATAACTATGGCTACTCGATGAGCTTTCTTCAAAAAGATATGTTTGTTCTTTCAGAAAAAGGAAAATCTAAAAGAAAAAAGACTACCTGAAATGATTTAAATTGTATCCAAATGTAAATAGTACAGGCAGATGCAAAGGAAATAAGGCATTGAAAAGGTCCATATATGTAGGGTTTGCCCTCAGTATCAGTTTTTATTGACTCAGCTTATTTCTTATCTCAGACTTTCTATTTCCCTTTTCCGTTCCTACTCTTTTTCAGATTTTTCCATCCTAGAAAACCACTGGATTAGTTGTTAAATAAAAGACTTATCTTGCATTAAAAAAATCCAAGTTACAAAATTCAAATTTTCAAAGATAAATGAAAAAAGCATGAGGTATTTATCAGAGGGCCCATTAAAAACACAACTTTTAAATGGATATTTGATTTATATGCAATTTCATAGCCTATTCCTGATGCATAAAGTAGAGTGTAAGTCCATCATCATAAAACTGGCACCTGCTGAGGCCAGCTCAGTTAAATGACTAACCCTTTGTCAGCAAGCAAACATTTACTTTCAGTTGTTTTCAATACAAGAAACTCAGGTAATCACAATGCAGTGTGGTCAGTAGGAAAGACATGTAGAAGCATATAGTTCTACAAATGTATATGTGTATGTATATACATGTACAGAGAGGGAGAGAGAGAATAAATATGTATGTATGTATGTATGTATGTATGTATATACATGTTTTTTTTTTTTTTTCCAATCCCTGAAAAGTTTACCTCTCACTTTAGGGTAAGTCTGAATAAGAGAAAAATAAACAGATGAATGAGAATCCATAAGGACTTTGCAGTATCCCTACTTTGTTTCCTAGATATTGATTTTTCTGGAATTTACTAGAATATCTTGTCTCCACAAGGAATATATGACCCCTATTTTTGCTTAAAGTGTAGACCATTAAATTAGCAAAACCCTGAAACAGGAAGACGGAGCTCTTAAAGAATTGAAATGATTCTGTTCACATGATTTCTCGAAATTCCGGTGAAAATTATCTGGAGAAACTCTTATTTTTATCGAAATTTTGATGTTTCATTATAAACAGATGAGAAGTAAATGCTGCTTTTTATAGTCATCATTTCCTGTCAGCTTTCATCATTAAACCACTTTTCTATATTTAGAGTGAATATTCCAAGATTTGGACTCCTACAAAAGTACACATTATTTTGAAAATCTGTATCATTCATGCATTTCCCCAGCCAGCCTGAAAATATCTTCAGTGCAGGATTGTCTTTTTTCAGAAATGTATCCCTACCTAGCACTTAATATAAGATACTCAAGCACCTCTAAATAATAATAATTAAAATCGTAGCAATATATAACATTAAGAGCCTAACATGTGCCAGATACTTTTTTAAGTGCTTAAAGTATCTTAAATTATACTTATCCTCAGACGCTATTGTTATACCAATTTTACAAATGAACGATCCGAAGCAGAGAGAACTTACGTAACTTGCCCAGAGTTAAACTAGTTAAGTGACAATGCTGATATTGCAGACTAGGGAATCTATACTCCTAAACACTCTGCAATCGTCCTTTGAGTATAAATGAAACCATAATAAATATTTGTGGACTGGACCAATAAATGCAGCCTTAACATGAACGTAGAATGTAGTAAAATAGCACATCTCAGTTATGTGATAGAAGGGAATAGAATGTGGCTAATAACTAAATCAAACAATTGATCTTGAGATGGGGTATCTGTTAGAAGTATACTGTCTCCTACCTTTGTTGGGGCATTACAGTTACCTTTCTGAAGGTCTCTGTTCATAGATGTATGAATTGTGAAGGTAAAAAGAAGGCCAATTAGTTGAAATATTTTGAATTATAGATATATCTCATATTCAGAAGGACCTATTAACCGTGGTCTTCATTTGTGAGTTTCATGAAAAATTGAAATAGCCAAAGCATTATGGTCAAGTACATGCTTTAAGCTTATGATCCAGCATCTATTTTGTCTGTAAAGTAAAAACATCTAGAGTTAAATAAACAAATATAAAATCCTTGGCATGCCCACATATTTCAGTAATACAGTATATTGATGAGTTTGTGGATGCATTCTTAGATCTGGAATAAAGTGGGCAGCCAATCTGGAAGGTGCCAAGGTGAATGAAGAGCTTGGGGTACGTTTTTAAGCAGGTGTTCCGGCAGGACCAAACTCTGGCAAAGTTAGGAGACGGATGAAGTTTAACCAGGGTGCTTTCTCTTGCTGCATTCCTGCCCGCAAAGCATTCCTTCTACTTATCTTCATTGGTTTATTTTCTCTGAGCTTATTTTCTATACTCTCTCTTGAGCTGGTCTCATCCAGAAGCTTGACTAAATACTGATTACTCTTAAATGTACATTTCCAACCTTGGCCACTACCCTCAGCTCAAGTGTGGAAGCCCAGCCACTTACTTAACATATTCATTTGAAATGGCATAAAGACATCTAAATTTATCAGGTCCAAAACAGAACTTTTGACTGTTCTTCATTAAAATGGAATAGATATTCATACTACTGATTGCTCAGGCCAGACCTTTCAATTTGATTGACCAAAGATCCCTCCCTTGTCTAAGGATCCTTTACATCCCATCTATCTGAATGTCCTTTCAGTTATACCTTCTAGATATATTTTGTCTCAATTCACTACACTTCATGCTTACACTACACACCTAGTTCATGCCAAAATTCTCTCTCACTACATCCTACAAGGTTAGCCAACTATTCTGCTTCTCTTCAGATATCATGGCCTATTGGCCAGTGTCTGTCTTATTTGTTGGTGACTTTTCTGACTGATAGGTGTCAAAGGCTATAGAAGTTATTAAATGTTTTGAATCTCATTCCTGTCTAATTGTTTACCCTGCTTCCTCTCTTGTTACCCCCCAATCTATTTTCTACATCACTGATGAAGGCATTATCTATTTAAAATATATAATGGCTTATATCACTCTCCTGCTTAAAACCTTACAAAGGCTTCCCATTGCTTACAGAATAAAATCCCAACTTCTAGCTTTGGTTTAAAAGCCCTGTATAATCTGGCACTTCCTATAAATCTCATCTCTTATTATTCTTCCCTAATTCACAGTGCTCCAGGCACAATAGACATTTTACGATGCCTGCAACACTTCAAGATGTTATTCATCATTATCCTGACTGTCTCTTCTGCCTGGACCATTTTCAGCTTTCTGTTCACTTGACTAGCTCCGTCTTGTCCTTCAGGTTGAAGCCGAATCCAGTCTCTGTACCCCGACACCAAATTAAATCTCGGAGACAAGATTTAGGTGAAGTAGAAAAGAATAACTTTATTGCTTTGCCAGGCAAAGGGGGCCACAGTGGGCTAATGTCCTCAAAGCTGTGTGTCCTGACCTGGAGGGGGCAGTGAGGAGTTTTATAGTAATGGTTCAAAGAGGGCGTGATCAGCTCCTGGACATTCTTCTGACTGGTTGATGGTGAGGCAAGTGGGAGTCAGCATCATCAACCTTCTGGTTCCAACCGGTCTGGAGTCTGCGTGCTTGTGAACTGCATACCTTTAACTTCTCCCACCTGGTGGGGGTTTCAGTATCTGTAAAACAGCTCAAAGATATTGTTGTGTGTATCGCTTGAGGGGGAACCAGGACCCTGCCCCAAAGCTGCACTACTGTTTCCTAACTGTTCCTCCCTTGTCTCTGCATCCCCTTCCTTCGCTGATTAGCAACTGTTTAAACTTGCACGTTGGAACTCACAGAAGGTCATGAAGGCTGAATGAAGCCTATTTCCTGTAATCAAGAAATGGGGGACACAGAAAGGCTTTTGTGCCCAGGAGCCCTGCCCCACAGGGTCCTGCTCCATTTCAGGGTCTCAGCTCAAATGTCACCTCCTCAGAGAAGACATCATAATCTAAAAGAGCCCTCCCCCAATCATTCTTTATTTGATTATTCCCTTTATTCATTGCTATTATCATAGTTTGTTTGTCCTTTCTTTGATATTGGTGTCTTTTCTTGGAGTATAGTTCTAGACGTGGCTCTTTATTTCTGCTATATGTCTGTGCCTCGTGCTTAGAACATAGTACATGCTCTGTAATATTTGTTGAATGGTTTTGTTAGTGATTCTCAACTGGCGAATATATTTTCTAATGCATTCATTCACCAAGTATTCCTTGAGCACTCACTGTGTGCCGATATTTTTGTTAGGTGTTGGGGACTGAAATGAAAGACAAAGTCCCTGCCCTGAAGGCTCTCATCATCTAAAAGGGAGATATCTCTCTTAGCAGATGATTGCAGCACTGAAGGAAATGCTGTTAGAGGTAAGCACAGGTGCTATGGGAAGAAAGAGAGTCAGACTAAACAAGAATGGTGATGCAACAGGAGAGCAAGTAAGAAAAATGCTCCATGAAAGATGATTCCTGAGCTGAGTCTTAATGGCTACATAGCAATGGCTCTAATTTAGATGTATCTTCCCTTCTCTGGCGGCAAGGTGCTTCCATGACAGGCAGTTTGATTGTGGAATATAAAGTGAAGCATGGTTTTGTGACATCTTCCTACCATGCTGCTTAGGAGCTGCCCACTTTGTCTAAGTAAGGAGCCAGTTCTGGTAATGACAGCTGCCACACTGTGCCGAAACCCAGGCTCGGGAATGATACACTTGAATGTTTCTTTAGGGCTGTCTTTTCCTGTTAAATTTGAGAAGCTTAAGAGAGCCTGGCACACAGAAGGAACTAGAAGAAGTGCCAGATGGATAGAGAGAAGGGAGGGAGAGAAAGGAAGAGAAGGAAGGAAGGAAAGAAAAACAAAGAAGGAAAAGGAAGGAAGGGAGGGAGAGAGGGAGGCAGGGAGGAACCAGTTGCCCAGCACAGCAGTTTCTTATTATAAGGAGTTAACAAAATCGTGACAGAGATTTTCAGTGTTTGGGTTATTTTCTGCTATCAAGTATGTCCAGTGGTTGGCAACTTTTGTAACAATTTTGAAATCTGTATAAAACGGAAAATTCCCCAGATTTGTGGTTTCTTTGTGGTTTTCCTCCTATAACATTTTTGATGCAAACATAAAGCCTTATAAACTGGCAGACAATGCAACAAGGCTGAATGGAAACTGGCTGACTTCAACTTTATTATTTGAGGTCAAAAAGAAATGAGGCTTGAAATAGCAACCACGGGGTCTGAACTCACCAGGAGTCAAATGCATCAGATTGTTATGAGCTGAATAGTTTGGTTTTGTTTGTTCTTTTTACTAAAAAAAAAGACAATTTTAGAGCATAGATTCTATAATTGCTTGATTTCTTCAGTCTTATAATTGTCTTGAAAGTAATTATGGCCATTTTGTCGTTTTGCTCTGGGCTAAATTTCAGTCTGTATTTGACCAACCATATTAGAAATGCATCAGTAAATACATTGATTACATTGTGGTATTATAAAAACCTGTTTCAAGATTGTTATTTAGAGAAAGCCAGACATTTTTATTTTGGCATGAGGAAACACACAAAAATGTGTGTGTGTGTTTGTGTGTGTGTGTGTGTGTGTACATGTAGTCTTACTGGTGTATGTAAATAACATCTGATAAGAATGCTTTTAACAGTCTAGCTCCTTTTTTAGACCTGCTCAAAGTATTTACTATTTAATACCTCTGTCTACTGTTGCATCAGAGGCATCTATGCCATAATATTTCATCATGCCTGATGCACACTTAACTTTGATATGGTTAAATGTATTTGCTTCCTAGGCATAGATACACAGATAAAATATCCTTTTCCCCATGCCTGCTTTATGCTTTCTTTACTAGCTATAATATCAATAATTCCTTAGGCAGTTTTCGTAGATCCCTCCCCTGACCCTGCCTTTTAGACAAAATGCCTACATAAACCAATATCTGTACATGAGTCAATTTACTTTTTCCAAGGTGTGCTTTAGCTTAGATAGATTCCATTTTTTCTATTTGTCTGGTTTTACATCACTATTTAATTTCAGTGTCTTAGTCTTTCCACGTGACTTAGAAATATGTGAACTTTAATATCTTTCTTAGAGGTATAATGTCCATATCCACTATGCCAGTTTTAGGCCCACTGGCTTTCCTTTGTAACTATGGGATAAACTAGAGTGTGATTTCATGTGCATAACTTTTGTCAGAAGTTGAAATACATGCTTGTTCCTAAGGGCATGGGGAGAGGCAGTGAACTGGTGCTTCAGCATTGTTTTTGTTCTGCATTGTAACATTCTCTGACATTTAGCAGAACTACATATAACCAGCACCAAAAATTAAAAAAAAAAGAGTTATGGGAGTGTTGAGTTTGTGTTTTATTAAAAAATAAAGTGTTCTCATCATTTATTTTAAGGTAGAATTAGTGTGTCATCCTTCATTGATCATCTGGAATCAAAATTATGAAAACTTAAAAAAAATAAAAAGGACATGGTATATTGAGAGCTCACTGCTTTCTGATCACCTTATTAATTCAATGAACAGCTTCCCATGTTTGCAAGTATCTTTCAGGCCACCAGCTCAACTCTGTTGTCTCAACAGAAGGAGGTTGCATCTTTACGCATTTAATAGCTTTATTCTCAATTTATTTATAAAGGTGGGAGGATATGAGCAAAGCTGAAGAATCTAGTCTCTTTGCATTGTGCCGCCCAGTAGAGATAGCTGCTTAGATTCTTGACATAGAGAATAAAAACGGACATTCCTGGAAGGTAGATAGAAAGCCAGACTAAAAAGTTGCTGGGTACTAAATCACAGCACGTCCAGTGTGAAATCAGGCAGGATTTTTCTATTTCCACTTTAACTTCTGCAGAAAATGGTCATTTAAGTGGGGCTAACTGGATTGCATCTGTTCACTCAACCTGTGAATCCCTGTTGTTCTGGGATCAAGCTTGCCATGTATTCTCAGGGAGATCATTTGGTCATGGTAATAATTGAGACAGTATTTTTACTATGTTATTTCTGCTGAAAACATATTTAAATAGTTTTATGGTGTCTTTCAGCTTTCAAATCCTGCAGAGCCACTGTCAAAGGCTGTAACAATTGTTGTTTGACTTCTGCAATGACCAAAAGACACAAGTGTGGATGATTCTCTGGTTTAGGTGCCAGAGGAAGATTTGGCCTGAAGTCAGTGAAGGTCCCTCTCTTGCAAGGCCTCATCTAAGAGGACTTGTACCTAAATTTATAGTTGTAATTTTAAAAATTATTTTTCTAACCAAAAGGACCTCCACACTGTATAAACTTAAGATGCTACAAAACCTGTGTCCATTCTTGTTTCTTTCTTTTCTTTACCTGTACCGTTATATTCAAGGCAGTGCATCAATCTAGTTTATCAGGCAATGGAACAAATGATAGTCTCATTATTTCTGAAAATATCACTACCTATGACATTACAGTTAGTTTCAAGCTGTAAAAGACTTTTGTTTTTTTTTCTCAACACGTTAATACTAAAATCAATTTTCTCTCAAGTTAATTTTATTCTAGGAAAACCTAGGGATCCTTTCTTTCATTTATTTGTTTATTCAGGAAACTTGTATTCAATGACTATGGTGCAGTGTGTGTCTAGGCATGTACAGAGATAAAGCTAATTGGATAAGAAAAGATTTGGCTGCCCAGTTTGCTCACCAACTCTGCAGTGGGGGTGGGCAACGTATTTAGCACAATTCTCAATTACAAAATAAATTTTAAATAGCTTCCATGCATAGTGTTTGGTGGGATGTCTCTATTTCATGTACATCATTTCCTTTCAATCATTTTATTATGCTTAAGAACAATGTGTGTTATAAGTTATTAAAATGGTAAATTAATAATCAAAACAAGATGTTAAGGAAAGTATTAAGGCACAATGGAGCTACGTTTTACAAATTTAAGTCCTTTTATACTCAACAATTAATTACTTGAATATAAGTTGAGCACATCCTGGAAAAAAAAAAAAAAAACAAAAAAAAAAAAACTCAATTTCCTGAGCTCTTGGTCGGAAAAAAGATACTAATTTTAGATCAGATTCCACTTACCTATAACATGCTAAAAATTCATGAGGAACAAAATTAACTTCAAAGTTTCTACTCTGTGTCCAGGCATTGTCCTTCATTTTTCAGTTGTCACATCTGTCCTGTTCCTCCCATCTTAAGCTCTTCTCACACCACTCTGACTCCCCCTCTGGGGCATTAATCATTTATTTGACAGATATCTAATGAATTTCTACTCTGTATCAGGCGTTGCGCTAAGTACTGGGGAGCCAACATTGATCAGACTGTGCCTCTGGATTAATTATATAACCACAAACACATACTATAATTCATGGCAAATGCTATGAATGAAAAGCACACAGTCTTAAGACATGATTGAAGAACCTCCTTCTCTGGGCATAGGAGAGCATCTTCTGTACAAGTAACTTTTAAAGTAAAATCAGAAGGATGACTTGAAGATCATCACCTCCCTCCTCCAAAAATTAAATCAATAAAAGATTTTTAGCTGCATCAGACTTTGCTAAAATATGTTTAAATATGGAAATAATTACTTGCAATGTAAGATTGTTCCCAAAATCAAAGAGAAAAGCATCCCAAATGACACCCTCTACTCACAGGAATATATCCCAATTTCTATACTTGTTTTCCTCCCCTGAAGACCTCCTTCTTCACTCTTCACCACCGTCACACTTCCTCCCTTCAGGGAATCAGCAAAGTAGAATAGCCACCAGCAATGCATTTCCTATAGTCTAAAAGCCATTTAGCCTGAAACGATATCACAGACCATGAGTAAGGAAGGTGATCTTTCTACACCTCAGCCCACGACAGCAATCCAAGCTAGGTTTGGTCACCCTAAATCTGGTCCTCTCCAAAGTCAACATGAGATGTAGAGAGACCACTTTGTAACCACACAGTCTACTGAGAACAATGCTGATCCTTGAACTTAGTAGAGTTTAAATTCAAATTCAGGAGGGAAATATTCCACTAAATGCCCCATAATCTGCACAAGGGCCTCCAGTCAGAAGAAAGGTAGCACTTCACATGGTCATTCAGAGCACAGCTTTTGGGTTGTGTCCAAGATATAAGACAGGGAGTCATGTCAAAGTCATCTCCCCCTAAAGCCAACCACCCACCTAGCTACACTGAAAACAAGGCAAAAGGTTTACATTGATTTTCCATTATTTTTTGGAGCAGGTAAAATTCTTGATCAGGGAGTGCCTTGTAATCTTTGTAGGGGAAGGAAGGCAAGTCAAGCATCGTTTATCACCAGGAATGGATGATGAGATGTTGCTCCAACACATATACATAGATCATAGATTGCGGTTTGGAGAAATGAAAATCCTCCTGCCATTGATGTGGTTAAGAAAGATTTCGCCAAGAAGAAATCAGCTTACCCACGTCCTTTATTCAAATATTTTTGAAGTGTGCCCACCTATAGGACCAAAGGCTCCCCCTGAGGGTTTCTATCTCCGACAAGCCCTGAGTAGGAGTCTCCCTGTGCATGAGGCCTTTCCCAGGCCAAGCCTTATAAAGACGACCCTTGTCGCTTTATAACTTAGCAGATTCATTGTTTCATTATGAAGCTATCAAATAACGGGGCACACAAGCAGGCACTCGTTTCAAATGGTTAGCCATCAACACCCACCCGTGTGCACCCACACCAGTCCGTAGAAACCCCAGTGATCTGCATCAGACCTTATAGGGAACATAACTGACCTGTGGTCTGCTCATTTGGTTTGCATTGAGTAAGCTTCAGGTGAGAGTTTGTGTTTTGACAGTTCATGCCGGTGGGCTGTTGGTTACAGCTCTCCTGTTTGCTTTCTTACAATGATTCTCACCATTTTATTCCCCTTGTCTGAAATAGCCCGTTCGTACAGTGTAAACCTGGGAAAGAAGCCTGCTAGCTCACACCCTGAATAGTCTTTTCTTCTCATATTGTCTTGCTCCAAATATCAGACCTTGTTTTTGGTGAATACTAAGTCAGTTGATACCTAACCATAGTATACTGTCATTCAGAAGGAAAACTGAAGCTTTGTTTTCACTCTCTTGGTCAGAAGTTTTCAAAGTGTGAAAGAATTGCTATGCTACTTTTTAAATGTGCTTGGGAGATACTTGATATTCCTGGTGGTATCCTGGCCGCAATAGTAAGACTTTTGTAGTATCATTCTACATGTCACCCCTAACACAGAGTATCACATGGAAAAGCATGATGTACACCACTTCCCAATCATGTATCTTATAGATAGTCTCGGAAATCTATTAATTCTGTAAGTTTGGAACTGGAGTCCTGGATGTCACTGCTTCAAAACCATCCCTTTACTCACCATGTTTTCTTTCGCCCTATGCTATAAGAGTGATTGAATCAGGGAAAAGACAGACTTTGAATCTTTTGGTTTTCTGGTCCTAACTCAGAACAACCCTGTCAGTATTTGTTAGTACCTTGTGTGTGGTCGCTGTGCATTGAATATCTAATGAATTCAATTTAAACATCAAATAGAGAACTCGTGCAACAGAGAATTCCATGCAAGTTAAGGGAAGGAGCAGGGCTCAGATAGGGGGAGTTTGCTTTACGGTCATCTTATCTGAGAGAAAAAACACATTTCTTTTCCCTCATCAAAAGTTTGTGATCCAAACTCCTGCTAAAGCAATTCAGGAGGTACAAAACATATCTGGTATGGTCTCTTGGATTTTTTCTGCTTTTAAGTTATCTCATTGGACCTAAGATTCAGACGTCTGATTTCCTCAAAAAACTTTTTTCAGCGTTCTATTAAGACTAAAACTCTATGTGATTTTAAGCCTGCACATTTATTCTCTTTCTTAAAAGCTTTTCATTTTGCCATTTGATGAATGCTGGAAGCAAGTGGATTATCTGGATAAAGAGAATTAGTTGAGGTTTGCATCAGTCAAGAGAGTAAAGCCACCAGAGGCTTTGAAGGGAGTGCCTTACAATATAAGTAGTCCTGATCTCCTGCAAGCACTGACTTTCAAGAAAGAGAATTTTCTCAAGACCAGTGTTTTTAATCAGCTACATCTGCAACAAGATTGAAAGTAATGCCAGTGATTAAGGAAGCAGGCTGTGCAGGCAAGCAGGCAGTGAGCAGGCAATGATCTGATTCATGAGGAATCTAGAAGTTGGAGACGAGGGGGAAATTAAGAAGTCTCTCAGATCCCCTACCTACTTCTACCTCTAAAACAGCCATCCCAAGACATCCCTGCCTAAAGTGAAAATGTACCATTTGGACAGGAGCGGGTTATTAGCAAGAGGAGGGCACCCAGCGAGATGCTGGAAATGTAGACAGTGCTTTAACTGTCCCAGTGTTTCCATTTTTCATGCCAAAAAGGATCAGCGCCAGCCACAAAACAGGTGGAATTATTCCAGCTTGGCTTTGTAGGCAGAAAAGAGAATGAGATATGTGTTTTACCTGAGATGGTAGAGCAGCAGTAAAAGCAGATAAGGTTATAGCAAAATGAGGAGAAAATGATGCTGGTCTCAAATTGTTGGGAGTCTCAACTCTCAGCGACAGTGGCCTGGAGCCCCGTTTTTGCACATTTTTTTTTTTTTTTTCTCCAAGAAAAAAGAGGAAAAGTACTTCTAAAGTGCCCATCTTTGGTGGAGAGAGGAAATATTTTTTTTAATTTAGTATCATACAATTAAAAAAAGAAAAGTAAATGCTCTATAATTATTTCAGATATATTTTCTTGAGCTTGTGAATTTTTAAATGTTTTCCCCTAGTGTCTCTACAAAGAGGAAAAGAATATTTAACGGGAAAAGAGGAACATGTAACCAAAACCATTTCAGATCTTGCATGAGATTTATCTTGAAAAACCAGTGGTGCATACATATTTTGCCACAGATCCTAGGGCACAATTGTTACGCCAATATTTCTCTATCCAGGTCACTTGGTAGCAGCTATAAAATGCAATCTGATAGTCACTACTTCAGGCAACTCCCAAAGTGTATATTGGGCTTTCAGGAAGAAATTTGTTTAGTGTCTTAATATGGAGTGTCTCCCGTGCTCAACAGAATTGTTCCCACTGCTGCCCTGAGTCATGTCGAATCACTTATAGAACTAGGACTCACTGTGCAATGGGGAACCACCTGGAAGGGAGTGATCTGAAGGTTTCTGCCGTAAAGATTAAGAGTCAAGGGCTTTTAAGCAATAATTATTGGATAGTCAACTACATTGAAAACCAGAATGTACTGAGGACACCGCCAAGTACTGAGAGAAATTATGTTACATACATACATCCACCTATGCATACATACATACGTACATATGTCAAGCTGTTTCCTCTGATTGTGACACTTTTCTCCTTTTTTCCTTTGCCTGATGAGTTTCCATATATCGTTTGAAACTTGGCTTCACCACACTTTCCCAGGAAAGCCTTTCTCGCTCCCGTTAGGCTAGGTCAGATGCTCCTGACATGGATAACTATATAGCTCACTTTATCTTCAGGTTTTCCATGCTGGATTGTAAATTCCGTGAGGACATATATGATATCCATCTTTCTCTCCATGTATGCCCAGTGCCTACCTTAGTGGTCATAGACCTTTTCTAAGGTATGGGGCCAGATAGTGAACATTTTAGACTTTGTGGACCGTCCAGTCTCTTTTGCAACTACTCAACTCTGTCATAGTGCAAAAGAAGTCCAGACAATTTGTAAATGGATGAGTGTGACTGTATTCTAATAAAGTCTTATTTACAAAAATTAGCCTTGGCCTGGATTTATCCTGCACTTGTGAGTTTGCCAACTCTATCCCTCTCACAAAGCCTGGCATATATTAGTGGTTCAGCAAAAAAGGCCTTTCAGTAATACAGGCTGAGTTGATGGTGGTCTGTGGGGAGTGACAGAAGAGGATGTATAGTTGATCCTTGAACAACAAGGGTTTGAACTGCACAGGTTCACTTATACCCAATTTTTTTTTTTAATAGTAAATACTACAGTACTATAAAATCCACGGTTGGTTGAATCTGCAGATGCAGAACCAAGGCTATGGATAGCAGACTATAAGTTATACACAGATTTTTGAGTGCATGAAGGGTCGGTGCCCTAACCCCACATAATGTTCAAGGGTTAACTGTATTTGAGAGCTATTGGATGATTGGTGATTTGATATGGAGGGTGGGTACGGAGAAGAGGACAAATCCAAATTTCTGGCTTGAGTAACTGGTCTTAAGGAGGAGACATTTAACTAAAAAGAGTGGAACTGGGTATATTAACAGAAGTGGGGAGGAAGAGATGAGTTACGTTTGGAGCATAGTAAATGTGAAAACCTGTGATCTATAACAATGGCTCTGAAACTTCAGCGTGTATTGGAATCACCTAGAGAGCTTGTAGAAAACACAGATTCTTGGGCTAACCGCCAGACTTTCTGATTCTGGGGTGGGGCCCAAGAATTTGTTTTTCCTTCATGCTCCCAAATGATTTTGAAGATGCTGGTCTGGAGACCATCCTTGGCAAACAACTGTCCCAGAGAGATGTGCCAGGACTTTGACTTGGATGTTATCATTATGGAGAGTGAATGAAATGGAGAAAGGACCAAGGACAGAATGTTAGGATACCATAGACAGAACAATACACGTACTATCATCCCTCAAGCAAAGATTTATAGCCCTTTGAGAATCAAAGAGAAAATAGACATTGGTATTAAACAAAATAAGATGAAGAAAAATATAGGAAAGATGTCAAGCAAGAGAAATATTTAAAAGAGGAGGCCTCCAATCTCTGGAACTTCAAGCTCTGCACTTAATATTTTTGTTAACATTAATATTAATGAAATATTAATATTTGCAGGAAACTTCTTGCAAACCTTTCAACTACTAAAATCAGGGATATCTCTTAGGCCTAGACTGTCACCTTTGTTTTCCTTCCTTTGTTTTTGTAGTTCTTCCCTTCTACTCTATAACTATTATGGTTATTAAGTTAACAATTATATCGATAGCCACAATTCATTGACTGCTAAGTGCATTGCTAAGTACATGTACTGGTAATGTACACTTTCTTTTTTCATCTTCACAACTACCACTGAGATAGATTTTTGTAGTCCATTTCAGAGAGATTCAGAGAGGCTAAAAATTACCTTTCTCAAGACCAAATGGTTAATAGGCAACAGTGAGAGAATTTAAGCCTAGACTTGACTGACACAAAAGCCTATCCTCTTGACCAATCTTCAACATTCCAGATTTCCTTCATCCTTCCTGCAGTCCTCAAAAGAAAATGCACAGATGCTGCATTTTTAAGGACCTCGCTGCTAATCTGTACATGTATATAGGTAAGGTATAACAAGCTTAGCAAGGTTTCAAAACTGAGACACTATTTTAAAATTCTCAAGATCCTGATCTAGAGCAGGATACAATCTTACAAAAAAGGAGGTCCAGTTGAAGACTTCCCTCATCATTTCCTGCCAAGGAAGGAGCTCACCAAAACTTCCCCACCCCACCCCCACGTCATGAGTCTTGCAGAAAGGAGAGGAACACGCTGACTACTGCATAAAAGAAGAGCCCTTTTCTTAGCCCTTCTCAAGGAGTGGGGGTAGGGAAGTGGAAACTGAATTTGGTTTGATGAGATGCCAGTCATACATATCTCTAAGCAGAGGTGCCAGTTAGTTACAAGGATAGCTCTGAGTAACAGATGCATGCTCATCTTAGGTATTCATCAGGGTTCCAGTGCTCTGAGTAACATTCTTACCAGATGGTCTCAATATTCACACAGCTCTTCCTCTGCGAAAACACTAGGCAGAGACAGTCACTGCTCACCTGATTCTCTGAGGCCTCTTGCAGTTAAGCAGGCATCCGTGACTAGCTTTGAGCCACGTGCTCTGAAAAGTAATGTATGTTGCTTATGGGCAAAGCACTTAAGATCTAGTAGACCACCTTCTGTCTCTTCCATGGACTTGGAAACCACATAGGCCAAGTATTGTAAGTGTCATAACCACAAGATTGAACACAGCCTCAATCCCTGAGTCACTAGTTGGAAGAGATTTATCCTTGACTGTCCTTCAGCCTTGGGTGGACTTTATATGAGTGAAAAATAATATTGTTGTTACTATGGATTATTTGTCACTGTAGCACAGCATGGCTTATCTAAACTCATGTAAGTGCTCTTATTAATACTAATTTATTTACTCTGGACTGGGTCAAACGAAGATTTCAGTTGGTTCCGCAGTATATCTTCACTCTTAATCGACAAAGATCATGGCTAAGTTTAGAGGAGAAAATAAAAATAAAAGGGGAGAGGAAAAAAATTCAAGAAACAGCATTCTGAGTAGAGAATGCTTAATTCATATAGACAAATGCAAAGAACATAGATTTCAAATGAAAACCTATAATTCAAGAAAACTATGACTCTAAAGGCTTGGAAATAGTGTTGGATGGTATAAGCCCTAAGCATTTGCAGAAGTATTTATTATATTGTTTACTAAATGGCTTTTTTATTTTAAAGACATGAGGAAGAAGCATGGCAACATTAGAAGAAAGAAAAGAAGCAATAATGATGGAAATTTTGAGGGAGAAAAGTAACTTGAACATTTGTCACACATAGAAAGTAGAAAGAAGAACATTTAAACCAGATTTTTTCCATGAAATATACACAGCACGGTCTTTCAAAGAACAAATAAAGCTGAAGGAGGGTAGACTAAAGTAGACTGCATTTTAACCATCCGTCCTGGAGGTGACAGAGATCTGAACAACTGTAGGTCAGTGTGGGTCATAAATCACGTGTTACCATCTCTGGAGCAAAAGACAAATGACTTGCTCACCAGTAAGAAATTCAGGAGAATTTGTGGAAGAGAAACTTTCCAACCTAAGGGACAAGGGCAAATAAGCCCATATATAAACAGTCGGCAGCTCCAGTCTGTCTCCTACTCCATTCCTCCGACTTCACCACTCTCCTGTGGATGCATCTCTGTGTATGCACGCACACACGGGCTCATATGTACTGACACACACCAACTCCTGCTTGCCAACTGATCTAAGGCAATAGATCATTCACAATTAGTAGGTTCCTTATGATAAATAAAAGTTCCAAGAGTTAGAGGCAGGTAAACTCTTAAGTCTTCTATAACCAGGTTACCCTAAAATAAGGCTAACAGAAGGAATTTGGTTATATATACAAACATTTATTAGAAAATAAGTCTGCAACTTATTTTGTAAGCTCCTTCTTAGTGTTTTGACCCCACCTGTGTGAAAGATTTGCTTGAAGCATATGCAACAGATATCCTAGCAGCAGGATTTAGTATGGCAACAAGTTTGTTCTGAATCAGTGGGTATACAGTAGACCATTTCAGAATCTGGACTCAGGCCCCGCTCCAAGAGATACAGATAACCTGGTCTCTGGATTCTTACACCTCATTCCTACAAGGGCAGGAAAGCCTGCATAATGTTTCTGTCACTCATATCAGTAGCAAAAAATAGTTTCTAATACCCATTATGCTAATCTTATGCAAATATGAAATAAGAATATTAGTGATAAAGTAGCTGATGTGCGTACCTTTGTAATGTGGGCTTTTGATTAGAAGATTTAAGATGCTAGCTATCCCTGGAATATGTTCTCTCAAATAGGCAACTGGCCTCCCATAGGGTATAAATTCACACACCCACATACACATACACACACACAGACACACACATCACACTGTCTCTGTAGAAATATTTTCAAGGATAATAAGAAACACTACACAAAAATTCCAATCTATGGAGCTATGGGGATGGATAAAGCATAGATTTCAGGACAAAATAAGGAGAGAGAACCATTATCATGTATTTAAATATATCTATTTTTAAATGAACAATTTAAACCACCAACCACAGATTTTGCTCAGTGACTTGAATTCTTTTGGTATCCTACTCTTTAGCATTAAAAGTGGTAGAAACCTTAAGTAGCAGGAAGTCAGAAATGTAAAAGTTAAACCCCAAAATGGTACTGACACTTAAGCAGAGCCACATCAATTTCACTCTAGTTGAATGGATTTGAAAAATTAAACTGATAATCCCCTGAACATTTTCAGGGTGTAGCTCTCTCATTCAGTATGTTTAATCCACCCTCTTAGATCATTATACAAGTGTTTTGTTTTGTGCCATGGGAAATTCTGATCTTGCCTGATGAAGTACTTAGTCACCTATAATCTTGTGAGAGTCACAAATGACGATAATTGCAATTTATGGAGTAACCTGGAATGACGAACACAACATGCTGAGTCTGAGAGCTGAGGTAATTGCATTTTTACTTGAGATCAGCAGAAAATCCAAAAAAGGTAATGTTGTTTGAGCATCATTTCCAATTTCATTTTCTCAATTTTTATCAACTACACTCATTAAAGAATCATTAGGGAAAAGATAAGAGCTCTGCAAGTTGACTAGAGAACCTGCATAGAAAAGAGAGAATAAACAATGAACAATCAATAAAAAGCTATGGAGGAGGTGAAGAAGGCTTAGTGTAGAAGAAACAATATTGCATTGGCACGAAGAACTTACAAGTTTAATTAATGCCACCTCTAAAGAGTTGGGTGACCTTGAACTTCTCACTTCTCAGGGCCACTGTTTTCTCATTAATTAAATGTGAGAATCCAGGGCTTCCCTGGTGGTGCAGTGGTTAAGAATCCGCCTGCCAATGCAGGAGACACGGATTCGAGCCCTGGTCCAAGAAGATCCCACATGCCAAGGAGCAACTAAGCCCATGTGCCACAACCACTGATCCTGCGCTCTAGAGCCCGCGAGCCACAGCTACTGAAGCGCGGGTGCCTAGAGCCCGTGCTCCGCAACAAGAGAAGCCACGACAGTGAGAAGCCCGTGCACCACAACGAAGAGTAGCCCCCCACTCGCCGCAACTAGAGAAAGCCCGCGCACAGCAATGAAGACCCAACGCAGCCAAAAATAAATAAATAAAATAAATAAATTTATTTTAAAAAATATAAGAATCCAAATGAGTTACCACTAAGATGTAACCCTAAAACTCCTAATATTTCATGATTATACATGCAGGCAATTGCTACACTATTGCATAAATAATAAATATTACATGTGTTATCTGAGGCTATTGGCAGTAAGTGTTCTCTTCTTTAAATATCTTAAACAGATTTGTGTCTCTGAGGTCTCCAGCGTACTTTCTGTCTTGTCAAGGCATTCTTTTTCTTCCATGGTGTCCTGGGGATTCTCTTCTCGTATCTCACACTTGGCACAGTGAAATCCAGCTATTAGTTTGTTTGTCTCAATGCTGTTATGAGTTCTTTCATTTCGGGAATCGTGTCTAACTTACTGTTTCCCCAGTGCTTAGGAAAGTACCTGGCATTTAATGGGGAATGATGGAATAAACAAAGGAACGACTAAGTGGGCTTTGAGGTTCGTTGTCAGTGAGGCAGAAAGTAAATAAAGAGACACTGAGCACCAAGTCATTCAATGCAATTCACCATGAAAGATTATCTTCAAGTTTCTATTCTTATTTTCAGGCCCTAATAAGATACTATCCAAAATGGTTCTTGTTTTAGCTGACAGCAGTGGCCTTCAGTGAAAATGACAGAGGGCTTGAGTATCTTTAGAAATAACTGTTTTACAAACTTTATTACCTTATTACCACCAAACAGCCTTCACAAAACACCTACCTGAGTAGGAATGGAATATATATATATTCCATTGGTGTGTGTGTATGTATGTGTGTGTGTGTGTGTGTGTGTGTGTGTGTGTGTGTGTGTATATATATGTAAACAAAGACTTTATCATCCATCTCTGTAATTGGCACACTATGGTCTATTGGCCAAATCTACCTTGCCACCTGTGTTTGTACAGTCTGTGAGCTAAGAATGGGTTTTACATTTTTTAATGTTTGGGGAGAAAATTCAAAAGAATAATCATGGTATATGAAAATTTTATGAATTTCAAATTTCAATACCCATAAATAAAGTTTTATTGGAACACAACCAAGCTAATTTATTTAGTATCTGGGTGCTTTGATGTCACAACAGCAGAGTTGAGTACTTGTGACAGACACAGTATGGAAAAAAAATAATTTTCCCTCTACCCTTCTAGGTTCTCGGCTGAGACCTCCCTGTAATAAAAGATTAACAGGAGAAAAACAAACATAAGTTTAATAACATGTATACCTCCTGTATATATGGGAGAGATCCAAGAAAACTGAGTAACTCCCCAAAATGGCCCAAGACATCACCTTAAATACCATCTCCAGCTAAAGACAAAAGAAAGATGCTGGTATGGGTATGGGGGTGGAAGTTAAGGGGTTTTCAGGCAAAGTAAACAATGATATGTTTGTTATGCAGATTTAAATCCTGAATGTCTTCTGCATTGATAAGGGTTTCTAGAGATCTGGTCATCCTCTTCTTGGTAGTGAGAGGGAGACACCCTTACATATGCTGATTTCCTTTATAAATGTAAATGTCTCTTACCAAAGGATAACTTGTACTGGTTTTCAAAGGTTCTCCTGTGTTGGAGTTTCTTAAAAATAACCAGCCTAAAATAATCTTTATGCCAAAGAGGCATATTTTGGGGTAGCAAATTCTTTTCTCCTTCACCTGCAAAGCCTAAAATATTTACTGTTTAGCCCTTTACAAAACAATTTGCTAAGCCCTGCTCTCTCTGTTGGTCAGAGTTGCTTTTGTACTATCAAAATCGATTTCTGAACAGAGATGGCTTTGTGTTGTGGAGAACATTTTCAAATGGAAAGTTTCAACACCTGCAAAAATTAAAGTAGCTTCATTGTCATTCTTTTTTCTTGTTTTTCTGTTTTTGTTTTTTTGCAGAAGTGGAGAGGATGTGTTAAAGAAAATAACTACTCAAATCAAAGTTTTTTTATGCTATTTTTATGAAATTTAAAACAACAATTATGAACATTTTATTTAAAATAATACATTTTCATTTAACTTTTATAAGTTAATCACATATTTATTTATTTATTCCATGCTTTCTTTTAATCCAAAATGACTAACCAAGATTCTTCTAACTTAAGCAGAGGTCTGATGAATCTCTTTTAAAAGACATTGGCTTGAGACAATTTATACAGTATCATTATGCTGTCCATGAAGTTGGTACAATGAAACAAACAGCTCTCCTCCAATGAAAATAAGTGACTAAAAGACTTCTCCTAAGCCCTTTTGCTCAAATTGTGTCAGAGAGTAAAACACCATTAGAAAATAATATTGATTAGATTAAAAAGTTAGCTAACTCCATCAGATAAAAAAATCCAGCAATTCACAAACATTGTTTTTGTAGTTATATTGTTTGTGCCATTTTTATTTTTTTTCAGAGTGTCATTCCCAAAATTGAGGGGAAAATCTCCAGCAGCTTAATTCACTAAAAATACTAGTTTGTTCAGTGGGATCAGAATCACTTATGATAGGTAACTTCCATGTATGATTATATTGTAAAACTATTGTAGTCTATATATTTAAGAAAATGTTTTCCACATGGGCTAAAGTATCTATGTAATGAGCAATCTTGGTGGGAAAGTGAATGTTTCAGCTCTGAATCAATGAGAGGGTAAGTTGTTATCTTGCTGATTGATGGTGATTAGGTTCTTGGAGCAGATCTGGCCTACATGCTGGTGAATGCCAAATGGCTGAAGGCCACCTCTCTCTACACCCCTTTGCCGGCAGTTATCTCTGAATGACTTGGAAGTGGTTTTATTGATTTCTGTATCGTTTACCTGTTTTCCACATTATTTATTTCTGCTCTTATCTTTATTATTTCCTTCCTTTTGCTTGCTTTTCTCTTTCCAGTTTTGTAAGATGGAAGATAAGATTAGATAATTGATTTGAGTCTTTCTTCTCTTCTAATATAAGAATTTAATTATATAAATTTCCTTCTACATATTTCTTTAACTACACCCAACAAATTTTGATTTGTTGCGTTTTCAATTTTATTCGATTCAAAATGCTTCTAATTTCCCTTATGACTTCTATTTCATCCATGGGTTCACTTGGAAATGTGTGGCTTAATTTCCAAATACTGGGGAATTTTCTAGATTAAAAAATACATATATTGATTTCTACATTAGTATATTATAGGAAGAAAACATTCTTTACATAATTTCTATTCTTTTACATTTTTAAGGCTCGTTTTATTGCCCAAGATAGAGTCAATTGTGGTTAAAATTTCTTGTGCACTTGAAAATAATAAGTATTCTGTGGTTATTGGTGGAGTGTTCTATAAATAACAATTTATAGGTCAAGTTGTTTAATAGTGTTTTTCATATCTCCTGTATACTTGATGATTTCTGTCTCCTTGTTCTATCAATTGTTGAGCAAAGAGTGTTGAAGTCTCCAACTATAATTGCAAATCTATCTAATTCTCCTTTTACTTCTATTAGTTTTTGCTTCATGTATTTTGAAGCTCTATTAGATGCTTACACATTTAGTATTGTTATATTTTCTTGGTAGTTTGACCCATTTATCACTATGTAATGTCTCTCTTTACAGTGTTTTGAAACCTACTTTGTCTGATATTAAAACTAGCCACTTTCTTTTGGGTGTTTGAAGGATATATCTTTTTCTGCACTTTTAATCTAGCTATGTCCTTATATTTAAAGTAAGTTTCTTTTCAGTAGCGTATAGTACAGTCCTATTTTTTAATCCAGTCTAAAAATGTCTATATTTTAATCGGTGTGTTTAGAGCACTTATATTTGATGGAATTATTGATATGGTTAGTGAGCATAATAATTTTTAATTTGTCTCTGTAAATTCTAAATTATTAACCATGTGTATATTTGAAGCACATTGCACATAATATGAACTTGATAAGTTTATTAAGTTTACATTTCTTTCAGATCCATTCTTTTTCACTCTACTGTTGACTTGTTCTATATATAGTATCTCCAGTAATTTTTTTCATATAAGTTATAAGTGAATAGAATAGCTATTACACTTAATTTTTTTTTTTTTTTTCTGAAAGTACTAGGTTTTATTCACCTCCCTGTGGTAACCAATAACCATACTATTAGTTAATAAGATTTCTTTATAGTAACTGTCACCTGAAATACAAAAATCCATTAACAATCTAAGTTATCAGGTGTGGTCTTACTGGAAATTCTTAACCATATACTTGTCTTGACAAGTGTTGTTTTTTAAATGATGAATTGTCTTAGTATAAGTCACTGTATTTCTGTAACAAAGTAATGAAAGGCACAGCTAGTGCAAGTGAACTTAAACCCATTCAACTACCCGCTGAAAAAATACTTTGGTTCTTCAGGAAAAAGAAAATAGCAAGACAAAAAATCTGGTTCATTTCACAGTTCTGTTCATTTTCATAACTGTAATCTAATAGTTACAAGATAAAAATACTCCAGGAAGAACCAAATATGTAGCAATGAACAAACATGCGTGAGAGAATTTGTGCATTCAATGTATCTGGCAGAAAAACTAGTTAAAATGCTAAGTAGAACAAATTTGGTCTTTAAAATATCAGTTCCTTTCCTTTAAAAAAACACTTGAGTCTACCGAGAAAATACAAAAACATAAGGCTATAAGTAAATAATACCTGTGTTTAGGCTATTACAGTGCAGGTTATCCTCAAGGCCACATACATCCTGCTTCACTGCTGCTGGCACTCTGCTGGGTTTTGATCCTTCTTTGGGTCATAGTCTGGATCATTTTCCACATCTCCTTCTTCTTCCCCTTCCTCATCCGCTTCTTCATCTTCTTCATCATAATCATCATCATCGTCGTCAATAGCTTCTCCAGTAAAGTATAACACTGATCTTGGGATTATGCGCTCACGTAAAAAGTGACCAATTTCAAAGTCCGCAGCAAGGATAGCTTCAGCAGCATCATCCAGATCTCCACTCTCGGGAACTTCAAGAGGGGCAAAAAAATTAAAGAAAGAGTCATTAGAAACTGTTTTGGTCACAGTACGAACTGTCCCACATCCCTTGTGTTTCTGCTTCTTCTTAATGGTTTTCAAAGTGACATTCTTCCCTTTTTTCCAATCTATCTGGCACCCTGTACAACCCATAATTTCTGGTCCATCAAAAGAAAAAGGATCAGAATCATCTGGTTCTGACCTCATCCTTTATGTCTTTGTCAACACTTCATTTGTGAAGTATTCATTGGGTTCAAAGTGAAATTCTAAGACAAAACTCATGGGCTGACCAGCATCTGAGAACTTCACTTTAATATCTTTCAAGTGCTTCAGAATAGGTTCGTCATGTTCCTGAACCATATCACTGAGCACATCAACATTCTTAAAAACGGTCAACCAAAATTCAGGAATTCCTTTGGGGTCTTCTTTTTCTTCATCCTTTTTCTCATCTTCAATCTTGGCCTTTTCTTTTAGCTCCTCTGAAATTTCATCTTCCTCATCTGGTTTCCATTCACATTCTTCTTCTGTAGGTTCATAAATGGCATTAATGATCTCAAATCACTTATCGAATAGAGGTTGATAGAGAACAGCATACTTTCTTTCAATATCATGAACTTCCTCATAGAACTTGGCTTCTATCTGTGCACATTTAGCTTGAAGGTTTTTGAGAGCATTCACACGTCTTTTACTACCTGAGACAAGCTTTCAGTGTATCCTGTTGGTGTTTCTACCAGACCATCAGGTCTTTCTTGAAGGGCTGCAAGGATCTGAGGATTTTGCATCATCTGAACAGTCAGCTGACGTGCTTTGATTTTTGTTTCTTCACCAGTTTCTTCTTCTTCAACTTCTTCAACATCCTCCAAATCTTGATCAAGTTCAGACTGTTCTTTGTTGTCGATGTCTGCCATGTTGTATGAACGCCAAATATCAGTTGCTAGCACAGGGAGCCAGGCGGCCGGAGCTGCGCAGGCAGTGAGTCAGGGCGGCGGCGGGAGGAGCAGAAGGCGATGCGGCGAGCAGGTGGCGCTAAAAAAAGCTACACTTAATTTTTCAATCATATTTTATTATGAATGCATTTCTCATGTCTATACAGGGTAAAAGTAATATAGTAGCTGCTGAATATATCAATCAGTGAATATTAGATTACTTATTCATCTTCCTATTACATGTTTTACTTTTAATAATAATAGTATGAGTCTGTTGAAACAAGAAGAAAAAAAGGAATAAATTGATAAATGCCTTGATGCAAAAATCAGTAGCAGCATATGGTCATGAATAAGGTATCACCATTTCAATATCTGTGTCTGTTTTAGTTCCCAGCAGTATTACCTTAGAGAAGACCTTTGCCCTGCAATAGACAATACCATTGGTGTTTGAAAAAGGTGCATTATTTCTGAGAAGTAGGAGAACATGATAATGGTTTAACTTTAGCATGTTTGTGACAATGGTGAGCCTAGTGTGTTGTTTTTATTTTGCTTTTTTTTTTTACCCAAAACACTATTAACCTTCCCCATGGCAAATAAAAGTTTAATTTAAGAGCAAATGTTGTAAGGAATCATTACTTTCTAACTGGAGAATTCCAAAGGTGAGCTGAGAGAAAAGAAGGTTGCAGAGACACTCAATAACCCTTATGTAATCCTTGCAGATAGAAGGTGTCATTAGTTAGATAAGGGGGAAGAAAAAGAATATTTTAACTTAGGGTTTTCAGTGAATCTTATTCCCACACTTCACACAAAACCCAACTGATTTTTAAGCGTGATGGTAAATGATACCTAGACTAATCCTGAAAGTAAGCAACATCCCATTTGTCCCAAGCCTGAAAGAAAGCTCAGTTTTCCAATGGATCATAAATTATTCCACTGACTTGTTTTGTTAGGTTTTGTTTAGTTTTCTTATGACTGGGAATTTGTACAAGTTTAGTATTTGTCACATGCAGGTGTATATCTGTGTCATTCTCCATGACTATTCATTTAATTATTCATTCCACAGATATTTATTAAGTATGTTAGGCACTGTTATAGATGCTGAATAGGACTATTACCATAAAGAGCAGTTTTGAGAGTAGACTCTGGAGATAAGAACCATTTTTAATCTTGGTAGGACAAATGAGCATATTGGAGCTACCAAGAAGCCTTCTGAAGTCTTAGAAATAATATGCAAGACTAACAATGTATTTTTTTAATGGATAAAGTTTTAATAAGACTTAATTAGATTGTGATTGTAGTCTATCAGAAATGTAGAACTCCAGAAAAATATGCTGATATTAATAAGAAAAAAAATTGAAATTCTCAGTATTGTCAATGGGATAAGATATCAAAAACACATAAAGTACTATTTCAAGTATGCAGTGACTCAACTTGGAAGGATGCAATTTGAAATCAGTGATGTTTTGAGTAAGGATATGGTCTTTGTTCAAGAGCCATCATTACTATTACCCCACTTAAGAAGATGGAAATGTTTTTTGAGTTTATATAAAAGTGCCAGGCTGCTAACTATTATTGTTCTATGTGAAGCTACTGCCCCTCTACCAAAACACAGGCTTATAAAAATCACAATGACAGCCACTTCAACCTAAGTAACATTGTCATCTATCTTCACTTCTCACTCTAGGGTTGTACTAGACTGACTACAAATGTGTAATATTTGAGAAGCCATTACCCATGTGGTCCAGTCACAGAATGATGCTCCAGTTAAAGACACAGAGCTCGCTGTTGAAAAACAATTCAAAATAAACTTTTCTCTTACACACAGCATCACTACTTTATTTCCTTTCTACTTTTCTCACATATTATATTATATTATATTATACTATATTACATATTATAGATATTCCCTCATTTCTCACTTTGAAACTTACAGAAAACTATTTTCTCCAGCCCTGGCAAACATGTCCATCTTATCCTCCTGCCTTGCCCCTTTTCTAATTAAATCTCATTATAAAATCTCCAAATCATCTGTCAGGCAAGTTGGGGAAAGAAAATCTAAGTGGGAAAAGCAAGATTCCATTTAGAATAAGATAAGTAGAAAAGTTAGGAATCTTAATTTTGGTTTTGCTACATGGGATTTCAGGCCTTTGCATACTAAGACTTAGTAGAGTCTTAATCTTAAAGGAGTATCATGGGACATTTATTCCAATTCACAAATGAGAAACTTTTGTCATAAAGTTTAAATGATCTTCCCCTGATTAAATCGTAATATTCAAGGTGCATCTGGGAAGCCATTGTCCCAGCAGTGTACTCATTTTCTGAACACTGCACCCACCATTGTCTACAGAAGAAGTCAGCAAATTTTGGCTCTTGGGCCAAATCTGGCCCACTGCCTGTTTCTGTCAATAAAGTTTTATTGGAACACAGCCACACTCATTTGTTTACCTGTTGCCTGTGACTGTTTGCACAGTACAACAGCAGAGTAGAGTAGTTGCTACAGAATCTATATGGTTCACAAAGCCAAAATAATTAATGAACAGACCATTTACAGAAGGCCCCTTTTCAAAAGTAGGCTATTTGTTAATTAGTGTGAGGTCCTTCAAGATAGGAATACCCCTCACGCACACCACCACCCCTGACATATGAACACAGTCATATTACAGGATTCATATTACAGTCAACTCCCCTGGTAAGTCACAAATGATCTGAGAAAGGCCTGCCGTTTCCTAGGAGGTAAGGTATAGAAGTGGTATTAAATGAAAACTCCCTGAGGTCCCTTAAAATCGCTCACATTTATTTACTGTTTATCCATTTCCTGGCACTGTTCTAAATATTTCATAGTATTAACTAATTTAATATTCGCACCAAACCTATCATCTATTATTAACCTTTACAGTTTAGGAAACTGATTAAGGAACTTAAGGTAATACAGCTGTGAAGTGGAAGTCAGGTTTCAAATACAGACACTGTCTCCAAAGCCCACAGGCTTAACTTCTAAATGAGTTTGCCTCCCATAAAGAGTTTTTAAAAAATTAAAAAGTAATAAAATAAAAACCACCTTTATTTATTTTTTTTGCAAACGCAGTGAACCCAGCAAAGGTGCGTTTGGATAGCCAAGGTTGGTTTGGGGTAATCTGTGATAATGTTTGTAAAGTTCTTTTAAAGCATTTGTTCAACAAATATTTGTTGACCACCTACTGCATGACAGACCCCACTTTATTAAGTGAAGGCAGTCCCTTCCTTGACAACACTTACAATTTAGCAAGAATTTCCTTTCTAGAACTTTCAGGCGAAGAGTAAGGGCACAAGCATCAGGACTCAAGGGCTCTAGTGGGAATGAGGTTATTATGTTCTTTTTGACGTCAGATGATTATGTTGAATGAAGAGCAGGCATATTGGTAAGATGAAAGGAATATGGACTTTAGAGCCAGAAAGTAATGAATTTCAATTTCAAACTTGAGTTTAGAGAAGTTACTTCAAACTCCCTGAGTCTCAATTTTCTTATTTTTATAATTTATAATATAAAACTTCCCAGAGTTTTTTGTAAGGATTACATAAGATCATATACGTGATGAGCTCTGATGTAATGTCAGCATCTTAGCTGGCACTCAATTAAAATTCTCTCATACTTTCCTTGAAAACTTTTATCTATAATTTCTCATATTTCAGTGCTGGCTCTGAGTTCTTCCTCCTTGAAATACCATGCACATTTCCATATGGGAAAACATTTCCCACCAGGCATGCAGGGTTAGAATAGCTGCTGCACTTAGGAACATATCACAGTGATCCTTGTTCTTGTATTTATCTATGGATTTATATGTGTGTCTGTATATCTACAGATCATTGAAAAATCATCAAACATGGATTATGTGTATATCTATACATTTATTATTTATGATTTATCTTTTCCTTTAGGTACATTCTAACTGTTATATTACCAGCTCTTCAGGGTCAAGGACCTGAAGTCTGCTTTGGTAACTAATTAGGGCACTTTGTAAATATTTTGCACATTTGTCATAATGAAATATTTTAGGCTCTTTCAATTGAAAGGGACAGAGACTCACTAAGTTCACCTTAAATAATGGATATTTATTAGAAGACTACAGTGGAGAAATACCACAGAAATCCAGGAGCAGCTGCATAGCCAACTCAGAGATAATGGAAGTCAGGGTTTTTGTTTTTGTTTTTGTTTTTCTTTTGCTTTTTCAGAAATTTGCAGCTCTGATATGAGTAGGGGAAAAAATGAGTTTATCTTTCTCTCTGTATATCACTTCAGCCACAATGACTGTATTTTATTATTTCTCTTCTCTCCTATGTCATAGTGTCTTTTTTTTTTTTTTTTTTTTTTTTTCTGTTGGCGGGCCGCTCCCTCTTTTTTTTTCTCCCGTTTTGGTGTACGGGCTCCGGACACACAGGCTCAGCGGCCATGGCTCACAGGCCCAGCTGCTCCGCGGCATGTGGGATCTTCCCGGACCAGGGCACGAACCCGTGTCCCCTGCATCGGCAGGCGGACTCTCAACCACTGCGCCACCAGGGAAGCCCTGTCATAGTGTCTTTATTCAGAGCTTCTGCTGCCCTGTAGTTCCTGTGTACTATCTTTCCTCAATCTCTTTTTGCTTCTGCTTTCCACTGTCAGTTTTCCCCCACATTGGTTCAAATTCCCCAGAGAAAGTATGTGACTGACCTAACCAATCATCCTTGTCCATATTGGACAAAGCTTTTGCTCAAAGCCACACCAGGTGCTGTTATTCAGCTCACAAATTGTCAACCTTGGGCTAGGTGCTCATCCTTAGTCATTTCAGCTGTGGGCATGGGGGTAGGGTCCTGATATACAGAATTTGGACACTTATATTTTCTAAAAACAGACTAAGGCCACATCCATAGCTGGGGGTAGGGAGTGAGGACAGGAGGACTGGCACTTAACTACAGGAAACTCTTGGAAAGGCATTTAAGGATTTAGTATGCATTCTGGGTCTTATAATAGTTTATACAGGTCATAATAATCCAGTGGGAGAGATAAAGGCAAATCGTTAGAGAGAGTGGCATATGAGACAGAAATCAGTCTTTAGGCTCCTAGGTTTCTTGAGAGAAGCAACTTTTTTCTTTCTCTAGTAACTAGCTTGAGATGATCAATATGTTTGTTGAATGTGTAATGAGCAGTATGAATTCTGGACTAAACTGAACATTTCCATGTTAAAACCACCATCATATGATGTTTCCATTCTCTAGTATTCTCAATGGATGGTATGAGCCAGCAAGAAGTTCAATATTCCATGCCCATAGATTTAGAATATTTCTGTCTTTGAGACTTCTTAAGTGGAGAGTTTGTGTGGAGGCCACAGTTCAGTTCACTTGATGCCATTCTGGAAGTGATCCTAATTTAAAAAGAAAACTAATGTCCCAGTTATGTCAGTCAGTTAATCTTTAATAGCATCACCTTGACACATCACCTTGACAATGTATTCAATTTCATTTTTTTTTGGCATTAAAACTATTTATTGAACTATTGTAATAGCCAAAATCTAGAAACCACCTACTCATCAGTAATGAACTGATGAGATATATTACAGTTTTACAGTCCAGAAACTCTGTAGCTGTGAAACAGAATGTGGTAAATTCAAACATGCGTATATGAAGAGATCTCTAAGATATATTGTTATGTAAACAAAAATTAAAGGTACAAATTTAATATTGTTTGAAGGCTATATACACACACGCATTTACACACACAAACACATAGCTGCATATGCAAAGGAAATTTCCATAAGGACATAAAATATCAGTTAATAGTGGTTAAATCTGAGGAGGGGAGCCGAGTTCAAAGGTGGGACCATAGCATAGTTTTAATAGATAACATTTTGGACATTTTTTTTTTAATTTTTTGAATTTTACTTTATTTTTTTAAACATCAGGTTCTTATTAGTCATCCATTTTATACACATCAGTGCATACATGTCAATCCCAATTGCCCAATTCATCCCACCGCCACCACCACCCCCCGCCACTTTCCCTCCTTGGTATCCATACATTTGTCCTCTACATCTGTGTCTCAATTTCTGCCCTGCAAACTGGTTCATCTGTACCATTTTTCTAGGTTCCACATATATGCTTTAATATACGATATTTGTTTTTCTCTTTCTGACTCACTTCACTCTGTATGACAGTCTCTAGATTCATCCACATCTCTACAAATGACCCAATTGTGTTCCTTTTTATGGCTGAGTAATATTCCATTGTGTATATGTACCACAGCTTCTTTATCCATTCGTCTGTCAATGGGCATTTAGATGGCTTCCATGGCCTGGCTATTGTAAATAGTGCTGCAATGAACACTGGGGTGCATGTGTCTTTTTGAATTACGGTTTTCTCTGGGAATATACCCAGTAGTGGGATTGCTGAGTCATATGATAATTTTATTTTTAGATTTTTAAGGAACATGCATTCTGTTCTCCACAGTGGCTGTATCAATTTACATTCCCACCAACAGTGCAAGAGGGTTCCGTTTTCTCCACACCCTCTCCAGCATTTGTTTTTTAGATTTTCTGATGATACCCATTCTAACTGGTGTGAGGTGATACCTCATTGTAGTTTTGATTTGCATTTCTCTAATAATTAGTGATGTTGAGCAGCTTTTCCTGTGCCTCTTGGCCATCTATATGTCCTCTTTGGAGAAATGTCTACTTAGGTCTTCTGCCCATTTTTGGATTGGGTTCTTTGTTTTTTTTTAATATCAAGCTGCATGAGCTGTTTATATATTTTGGAGATTAATCCTTTGTCTGTTGATTTGTTTGTAAATATTTTCTCCCATTCTGAGGGTTGTCTTTTCGTACTGTTTGTAGTTTCCTTTGCTGTGCAAAAGCTTTTAAGTTTCACTAGGTCCCATTTGTTTATTTTTGTTTTTATTTCCATTACTCTAGGAGGTGGATCAAAAAAGATCTTGCTGTGATTTATGTCAAAGAGTGTTCTTCCTATGTTTTCCTCTAAGAGTTTGATAGTGTCTGGCCTTACATTTAGGTCTCTAATCCATTTTGAGTTTATTTTTGTGTATGGTGTTAGGGAGTGTTCTAATTTCATTCTTTTACATGTAGCTATCCAGTTTTCCCAGCACCACTTACTGAAGAGACTGACTTTTCTCCATTGTAGTTCCTTGCCTCCTTTGCCATAGATTAGTTGACCAGAGGTGTGTGGGTTTATCTCTGGGCTTTCTATCCTGTTCCATTGATCTATGTTTCTGTTTTTGTGCCAGTGCCATATTCTCTTGATTGCTGTAGCTTTGTAGTATAGTCTGAAGTCAGGGAGTCTGATTCGTCCAGATTCGTTTTTTTTTCCCTCAAGACTGCTTTGGCTATTCAGGGTCTTTTGTGTCTCCATACAAATTTTTAGATTTTTTGTTCTAATGCTGTAAAAAAGGCCATTGGTAATTTGATAGGGATTGTATTGAATCTGTAGATTCCTTTGGGTAGTATAGTCATTTTCACAATATTGATTCTTCCAATCCAAGAACATGGTATATCTCTCCATCTGTTGGTATCACCTTTAATTAGGTTCAACAGTGTCTTATAGTTTTCTGCATACAGGTTTTTTGTCTCCTTAGGTAGGTTTATTCCTAGGTATTTTATTCTTTTTGTTGCAATGGTAAAAGAGAGTGTGTCCTTAATTTCTCTTTCACATATTTCATCATTAGTGTATAGGAATGCAAGAGATTTCTGTGCATTAATTTTGTATCCTGCAACTTTACCAGATTCATTGATTAGCTCTAGTAGTTTTCTGGTGGCATTTTTAGGATTCTCTATGTATAGTATCATGTCATCTGCAAACAGTCACAGTTCTACTTCTTCTTTTCCAATTGTATTCCTTTTATTTCTTTTTCTTCTCTGATTGCTGTGGCTTGGACTTCCAAAAGTATTTTGAACAATAGTGGTGAGAGTGGACATCCTTGTCTTATTTCTGATCTTAGAGGAAATGCTTTCAGTTTTTCACCATTGAGTATGATGTTTGCTGTGGGTTTGTCATATAAGGCCTTTATTATGTTGAGGTAGGTCCCCTCTATGCCCACTTTTTGGAGAGTTTTTATCAATAATGGGTGTTGAATTTTTTCAAAAGCTTCTTCTGCATCTGTTGTGATGATCACATGTTTTTTTTCTTCAATTTGTTAATATGGTGTATCACATTGATTGATTTGCGTATATTGAAGAATCCTTGCATCACTGGGATGAATCCCACTTGATCATGGTGCATGATCCTTTTAATGTGTTGTTGGATTCTGTTTGCTAGTATTTTGTTGAGGATTTTTGCATCTATATTCATCAGTGATACTGGTCTGTAATTTTCTTTTTTTGTAGTATCTTTGTCTGGTTTTGATATCAGGGTGATGGTGGCCTCATAGAATGAGTTTGGGAGTGTTCCTTCCTCTGCAATTTTTTGGAAGACTTTGAGAAGGATGGGTGTTAGCTCTTCTCTAAATGTTTGATAGAATTCACCTGTGTAGCTATCTGATCCTGAACTTTTGTTTGTTGGAAGATTTTTAATCACAGTTTCAATTTCATTACTTGTGATTGGTGTGTTCATATTTTCTATTTCTTCCTGGTTCAATCTTGGAAGATTATACCTTTCTAAGAATTTGTCCATTTCTTCCAGGTTGTCCATTTTATTGGCATAGAGTTGCTTGTAGTAGTCTCTTAGGATGCTTTGTATTTCTGTGGTGTCTGCTGTAACTTCTCCTTTTTCATTTCTAATTTTATTGATTTGAATGCTCTCCCTCTTTTTCTTGATGTGTCTGGCTAATGGTTTATCAATTTTGTTTATCTTCTCAAAGAACCAGCTTTTAGTTTTATTGATCTTTGCTCTTGTTTTCTTTGTTCCTATTTCATTTATTTCTGCTCTGATCTTTATGATTTATTTCCTTCTGCTAACTTTGGATTTTGTTTTTCTTTCTCTAGGTCTTTTAAGTGTAAGGTTAGATTGTTTATTTGAGATTTTTCTATTTCTTGAGGTAGGCTTTTATAGCTATAAACTTCCCTCTTAGAACTGCTTTTGCTGCATCCCTTCCTCATGTTTTCATTGTCATTTGTCTCTAGGTATTTTTTGATTTCCTCTTTGGTTTCTTCAGTGATTTCTTGGTTATTTAATAACGTATTGCTTAGCATACATGTGTTTGTGTTTTTTACATTTTTTTCCCTGTAATTTATTTCTAATCTCATAGCGTTGTGGTCAGAAAAGATGTTTGCTATGCTTTCAATTTTCTGAAATTTACTGAGGCTTGATTTGTGACCCAAGATGTGATCTATCCTGGAGAATGTTGCGTGTGCACTTTAGAAGAAAGTGTAATGTGCTGTTTTTGGATGGAATGTCCTATAAATGTCAATTAAATCTATCTGGTCTGTTGTGTCATTTAAAGCTTGTGTTTCCTTATTAATTTTCTGTTTGGATGATCTGCCCATTGGTGTAAGTGAGGTGTTAAAGTCCCCCACTATTATTGTGTTACTGTCGATATCCTCTTTTATAGCTGATAGCAGTTTCCTTATGTATTGAGGTGCTCCTCTGTTGGGTGCGTAAATATTTAAAATTGTTATTTCTTCTTCCTGGATTGATCCCTTGATCATTATGTAGTGTCCTTCCTTGTCTCTTGTAACATTCTTTATTTTAAAGTCTATTTTATCTGATATGAGTATTGCTACTCCAGCTTTCTTTTCATTTCCATTGCATGGAATATGTTTTCCCATCCCCTCACTTTCAGTCTGTATGTGTCCCTAGGTCTGAAGTGGGTCTCTTGTAGACAGCACATATATGGGTCTTGTTTTTGTATCCATTCAGCGAGCCTGTGTCTTTTGGTTGAAGCATTTAATCCATTCACGTTTAAGGTAATCATTGATATGTATGTTCCTATGACCATTTTCTTAATTGTTTTGGGTTTGTTTTTGTAGGTCCTTTTCTTTTCTTGTGTTTCCCACTTGGAGAAGTTCCTTTAGCATTTGTTGTAGAGCTGGTTTGGTGGTGCTGAATTCTCTTAGCTTTTGCTTGTGTGTAAAGCTTTGGATTTCTCCATCAAATCTGAATGGGATCCTTGCCAGTTAGAGTAATCTTTGTTGTAGGTTCTTCCCTTTCATCACCTTAAGTATATCATGCCACTCCCTTCTGGCTTGTAGAGTTTCTGCTGAGAAATCAGCTGTTAACCTTATGGGAGTTCCCTTGTATGTTATTTGTCATTTTTCCCTTGCTGCTTTCAATAATTTTTCTTTGTCTTTAATTTTTACCAATTTTATTACTATATGTCTCGGCGTGTTTCTCCTTGGGTTTATCCTATCTGGGACTCTCTGCACTTCCTGGACTTGGGTGGCTATTTCCTTTCCAATGTTAGGGAAGTTTTCAACTATAATCTCTTCAAATATTTTCTCGGGTCCTTTCTCTCTCTCTTCTCCTTCTGGGACCCCTATAATGCAAATGTTGTTTTATTTAATGTTGTCCCAGAGGTCTCTTAGGCTGTCTTCATTTCTTTTCATTCTTTTTTTCTTTATTCTGTTCTGAAGCAGTGAATTCCACCATTCTGTCCTCCTGGTCAGTTATCCATTCTTCTGCCTCATGTATTCTGCTATTGATTCCTTCTAGTGTAGTTTTCATTTCAGTTATTGTGTTGTTCATCTCTGTTTAATTCTTCTAGATCCTTGTTTAACATTTCTTGCATCTTCTCTATCTTTGCCTCCATTTTCTTTCCGAGGTCCTGGATCATCTTCACTACCATTATTCTGAATTCCTTTTCTGGATGGTTGTCTATCTCCACTTCATTTAGTTGTTTTTCTGGGGTTTTATCTTGTTCCTTCATCTGGTACATAGCCCTCTGCCTTTTCATCTTGTCTATCTTTCTGTGAATGTGGTTTTTGTTCCACAGACTGCAGGATTGTAGTTCTTCTTGTTTCTGCTGTCTGCCCTCTGGTGGATGAGGCTATCTAAGAGCCTTGTTCAAGTTTCCTGATGGGAGTGACTGGTGGTGGGTAGAGCTGGCTGTTGCTTTGGTGGGCAGAGCTTATTAAAACTTTAATCCACTTGTCTGCTGATGGGTGGGCCTGGGTTCCCTCCCTGTTGGTTGTCTGGCCTGAGGCAACCCAACACTGAGCCTTCCTGGGCTCTTCGGTGGAGCTAATTGTGGACTCTGGGAGTGCTCACGCCAAGGAGTACTTTCCAGAACTTCTGCTCCCAGTGTCCTTGTCCTCACGTTGTGACACAGCCACCCCTGCCTCTCCAGGATACCCTCCAACACTAGCAGGTAGGTCTGGTTCAGTCTTCTATGGGATCACTTCCCCTTCCCCTGGGTCCTGATGTGCACACTACTTTGTGTATGCCCTCCAAGAGTGGAGTCTCTTTTTCTACCAGTCCTGTCGAAGTTCTGCAGTCAATTCCCAGTAGGCTTCAAAGTCTGATTCTCTAGGAGTTCCTCCTCCTATTGCCAGACCCCCAGGTTGGGAAGCCTGATGTGGGGCTCAGAACCTTCACTCCAGTGGGTGGACTTCTGTGGTATAAGTGTTCTCCAGTTTGTTAGTCACCCACCCAGCAGTTACGGGATTTGATTTTATTCTGATTGCGCCCCTCCTACCATCTCATTGTGGCTTCTCCTTTGTCTTTGGATGTTGGGTATCTTTTTTGGTGAATTCCAGTGTCTTCCTGTCGATGATTGTTCAGCAGTTAGTTGTGATTCTGGTGTTCTTGCAAGAGGGAGTGATAGCATGTCCTTCTACTCCACCATCTTGAACCAATCTCTCAATTTCTTATATAAGAGCATACTACCATGTGTTCACTGCATTCATATTTGCTTTTGTAAGACTAGTCCAAAATGTTTCCATTGGTCTAGAAAAACAAACCCACTAGCATCTGCTAAAAAGTGAGCAGCTTATAGTTGAAATCAAGTAACTGACAGTCCTTACTGAGAGCAATTTTGGCCTGAGCAGAAGACCTTCCTATGTTCAAGATGTTTACACTGGTTTAGAACTTGGGAATATCTGGTAGCCCACAGTACATGAAATATTTAAAACTTTGAGGCTTAACATTTTATGGCAATGCAGGAAAGAGATACATTTGACCTTCAATCCTTGTGTATGGCAATGAGGCAGCAAACAGACAATTAAGGAGAAAAATCTGAAGGCCAAGTGTCAAAAATGAGAGTGTTAACCCTGAGTTCTGACATTTTAAAAATGTCCTTGGCTCACATTGAAGTGCAAGTGCTAATGTGGTCATTTATTTGTCTATTTCTAAGGAGAAAAAAGCCCTGAGATTTCTAAAATGTTTAGAAATGGATCTTATTCTTCCTAAAAAAATAACAACAAGCTGTTATTTTCAAACTAAGGGTCAAAACTAAGAAGTATCCATTAGTACTCATCAAAGCTTACACATGCATAGTGCATGTCTCAAAGTGAGAATTAGCACACTATATTTTTACTTTGCTAATATTTCTCTGAGATATAGGAAATAATCATGTAAAATATTTGCACTTACTGGCAAGAGTATGGTATTTATTCTAGGAATCCTAACTATGTGGTTATAAAATAGTTTAAAAGATTCTGTGTACGTGTTTCCACCTTTTTTTCTCAGTCTTGATCATTGGCACAGTGCCATTATAGTAGGAGAAAGTCCCTTTAGACTAAGTGTTGATCAAATAATCACTAAGTATATATTTCTTAAGAGGATAAGCAGCCAGAAAAATTTTTGTTTTCTAATTACATAACTATAAATTATACAATCATACACTTTAATCAATACCCCCTTTTTGTGCTTAACTATGCAGTAAAAAGGAAAAAAAGTTTAAAAAAACATTGTTTTCATAGAAAACATAACCTTCCCCTGTAGGTGCAGAAATGGTTGGTTAAAAGTATACTACATCCTATAGTCTTAAAAAAATATAAGATAGTAGCTAAGAAATGTATAAGCTTTTGTATAAGAAAGTAGAGTGTACTTTCTTGTATAAGAAAGTACAGTGTTGATATTTAGAAAGATGCAGGGTTGTTTTTTTTTTTTTTTGGATGGCTCTTTTGATGAGAGATCAAAACAATTATCCTTAAGCTATGGTGCTATCTACTCTTCCTCTTTCATCGAGTGGCCTTCTTCAAAGCCTTGCCTGCTTTTGCTGTACTGTGTGTCATTTGAAGTCCACTTTTACTACCGTTGTTAGGGACAAAGGCTGACACGTTACCTCTGGTTAAAAATAACACTCTCAAATCCTCTTCATTTGCAGTCCTTGAAATGTTCTAGATGTTATACACATTGACTTTGGTTCCCAGAAATGTGTGTCACTGGGAACACTTTTTTATAAAGCAATGTGGTACACCAGCACTTAAAACATAATACATCAACACTTAACCCGAAGAGGCGTAGAGCTTTGTGGTTAAGTGGGAGTTTTTGATGTTAGACTGCAGGAGTCTGATGCCAGCTCTACTGCTTAGTGCTGTGTAACCTTGGGAAGTTACCTAACCCCATCTATGTCTTATTTTACTGATCTCAAACAAGGGAATAATACAATGATAGTATATCCTTTCTAGAGCTGTGAAGTGTCTATTCAAGTAAAGCAGTTCAAACAGCATGTGGCATAGAGTAGCAAGCTATATTTGCAAAGAACTTAGTATTCATGTATAGCTTTTCTTCACTTCGTTGAGCATAATTTTACATTAATTTTGCATGTATTTTAAAGGGTTTTTAAAAAACATATTCCAGACTAAAGTGACCACATGGTATATTGGAGAGGAAAATCTGGACTGTAGATCAAAGATTTTTAAAATCTGTCATTCATGTCTTATACCTTATGTGAATTTGGCCAAGTTATATCAACTCTCTTGATATCTGTTTCCTGTTCTTTAAAGTAAGAGTCATAAATTGAGAAAGAAGTGATATTACGTACTCAGGGGTCTAGCCCAGTAAGAGATTCTCAATGGCTAATAACTACAGATTATGATTTGGCCAAGTTGGATTAAATCCAGAATTGTACGTGTCTGTTTTACACAGTACGCCACTAGTTCAGAATTTAGAGTGTTCAAGAAGCCTTTGATCATTTAATATTGCATTTCTAGCTTTACCTAGCACCCTGGTTCCACTTAAATATTAAACTTCAGTAGAGACCCTTGCCCAGGAATACATCATTGCCATTGCATTAATCTGATAAACTAATGAACTGGATGAAATCCCACCTCTCCCCCAATTTACCTCTGTGTGTGACTGTAACAAACGGGCTGAATTTTGCTGTGAGGTAATCGGATTCTCCCTAAAGTACATACATACTATAATGCTCCATGTCCAGATTCCCTCAATGAAGTGTTTCCCTCAGCTATCTAGAGCTGCCAAAGGTTATGTCCCCTACCAGGGGAGACATGACCAATAACTGGCTGATGTAGGGATCCAAAGGCCTTGCTTCCTGCCCCAATTTGGGGCAACTCTGAAGGGCCACACTAGCACCAGAGTTCATTGTAGTATTAGCTGAGTCATCTCATATAATCCTGGTGTAGAGAGCTTCTCCTTCTGCCCAGTTTGCCTTCCACCTTCCTTGTGTGTGTATTTCCTGGGAACATTCCACAATAAACCTTCTGCCCACAACTCTCTGACAAGAGACTGCTTCCAGAGAACACAGTCCAAGGCCTCCCCTAGTTTGAAAAGTTGTAGAGTAGTAAATCATGGACCAAATATCTATTTCTTATCTATCGTGGCACAGCATGCAATGGCTGAATTAAAAGTGGAAGTTGTTCAGGCTTTTAAAAGCCGGAGCATACATCATAGCAAACCTAGGAAACTATACCCACATTCAACAGCAATTATTTACTGTAACATTTGGGGAAAGAAATGTTATATGAAATTATTTAACTATGTATAATTAATATAAGTTGTGATTGGCTATGATTTTTTTGACATTCTGCAGACTTGGAAAATCTTGCAAAGTGGGAAAACTTTGCCCACAAAACTCTTTGCAAGTGTAATAAAACTTTTATGAATACTAAATTTAGTAATTAATGAAGTTGACATAATATTATGTTATACAGACATTTAATTAAACATTTATTCATTTTGATTTTGTAGTTTTCTTTTTTGTTTTTCTATAGTCATTACATTTAATTATGAAGACTCAAATTTTGTATGATGATCTTTGAAAAATTTCATAGGCCATTGAAAATTTCAAGGCCCTTGAATATATCTGAACAGAAATCTAGTATACATTTCTAAAGGCAAAATGTAAAATTTTCTCTTTTCCTATTAACTCTTCTTTCTAAGTTAAAGCAGGTGGGCATATCCTCCACAGCTTGCTTCAGAGCTCATTCAAGCTTGAGAGAAAAGAAAAAAAGACACAGGGCTTGGTGCAGGGGCATACCATGTGAACACATAACTAACTCATGTTAAGCTAGGGTCATTCTCTTTCATGTTTCCAAGGGACTTTCCCATTTCCTTCAGCTTCATCTTGTGTATATAGCCATATCTATGGCCAATTACATGTGGCTACTCCAATAAAGTGATATTTCACATGGCTCCCCAACTATGGCTTGTTAAAGTAGAGCATAGATACACACGTCTATTCACAAATGTTTGTGTGACACTGTCTTCTATTAGTCTCAGAAAACTTGCTCTTTAAACCAGTTGTTTTGAACCCCTATAAACACATAGAGAAAAAGATTAGACTCTGTGTGTGTGTGTGTGTGTATTTAATCAAGAGCAGCCAACCAACCTCTTATATTCAATTTGCTCAATCATAAGATTACCAAAGTCAACAATGGAAAAGACTTAGTATGTTAGGAAATTAGGTCCATCAAATTAGCAACAGATACGTCTTTTGCAAAGATTTTTTCCAAGGCTGTGGCCTGTCTTCTAATTCTCTTGATATTGTCCTTCACAGAGAAGTTTTTAAATTTAATGAAGTCCAGCTCATCAATTAATATTTTCATGGATCATGCCTTTGGCATTGTATCTAAAAAAAATCATCATGCCCAAGGTCATCTAGGGTTTCTCGTATGTGATTTTCTAGGAGTGTTATATCTTTGCATTTTGTTTTAGGTCTGTGATCCAGGTTGAGTTAATTTTTGTAAATGGTATAACATCTATGTCTAGATCCACTTTTTTTGCATGTGGATGTTCAGTTGTTCCAGCACTATTTGTTAAAGACTCTATCTTTGCTCCATTGAGTATCTTTCTTATGTCCTCCTTTCCCATAAAATATCCATTTTCTGGTTCAATCTTTGTATAAAAATTGTTTGGAGGGCTTCCCTGGTGGCGCAGTGGTTGAGAGTCCGCCTGCCGATGCAGGGAACACGGGTGCGTGCCCCGGTCTGGGAGGATCCCACATGCCGCGGAGCGGCCATGAGCCATGAGCCATGGCCGTTGAGCCTGCGCGTCCGGAGCCTGTGCTCCGCAACGGGAGAGGCCACAACAGTGAGAGGCCCGTCTACCGCAAAAAGAAAAAAGAAAAAAAAAAAAAAGTTTGGAGACTGAGCAAAGCAAAAAGTGACTCCAGTAGTCTAACATAGTGTTTGAAAGTTTGAGCTCAGTAACCTTCACTTCAGGAAAGTTACTTAAGCCTTCACAGCCTAAGATTCCTAAGATCTGTAAAATGGAGATAATCATGTTAACATAAATCTTAGGGTTGTAGTGAAGATTCAGTGATGTAATACACATTGAGTATATAGAATAGTGCTTGGCAAATAGGAGGTACCAGGTAAATGAAGAGTTTTTTTTTTTTTTTTTTTTTTTTGCGTTACGCGGGCCTCTCACTATTGTGGCCTCTCCCGTTGCGGAGCACAGGCTCCAGACGCGCAGGCTCAGCGGCCATGGCTCACGGGCCCAGCCGCTCCGCGGCATGTGGGATCTTCCCGGACCGGGGCACAAACCTGTGTCCCCTGCATCGGCAGGCGGACTCTCAACCACTGCGCCACCAGGGAAGCCCCGAAGAGATGTTTTTATAGGAGTATAATTAATGGGATATAAAAAGACAGTTTATATACTTCCAGTTCACTCCTTAAGAAAAGCCCCTTAATCCAGAAAGATAATAAGGAGCCTGAAAGGAGTAGCAGAGGATGCCTTATGTTCTGTCCAGTGGTTTTTAAAACTTTTCCTTATAACAGTAGCTTCCAAATGACAGTCTATAGTCAGGTTCTAGTCTGTGACAGTGTTATGTCTGTTCCAGTCTAAGGTAAATGGGAAAGTTAAAGAGTGAGTGATTGTGAGTTTGAGAGTGTATGTGCATGTGGGTGTGTGTATATGGGGGTGTGTGTTATGTCTACATAAGTAGCAAACCCTCCTTTCTTGGGAAAGTCTCTCCTTTATTCTGAGAGCATATCCATAGTAAACTGTATGGTGTTATAGCTTATTTTTTAATGATAAAATGATTAGATACTAGTTGATGTTTTTTAAATGGCATTATGTTTAAAAATTAAAGGTTGGCAACACTATGTCTATCCCCAAAACATATCCTTAAATTATCCTAGTTTATGAAATCCCATGTCTGGGAACCACTGCCTGAGGAGACAATCACTTCCTAGTATGGCCAGAGTTCTGAGGTAACTATGCAGCACAGTTGGGGAGGAGCTGTGATGTGGGAAACAAGTCTACAAAGCAATGGACAATTTCTATGTGTTACACACAAGCAGGTTAAAAACATAGTTTACTCTCAAATCAAAGAAGGAAAGGCTCTAGCTTCAAAGCACATTCGTTTACTATAGCACAGTCACAAATTACCACAAACTTAGCAGCTTAAAATAAGACACACTTATTATCTCACAGTTTCTGTGGGTCACAAGTCCAAGTTTAGCTTGGCTGGGTCCTTTCTTTGAGATTTTACAAGATTGCAATCAAAGTATTGGGTTTGTGTTTTCATCAGTAGGTGTAACGGGAAGAATTTGCTTCAGTTTCATTCAGATTCTTGTCAGAATTCTTTTTTTTTTTTTTTTTTGTCTGTGCGACTGAACGCCCTCACTTATTGCTTGTTATAGGCTAGAGAACAACCTCTGATGCTCGAGACCATCTGTAGTTCACAGGTGCCGCCCAAGTGTCTTGCCAACTTGTGCTTCCTCAGCATGACTATTTGCTTCATCATGCCTGCTAGGAAATTCTCTCTTATTTAGCGTCTAACTCAGGGAGGGTCTACTCCCTCTTTTAAGGGCTTTTGCCTGGTTGTCAGGCCTATCAGGAAAATCTCCCTTTTGATTAACTCAAAATAAGCAGATTTGGAACCTAAGTTACATATCTGTAATATCTCTTCACCTCTGCCATAATCCAGTGGTCCCCAACCTTTTTGGCAGCGGGGACCGGTTTCGTGGAAGACAGTTTTTCAATGGATGGGGCGGGGTGGGGCATAGTTCAGGTGGTAATGGGAGCGATGGGAAGCGGCAGAAGAAGCTTCGCTCATTCGCTCGCTGCTCACCTCCTGCTGTGCAGCCTGGTTCCTAACAGGCCATGAGCTGGTATTGGTCTGCCGCCTGGGGGTTGGGGACCCCTGCCATAGTCTACAGATGAGAAGCAAGCCACGTCTTGTGTACACTTAGGAGTAGAGGGTCATACAGGGTGTGAACAGACGGGATGAGAGGAGATAGGAAAAAGCCGTGGGAGCCACTCTAGTGTCTGTCCACCACAGAAAGGATTAAATATGTGTTCCCAGTCTTCTTAAAGGACCATTATTAGTGTGGGAGAGCAAGCAGCAGTACTAAGGTACTCGGATTTCTAGCCTTAGTTCCACCACTTATTAGCTGGTTAAACTGGACTGGTTGCTTGGCACATTAAGAATTTCACTTCCAAAATAAACATAAATACAAATCTTCAACTAAGAAAGTCTTGAAGTTTCCATAGAGTCCCGAAACACGACTGTAGGATCTTAAACTGAGGTTCAGTCAGACAGTAAGAGCAGGCGTGTGTCCCTGTGACTGAAATTCCCAAAGAATAAGTAAAAAGTCTGTTGCTTTTATTTGTTTTTTAAAGAGATTGAAACTAATCAAGAAAAACTGTATAGAGCAAGATGGGTTCTGGTTCCTTTTTAAAATATACTAAATGGAATTTACCCTCAACTTTTAACTTCTTGAATTTTAGGGCCTTTTGAATTTGGATTAAGTTGACTGGATCAACCTGAAATTTTTAAATCATTTGGATCGATATAGATAGCTATACTCAAAGAAAACTAAGAATAGGAACGTATAATAATGTATTGCAACAGTATTTCCATACCTCTATGAAAGAACGAGAGGAAAATAGTATATTATTTCTTGTGGCAGTACAGGACCCCTTATGTAAAACTAGCTTTATGAAAATCACCTTGATTTTTTCTTTGACAAGTTGGCATCTTGAATTGCAAAAATAGCTTCACCAACCCCTGTGTAAATCTAGATAATCAAGTGAAGCCAAGGCAGATTCTGGCTATTTAAGTCAAGATATCCTTGTGAATAAATAAAATGCTGAGAATTATGCAATTCAGCTGGTCTCTTAAGCTCTCCTGATACTTGAAACACATGACTGACTCCTCAAGGACTTTGTCCATGGAAGAAATAACTACAGAAAGATTTTATAATAAAATGTTGATTTACTTAAAACTGTATTCCCTGGCAGACAATTGGGAGAAAAGCTTTTTTTTTTTTTAAATTTAATTTAATTTTAGGGATTCTTTTTATCCAATGGTGAAATAACAAGCTACCGATGATCCTCAAGCTGATATTACACAATAGCTGGGTGACTGAATTCTGTCACTGCTGGAGTGGACTCATTTTTATACTGCTTCTCTTTCAGTGCTGCCAGGATCAGTTGCGGATAATACCTGAGGTTTCTATATTAAATTAAGAGGTGTACACATTTCTTTCATCTTCACATTCTAACACTGTCTTTGTAAACTCATTTCATGGTAGTCAAGTTTAGGAGGTGCTTAGGAGCTTAGGCCGCGCAGGCTCAGCGGCCATGGCTCACGGGCCCAGGCGCTCCGCGGCATGTGGGACTTTCCCGGACTGGGGCACGAACCCGTGTCCCCCGCATCGGCAGGCGGACTCTTAACCACTGCACCACCAGGGAAGCCCTAAAGGCATATTGTTAATTTATTGTTTTAAGTAGGTGCTTTCTATTTTCCTTTTATATATGAAATCCAATTATAAAACTAGAAATAATAAAGTTAGTTTTCTATCTCCTGAAACTATTAAAATTATACAAATAGCTTTCCATAAAGAAATTTATTGTAAATTGCAAGATAAAGATGAAGAAGAGTTTAACTGGGTATCCCATGAATAAAAAGTAAAAAGTGATACCAAATCAGTTATTAAAATACTGGATGATAGTGAATGTGAGAAGTTTTAAAACAAAACCAAGGATCATTCAAACATTGCTGGTGAGAATGTAAAATGGCACAGCCTCTCAAGAAAATAACAATTTCTTATAAGACTAAACAATACAATCAGAATACAATCCAGCAGTTGCACTCACGGGCATTTATTCCAGGGAAATGAAAACTTATAGTTCACATAAAAACCTGTGCAGGAATTTTCACAGAAGCTTTATTCATGATAAAGCTAGAAGCAATCTAGATGTCCTTCAACAGGTTAATTGTAAACAAACAGTGATATACCCATACCATGAACTAGTATGCAGCAATGAAAAGCAACAAATCATTGATATACTCAACAACTTGGATGAATCTTGAGAGAATTATGCCAAGTGAAGAAAAACAATCCCAAAGGTTACATTGAATCCATTTATATAAGATTATTGAAATGAAAAATTATAGAGGTGAAAAGCAGAATAGTAGTTCTAGGGACAGGTAGCTGGGCAGCTGGGGAGGAGGGAGATGAATGTGGTTATAAAAGGGCAACATGGGCTTCCCTGGTGGCTCAGTGGTTGGGAGTCTACCTGCCGATGCAGGGGACACTGGTTCGTGCCCTGGTCCGGGAGGATCCCACATGCCGCGGAGCGGCTGGGCCCATGAGCCATGGCCGCTGGCCCTGCATGTCCGGAGCCTGTGCTCCGCGACGGGAGAGGCCGCAACAGTGAGAGGCACTCATACTGCAAAAAAAAAAAAAAAAAAAAGGGCAACATGAGGGATCTGTGAGTGATGGAAAAGTTCTGTATCTGCACTCTAGTGATGAATACAAAAACCTACACATGTGATAAAATTGTGTAAAACTAAACACACACACACACACACACACACAAAAGTAAAAGTAAAACTGGGAAAATCTAAATGAGATCAGCAGATTGCATCACTGGCAATATCTGGTTGTGATATACTACAGGTCTTCAAGGTGTTAGATTGAGGGAATCTGAGGAAAGGTTACATAAATCTCTCTGTATTATTTCTTACAACTGTATGTTAACCTACATTTTTATAAAATAAAAAGCTTAGTTTAAAAAACCCAAATATGTTTTCAGCAAATAACCAAAGGACTAATTGAAAACGTTCTTGAAAACTTGAAGTAAATATATATAAATATATATTTTTTAAATGCAAAGACCAAACACATTTGTAATTCCACAATATTTAACATATATCATTATGTTAAAATTATGTTATTATAAATATTTTTAAATATTTATATTTTAAAATTGCTCCAGAAGAGAAAAGAGTATTACACACACAGGTCCCACTCTGGCCCCCTCAACTCCTAGGCAATTTTCCCTAATCACTGTGTTCTAGAAACAATATATCTTTATATATATATTATATATATATTTTATATATATATAATATATATATTATATACATATATGATAAGTACCTACCAAGAAGGAAAAAAGGTGAAAAGCATTGCAGGAAGAAATACACTCTAATAAAACTCATAGATAGTTCATACCTAAGGAACATTGTATACTATTTGATACACACAACATGAAAAATAAGCAAAATAAAAAGGTGGCCAGGGACTCAGAGGAGAAGAAACATAAAAACACAACAAATTCAAATATAAGCAGTAATGTTTTAAAAACTTAGTCATAACATTATACAAATACATGCAAAAATATAGTTGGAACTCCTTTTAGTGTTATGATAGGTTGTGATGATGATTACCATGGAATAATTTACTTTTCATTGGAAATTAAACTTTTGAAAGAGAAGTATGAGTCCTTGTTTTCTTTACAAGATTAAACTAAAGTAATGTCAAAGCTTTGTGAATTACCAGGACACACTCCTTAATTCTGGAATCAATGGCTCTTTAGTATTATTCATATCTAAATTATGCATATGAAGGAATAGGTATCCTTAATACATAATAAATTACTCTAAATTGATTCATTAGCCTGATTAATGGTTTCTCAATGTTATATGAAATATCTTACTTAGTTGATAATTAAAATCTTTTCTTTAATAAAAGTCAGTAAAGATTAAATCTGAGTACAGACTTTGGGTATATTTAAGTGAGTTTGTGTGGGTGCATGGAATTTAAGTTTTCACTTTCTTTTATTTAAAAAAAAAAAATCAGTGAAATGGAAAGGTACCTTATTTAGCCTAAACCTCCCACTGAACAAATATAAAAATATTTTTCTGTTGAAGGATCAGAGAGTAACTGAGGCCAGAAATTTGAATGGCCAGCATTCCTAAGTGATATGAAAAACAAATTCTGGGTAATATAACATCAGCCATAGCCTCAAATTAGCTCAAAAATATTTTTATATACATAGTTGGTATTCATTGAATAATTACCAGGCATGCCAGAAGCCAGGATCAAATGACCAAGAGCTACCTGAAGAGAAACAGACAATAGGAACAGAACCACAAATGATACATATATTAGGTTAATAGTCATAAAATTTAAAAATGATTAATATGTTTCAGGGAATAGATAAACCAAATGGCGAATTTAGCCAGAGAAAGGATATTAAAATAATGAAAATAAAAATTGAATAGAAATTCTAGAAATGAAAAATATAGTAATAAAAATTAACACCTCAATAGATAGGTTAATGATTAGAAATAGCAGAAGAGAGAATTAGTGAACTAAAATGTAGCACAATAGAAAATATCTAAAGTACAGGAAAAAAAAAATTTTCAAATGAAAAAACGTGCTACAGGTATGTGGAACAGGATGAAAATATCTAGTATGTGTATTATTAGAGACTGAAAGGAGAGTAAAGAAAGAATGGGAAAGAAGCAATGGCTTAAGTGATAAAAGCTGAAGATTTTCTGAAACTGTCAAAATATAACAAGCCAAAGGTTCACTAAGAACCTCAAGATATAAATACAAAGAAAAATAAAACCAAAACAACTGAAGGGGGAAAAAAAGACACACTACCTTTAAAATAGTGACAAGACTGACACTTAACATCTTAGCAAAACAAGGGAAGCCAAAATATAATGGCTGACATCTCTAAGGTGCTAAAATAAAATACTGTAAGCCAAAATTATATAATCAGTCAAAATGTCTTTCAAAAGAATTGTCATGAAGATGTTTTCAGATAATATGATAGCAAGCATAGAGCCTTTAGAATATCTTGTGAAAATTGATATATGTAGGATTAAACTGCATGAGAATATTAGCACAGAAAGCAGTAGGGTATAAATGTTGTTAAATGGTTCCTAGACCCTTGTTTTGTCTGGTAAGAATATTGATCTCAATTTCTGTCATGAATTCAGATGCAGCAATCATAAACAAAACATTTGCAAACTGAATCATTTCAATTATATATATATATATATATATATATATATATATATATATATATATGTATATCACTTCAAGGTTGCATCTTTGATAAAAGTTATCTGCAAAAACATCTACAGCAAGCATCGTAACAATGGTGAAATAGTTTGTTTTCCACTGAGATGAGAAATGCAGTATGGGTTCCCATTACCACCCTTCCATTCAACATTTCACAAGAAGCTCTAGCCAGTGCAGTAAGGCAAGAAAAAAATGTAAGAAATGTAAATGAAGAAATAAAACTGACTTTTTTTTGCAAAAGATAGGACAGTATGTGTAGAAAACTCATGGGATCTACAGAGAAATCACTAAAATGTATAAATGAATTTATCAAGGTAATTGAATTCATCATCCACATGTGAAAATCAATCATGTTTCTACATATTAGCAATGACTAGATAGAAAATTTAAAAAAAATAAATGACACCATTTACTAGCATTGTATGTAAATCAAATGTGCAATGTGCAAAACTGTTGTAATGAAACTACTAAACATTACATTTATCCATTCATGCATTGATGAACACATAGGTTGTTTCCACATTTTGGCTATTGAAAATAATGCTGCAATGAACATAGGGATGCATATATCTTTTTGAGTTACTGTTTTCATTTTCTTCAGATAAATACCCAAAAGTGGAATTGCTGGATCATATAGTAACTATATTTTAATTTTTTTGAGGAAACTGTATACTGTTTTCCACTGTGGCTGCACCAATCTACATTCCCACCAACAGTGCATAAGGGTTCCCTTTTCTCCACATACACGCTAATGCTTGTTATTATTATTATTTTTTTTTGATGACAGCCATTCTGACAACTATGAGGTGATATCTCATTGTGGCTTTGATTTGCATTACCCTGAGAATTAATGATTTTGAACATATTTTAATGTACCTCTTGGCCATCTGTATGAATTCTTTCGAAAAATGTCTATTCAGATCTGCTCATTTTTTAATTGGATTGTTTGGTTTTTTTGCTATTATGTTGTATAAGTTCTTTGTATATTTTGGATATTAGCCTGTTATAATTTGCAAGTATTTTTCTATTTACTAGGTTCCCTTTTCATTTTGTTGATGGTTTCCTTTGCTGTGCAGAAGGTTTTTTGTATGATGGAGTCACACTTGTTTATTTTTGCTTCTGTTGCTTTTGCTTTCGGTGTCAGATTTTTTTTAAATTATGACCAAGACTTACATCAAGGAGCTTACCACCTATGTTTTCATCTACAAGTTTTGTTTTGTTTTGTTTTGTTTTACATCTTTATTGGAGTATAATTGCTTTATAATGTTGTGTTAATTTATGCTGTATAACAAAGTGAGTCAGGCATATGCATACCTATATCACCATATCCCCTCCCTCTTGCACCTCCCTCCCACCCTCCCTATCCCTCACCTCTAGGTGGTCACAAAGCACTGAGCTGATCTCCCTGTGCTATGCAGCTGCTTCCCACTAGCTATCTAGTTTACATTTGGTAGTGTATATATGTCAATGCTACTCTCTCACTTTGTCCCAGCTTATCCTTCCCCCTCCCCGTGTCCTCAAGTCCATTCTCTACGTCTGCATCTTTATTCCTGTCCTGCCCCTGTTTCAGATCTTATGTTCAAGTCTTTAATCCATTTTGAGTTCATTTTTGTATATGTTGTAAACTAGTGGTCAAGTTTCATTCTTTTGCATGTGGCAGTCCAGTTTTCCCAATACCATTTATTGAACAGACTGTCCTTTCCCCGCTGTATATTCTTGGCTCCTTTGTCATAAATTATTTGACCATATATGTGTAGGTTTTTTTCTGAGCTCTTTATTCTGTTCCATTGATCTGTGTGTCTGTTTTTGTGTCAATGCCATACTGTTTTAATTACCATAGCTTTGTATATATACATGCATATTCTTATATAATTCACACCATTATCATAAGGATTAGTCACTGTTTTTAACCCTATTTAACAAACAAGAAAGCTAAGATATAGTGAGGTTAAATGGATTACATCCATAAATTACATCAATTGATGGATTCCACTAGTGAGAACTACTAGAAAAACTCTAGAAGCCTTCCAGAGACATTAAGGTATGATTTCAAGGAGGAGAAAGTATGGCTGTGGGATGAGCAGTTTGTGGTTTAAAACTCTGGTACAAGCCACTAGCATCTCATTCCTAACTGAATATCCTTCTTCCTTTCTTCCATCCTAACCTAAAACCCCATAATTTATTTTCATTCATGTTGAGATGAGTAAATTTGTTAAACTGTAATTCAGATTTTGTTACTCTTCTGCTCAACCTCCCCATTAGCTTCACATTGCATTAGGAGTAAAAAACAATGTCGTTATGATGGTCTACAAGGTCCTATAGAATTGATCTTATATGTTACTCCTATTCCCTGTTTCACTGCACTCCAGACACATTGACCTCTTTACTGTTCTTCACACATGTCAGATACAGTATACCCTCCTACTCTGTGCACTGGCTATTCAGTCTGCAATGAACATGTTTCCCACTGATATCATAGATCTCCGTCCAATGGGACCTTTCCAGTCTCTTCCACTGTCACTTTTTAATCAAGGTTTACCATGATCTCTCCATTTAAAATTGAATGTTCCAATATCAGGGCACTCTCATCCACATTATTCTGCTTTGTTTCCATAGCATTATTACTTCTTAACACACTATTTAATTAATTTCACTAATATCTTTATTATCTGTCTCTGACCAGTAGAATTTCAATTCCAACAGGAAAGAGATTTTTGTCTGTTTAACGTGTGTGTGTGTGTGTGTGTGTGTGTGTGTATGTATATATATATACACACACATACATACACATGTATTTCCAGTTCCTAGGAGAGTGCCAATTCTGTAGTAAGTGCTCAATGAATATTAGTGGCATGAATGCTTCAGCCAAAAGTTCTGACATATAAAAAATAACACTGAGTTTGAAACTGATTGTTCAAAGTACAATCAAAAGCTGCTCCACAGTTATGTACATTTGTTTTAAAACATGTGAAATTGCATTGCATTATATTAGATCTCTGTCTGCTTGTAGTCTGAATTCATAAGCTATCTGCTCATTTGTGTTAGACAATTTTTCCAAACCCTCTATTCATATCACTTTTCTGAACACACAACTGCAGTTCTTTAATGAAGCGTTATTGCCTTCATGATTTGCAATAATTTGACTGAATGTCCACACTAATTGTGCAACTCCATACCAAACACTGCTATCAGATGAAATTACTGAGTTAACATTATTCAGTTTAGGTAGTCTCAGCTTTCTTTAAGCAAAGGGATGGAAATGTATTTGGTGTGGGGCAGTTTTTGAATATAATAAACTCTTTTTATTATCTTTTTATCAGTGTTGCATGCCATGTCCATCAATGTCATACAGAAATAACCTGACCTTGAAATGGTTGGTCCAGGTGCCATGGATGAACTGAATCAGATCAGTCAAACAGTTGATTGGATCATTGTGTGGCAATCAGTTTTCAAGATGACCTGAGGAAAGGCATCATGGAACAGTGAATTCTCTGACTATATAAAATATAACTATAGATTCCCTTTTTAAAAATTCTGATGACCTATATACAAATTACTATGCTGTGATAGAGTGGTCTGGAGCAATGCAGATGATATCCATATTTTTAATTCTGCCAAACTTGGGATCCTTAAAAATAGACTCACACAAAAAATCGCAGTAACAAATAGGATCCACATGTTGTTGAAGCTACAGAGTCTGAGAAAACTTGCAGAAGCCATTTCTTATGCCGTAAACCCCAGTGATGTAAATTATTTTTCTAAAATGTAATATATAACAATTGTATATTGTGGTGTGTTATTAGCACAAAATGAAACTGATTCAAGCACTCAGCTGAACTTTTTGGAAGCCCTTTGCATCTCACTTGTATATATATATATTTTTTTCACTTGTATATTTTTTTAAAGCCATGCCACAGTCGATAAAAGTAATTACTCTAGGATTAATAAAAGCTTCTATTGAATTAATATGTGTCATATAAATGAGAGGACTATTCTCCTTGTATTACTGCAAAATCTCATCATACTTAAACCATGTACCTCTCCAGTGACCTGGCAGAAGTGATTTAGGCTGGGAAAGCTTCCAGATATATTTTATTGATCTAATTCCAGCACATCATCTTTCCTTTTGACATGTCTAAGGAAAGCAAAGTCTTCCATGTACTAGTGTTCACTAAACATCTTTCTCTTAAAGAGATCTAGCCGTATGCTACACTTTTTGTAATGGTCTTGGTATGCAGTAAGTTATTCATTCAACACATGTTTTTGAGCCCTACAATTTGCTAAGCTTTGCTCTCAGCACTAAACATTCAGCAGTAAACAAGATAGCCTAAATTCTATTTGAGGAGGCAAAAAAATTTTTTAATGAAATAAAAGATACAGATTATGGTGAGTTGAGGGAAGTAAATATGATGATGTACTAGAGTAAGTGGGAACCAGCTTGCATAGGATAAGGGAAGGCTTTTCTCAAATCCTGAGTCACCATCAAAGCTAAATTCAGATTATTTGATGGGAGCAGGCATTTCAGTGAAGGTAGAACCTTAACTCCTAAACCACCATTTTGCTATTTACTTTTAAAAACAATTTCTTACCTTCTTGAGTATGAAAGATCACACTCAGAATTACAGAATGCTGAAGCTGGAAGCCACCTTTGAGTTCATGTAATGTCTAGTTCTACCTCATTTTAAAGATAAAAGTACCTGATGCCCAGAGAGGTAAAGAGTTTTATATAAATTTACCCATGCTGGTTGGAAGTAGAGGCATAATAAACATTGGAGTCTCCTGACTCCTAGTTGAGCATTCATCCTTGTATACCCCTCTCTCACAGGACACAGTGGTCAAGGATGGCATTCCAGTGAAAGGAAAGCCTGAGACATCCTACGCAGATGAATGTAAGGCTCAGGATCACCATGTGAAAACCATAGCCATTGTAGTATCACATTTCTTTTTACATAGTATCTTTTCTCCAGCAAACTCGCATGCTTTCTGGCAATTTATCACATTTATTCTTAAAACATTCTTGTGAAATAAGCAGAAGTCTTTTATTTCTGAAATTTAAGAGCTGCCTGGGATTGGGAAGTAAGCCACATGGTGCCTATTAAAATCAAGTCAGGAAGTTCATTCTGGATAAAGGGAGAAATCAAACGATAGATATAAGCAGTCATATGATATTTGCACAGTAGCATGACATTTTAAATCACTTATGCTGTGTTCGCTATTGGCATTATTCATCCACTGAAACATATATTCAGTCTTGCCTACTAAATCAGGGAAATATTGGACCTCATTTTCTCAAGCATAATCAGATAGATGATAGATAGATAAATATATAGATAGATAATGTCAGTTTTCCTTTGGAGGTGGGGTTTATGGGAATACAGAGAAAGACTGATAACTAACAAGGGATTGAGAAACATATTTCCAAATCTTAAAAAATAATCAGTTTCTTCTATCATTCACAAAGTATGTAAATGAATTATTAGCCATATCGGTTATTTATGGATAATTAGTTGTTTACTCATTAGACAGTATCCATGCAGTATTTTTTTTCAAGGTTTAAATTTTTTTATTTTTAGAAACATATAATGCATCCAGGGGCATCCATGCAGTATTTGTGCATTATCAACTTTAATTTTTTTTTAACATTTTTATTTATTTATTTATTTTTGCTGTGTTGGGTCTTAGGTTCTGTGTCAGGGCTTTCTCTAGTTGTGGCAAGCGGGGGCCACTCTTCATCGTGGTGCGCGGGCCCCTCACCATCGCGGCCTCTCTTGTTGCGGAGCACAGGCTCCAGACGCGCAGGCTCAGTAGTTGTGGCTCACGGGCCCAGCTGCTCCGCGGCAGGTGGGATTTTCCCAGACCAGGGCTCGAACCCGTGTCCCCTGCACCGGCAGGCGGATTCTCAACCACTGCACCACCAGGGAAGCCCCTAATATTTTTTAAATGATTAAAAAAAAAAATCTTCCCTGATTATTAGAATGAGGATCAAACTGTGTTTGGGCATGTAATCCTACCTACTTTTTCTTTTGATTTGGTTACATTGTATTCAAACTATTGATATGTGTGTGTGTGTGTGTATGTGTATGTAGAATTTTATGCTACTAAGTAAACTTGAACTTCAGCTAGTAGAATATGAAATGCAGAAGAAAAGAAAGGACTGGAACACTAGGGATTGGAGTTGATTTTTTGCTAAAGGTCATTGGATGGGGGAGAAATATTTGTAATAATGCCTGGTTTGTTAATGTTTCATGTTCAGAGGCATCTTTCTGTTTCTGTTTCTGCTCCTTCAGCTGACTCTCAGTGTCCATTATCCTCCAAAGCAGTGGGGTTTCATGTGTTTCCTTTGAACTTGCCAGGGATTCTGTCTGAAGGGGATTATTTGAGTTTGACAACGGGGAGCAACCCTGCCTTGTCTACAGGAGGAGAGAAGAGCTGTTTATTTGACCAGCTGAGAGAAATGTGCACAGAGGCAGACCTGCTAGTGTCACTGGGTCCCAAGGCCCTCAGTAGGATACAGAATAACAGCTGTTTGCTACAGTGAACAGATCAGAGCCTTCTCATTTAATAAATATGTGCTCTACTTTTCTTAATATTTTTAATGGAGCCTGGCTTCATCTTGTCCTGCTGTGACCGTTACCTACATTTTAGGGGTAGTCAAACTGACCAATAATCTGAGCCACTGATGGGCAGCCTTGGGGCATATTACAAATATTAGTAGGCCCAGGTTATCTGTGGGCAAAAAGGAAAAGGAGGGAGCACCTGAAGTAGCTGCTCTGAAGCTGAAGAGTTATAATATATGCAAGTTATTTTGGTTTTTATGAGCCCTCATTGTCATGTTTTTTGTTCTTTTTTTGTGTTTGTTTTAGTTTTTAATAAAAGAAGATTTTAAAATCTAAGTCTACATGTCCGAAAAAGGTTATTCACTGCAGTAGAAATGGGAAATAGCATTTGAAATTTATCACATTGTAAGAAGAAATATACTGTCAAAAATTCCATTCTCATGTTCTTTTTTTTTTTAACCATTTTTGTTGAAGTGTAACACATATAGAAAAGTGCACAAAACAAATTTACAGCTGAAGGCATTTTTACGAAGTGAATAATCTATATAACCACCATCCTAGTCAAGGAATAGAAGATAGCTGCTACCCTGTAAGCCTTTCTTTGGTCCTCTTTCATTAATGATTCTTCCCCTCCTCCCTAAAAGTGTTTACTCTCCTAACTTCTTACAGGAAACTTCCATTAGACTTGATTTAGAATGTTACATAGAGTTTAGATATGAACTTTAATAAATGTATGCATTATTTAGTATTTGGCCTTTTTAGCATTATGTTTGTAAGATTCCACATTTTTTGCAATTTGCTGTAGTTTGTTAATTTTAATTGCTGAATAGGATTTCATCGCAGAACTATAGTGTGATTTGATTTTTCCGTTGTATTGTTGGTGAGCACTTCTGTTGTTCCATATGGTCACCAACACATGAAACACATGATATGTCAGTGATTTTAATTTTAGCCATTATAATGAGTGAGTCATGTTATCTCTTTGTGATTTCTCTGATTAATAACAGAATTGAGCGTGTCTTCATATGTTTATTGGCTATTTGGATATCCTCTTCTAATTGCCTGTTCAAATATCTTGCCCTTTTTTTTCCTGTTGGATTGATGGTCTTTTTCTGAATGATTCCTAGGAGATCTGTGTATTCTCTGTTACATGTGTTGAAAATATTGTTTTATGATGTGAGATAGGGGTCAAAATGTATTTATTATGAAGACCTTCCTTTTTTCATTGCTCTCCTGCACACCTTTTCATAAATCCAGTATCTGTACATGCATGGGTCTCTCACCAGCCTCTATTTGTTCCATTGGTCAATTTTTATATCCATGAACCAATGTCAGTTTTCGTTCATGTATTTTCAAAATCACCCTTAATATCTGATCAAGAAATTCCCCCCTCTATCATTATTCTTCTCAGGAGTATTTTAGCTATTCTTAGCCCATTGCATTTCCATATGAATTTTAAAGTCAACTTATCAAGTTCTAACAGTACACACAAATAAATAAATATTTATATGTTACTGGACTTACATTAAATTTATAAAACAGCTTGAAGAGAATTGGCATCTTTGCAATACTGAATCTTCAAATTCATAAGCAAGGTATACCCCTTCATTTATTTAAGTATTAAATTTCTCTCAAAATTATTTTATGCTTTATATAGAGATCCAATACATTTTTATTAAAGTTATTTTTATGCACTTAAAACTGCTTTTAATAAATATTTTCTTTATCATTTCATTATCTATTTTTAGAAATACAATTGTTTTTTTTGTATATTTACCTTATATCCAAGAAACTTGTTAAATTCATTTATTAAGTGATATTTCATCTTTTTAAAAATTTTTATTGGAGTAGAGTTGATTTACAGTGTTGGGTTAGTTTCAGGTGTACAGCAAAGTGAATCAGTTATACGTATACATATATCCACTCTTTTTTAGATTATTTTCCCATATAGGTCATTACAGAGTATTGAGTAGAGTTCCCTGTGCTATACAGCAGGTTCTTATTAGTTATCTATTTTATATTTAGTAGTGTGTATATGTCAGTCCCAATAACATCAGATTCTTCTGTGTAACTTACTGATTTTTTCTACCTCCTGATCATCATTAATTTTCAACTTTTTTTTCTAACAAATATATTTAAGGACACAATTTTTTTTTTTTTTTTTTTTTTTTTTTTTTTTGCGGTACGCTGGCCTCTCACTGTTGTGGCCTCTCCCGTTGCGGAGCACAGGCTCCGGACGCTCAGGCTCAGCGGCCATGGCTCATGGCCCCAGCCGCTCCGCGCTATGTGGGATCTTCCCAGACTGGGGCACGAACCCATGTCCCCTGCATTGGCAGGCGGACTCTCAACCACTGTGCCACCTGGGAAGCCCCAGGACACAATTTTTATAAGAATGGTTTTAGCTGCATTGACAAGTTTTGATATGTTGTATTTTTATTATCAGTCTGTTTCTAAATGTGTTTATTGAGTGTTCTTTATACATAGGCTACTTCTTTTTTTCCTTTTGTTATTGATTTCTAACTTAATTTAGTGTGGCTAGAGTCTCTCTTTTCTGACTATATCCATATCCTGAAACGGCCTCCACCCTGACGGTTCTCATCTCTTTTAAAACCTCTCACTGGCCTCATAAGCTCTGAGGCTTTTTCTGGAGTCACTTATTCCTTATCTGGTTTGAGCCTGATTATGGATCATTTCAATGCTGCCTACTTCGGGACCTTGTAGTTGGCTGTTTGCCTACCCTGAGCTACTGGCATCGCATATGTTCTTTAACCTCTGACTAGTGAAAACATACCATTTGATTTCTAACCTCAGCTGGGTCCTCAGAGCTCCCCACCACCCTTTCTACACTCTTCTTATATTTCCTCCATGTTGTACAACTCACAGTCACTGTTCCAAACTGTTTCAACACTCTTAGGACCACCAAGTTTTTCTCCATGTCTTCTGCCTCAGCAAAGGACCCACTCTTCACCCACTCTTTAACTTAGAGATTAAAATTCTCTGGCCTAAGTTCCGCCAAATTCCCTCTACTCCAAATGAACATTTTTGGGCAAGCACGTTTATTTCCACTGTAAATATATTACCTATCCTTCCTCATTCTCTCCTCCTTTGTTCTAATTTCAGGGAAAGCAGTCTTTTTTTTTTTTTTTTTTTTTTTTTCCTAGGCTTCCCTTTTTTTTTTTTTTTTGGGAAAGCATTTTTTTTTTTTTTTTTTTTTTTTTCTTCCAAGGCTAACCTCACTGTCATCCATTCCTTCATGACTTTTTTTTTTTTTTTCAACTTTTCCTCTAACTTTGACTCCCTTTCCCCTTGCTTTAAAGGAAACTCCTTATAATATTTCCATGACCCATAGTATTATATAGAAATTATCTTCTAAGCTATCTTTCCAGGAGATTTAGCCAGTCCAGTCCAAGTTTTTACCAATCAGAACCTAAAAAGAATATCACCGCTCCTTTAATGCTTCATGGACCATAGCATTGCATAGAACACTGCTTTATTCTAATTTACTTTTAGTTGATAGGTGAAGTGGTGACTCCATTAGAGAGCATGATGCTAAAAAAATACTCATGAGTGCAAGCCCTAGCTCCCCTTTGTGTTCTGGTCTCAATATTTATAAATTTATTTAATGTTCACTGTTTCCCTTTCAGAACATGGTAAAGTAGATGATATGTGTTTAAGGAGTCCTAGGAATTTCTTTTTTCTTATAGCTTCATTTTAGGTTGTTCTTTGTAGATGTTAGGGAATTGAAATATTTGGAAATATTTGGAAATCCTACAATAAAGGAAGATGTGAATAGTAGAGGCTATTTGGTTTTTTCTCAAGAATTCAGCCTATGTTATTTTTATAAAATATTTATACCCCCCCATCACATCTTACTTAGGCTAATATTATAATTATTTTCCATTCATTGCGTACACCTTGACTAATGATAGAAAATAGCTACTCAGAATAGCATTCTTGGTATCCCTGGGAAAAGGGTGGAATCAAGTATCTGCAATATGAACAATCACCTCATAGATAACAGAGAATTGGGAATTTCACTGATGTTTTCCACATTCTCTGCAGCTTCATTCACCTTCATAACTTTCTGATGTTATTTGATAGTGGCCATATATCCTTTTTATGTGGACATACTTTACCAGACGTTAGTATGGTAGCATGTCAGATATACCCAACAACTTTCTATTTTTATCCTTTCATTTATCACCTAACAAGAAATCCCTTAGGAAGTTTGATTCTTGTTCTTGAATCTAAAATTTCAGGCTTCATTTGTGTCCTAGTAGAATCTAAATACATTTTAACATGCAGTTTTCAAAGAGAAATCCATTTTAACCGTCTAGAAAGTTTTCTTTTATGTTCACATTAAATTTTACATTATGGTAAATGGGGGTGAGATATTGAGGACATTACATTGGATGTTTTCCAAGGTTCCTTTCAGCTCAAATATACTCTGATTCTGGAAAAAGACAAAAACATTGCCAACACTGAGAATCCCTAAAGAATGGATTACTTTTAAGTCTATGGCAGAATAATATTTTGATGCATTTTAACTTGTTCATTGATATAATGAGAAAAAATATCTTTATATATTAGAATATGTGATCCTCTGCTTCCTGTAATGAAATTCCTATCTGTACTGTTAATTGCATTTGTATAGTTCTTTAAGGTTTATGAAGAGTTTTTCATGAACATTTAATCATTACAGCCACTCTGTAACACATACCACTGAGGAAAGAGAAAATATTAAGATGAGGGTGCACAAGCTTACATGATCTATCCAAGGTCACCGAGTTAGTAAATGGTGGAGTCAGTGCCCACAGAGCTCTCTCAAAAATGTCAGTTTACAATCCATGGAAATATCATCGTAATATATTCTTTTTTACTTCCAACATACCGACTAGACATTTGTTTACTTAAATGATATAATAAACATGATTTAATAAATGCATTTGCATTGTCAGATAAATAATGAAGAAAGAAATTCAGTGAAGTTCACAGCACTACCTCAAACATGGAAAAATGGACCATGGTGGTAATGAAAACTAGGTGCCAGTAAATGTTTTATAGTCATAAACGGCATCCAGCCTAAAATCCCAAGATCCTTACTGCCCCGTAAGAAAGTAAAATGAGCCTTAGAAGCTTTAAACATCCCACTTCTTAAGAGGGGAATATACTCATTGACATAAATTTCCCATAAATGACATTTAAAATCCACATTGAGAAGGAACTAGGGAATGAACATTGAGAATAACCATGTTAACAATTCCCTTTAGGAGATGAGAAATTCAAGTTACAAGGTAGGTTTTCAGTACTTATTTTACACTGATAATGTCTGTGCTGTGCAAGTTACTATGGAATCCAAATTTCTGAGTCAAGCACAACTGTCTCAAGGTTTTGTCTCCTTTGCTTCACTCAAGGATGGTGTTTAAAAGGCTCTTTGTACTTCTTATGATGAGGCACATGATATTTCCGAATATCCATAAACTTATTAACAGATTTTCAGCTTCTCCCACATATATGTTGTTCCTTGAACAGTTAGCTGTCCTGTGGTCAGTACAGTGGTGGACTTGACAGATGGTTTTATCTTCTTGGCAGATTTTTCTGATTACTGAGGTCTGTAGAGATGGAGAATAACTAATTTCCACTTGGCACTCTCAAAATTTAATCCTTCTTTGTGGCAGGTCTAGCAGCACCCTAGTACATTTTATCAGATATTATGAATTAGAACTGTTCACCAGTACACGAACACAAATGACACAGGGAGAAGCCCGGCAGAATAAACAACTTGCAGAATATTCTCAGAATGATGCTGATGAGCACTCATTGACTGAGAATGTATAGCCTGCCACACTAACTCTCATGGCATGTATGCGCGCACGTGTGTGTGTGTGTGTGTGTGTGTGTATATGCATGTGAATGTATCTATATATACATACATACACATTTGTCTGATTTTCAAAATCACTGTTAAATCAACTCAACAAGTATGTACTCAACTTTTACTATGTTTTGAGGCTCTGAATTACCAGCCTGGATTTTTGCAGTCATTCTTTGTAACTAGTCTCTTGTCTCTACTCTTATGATAGTTAATTTTAGTTTTCCATTTGGTTAGGCCACAGTGCCCAGATATTCAATCAAACATTATTATGGGTGTTTCCATGATGCTGTTTTGCATGGGATTAACATTTGAATTGGTGGACCTGGAGTAAATCAGATTGTCCCCATAATGTGGACAGGCCTTGGCTAATCAGTTGAAGGCCTGAGTAGAACAAAAAGACTTGACTTCCCCTGAGCAAGAAAGAGTGCCAGCAGAAGGCCTCCACCTTGAACTGCAGTGTTGGCTCTTCTCTGACCTTCCATGCTGATGGCTTTTGGACTTGAACTGAAATATTGGTGATGCTCTTTCCTGGGTTTCCAGCCTGAGCACACACTCTGTAGATTTGGACTTGTCAGCCTCCATAATCACGTGAACCTATTCCTTAAAATCAATCAGTCAGTCAGTTAATCCGTGTGTGTGTTTCAGTCTCTCTCACTCTGTCTCCAAACACACACACAAACACATCTATCCTATTGGTTCTGTTTCTCTGGAGAACCCTGACTAATATAACTCTTATATTTTCAAAACAATTCCTCAAACAACCATCCGTGTAATCTGCCAGAAACATTTATCTAATCATAATTCCCCTCCTCAAAACCTCCAAAGGCATCCCAGTACTTACAGATAAAATCCAAGTACCTTAACTTGGGCTGTAAGGCCCACCACAGTCTATATATCTACTTACCTATCAAATATTTTCCTACTACCATTTTCTACCTACTTCACACTTCCTACTCCTGTAGTGAATCTTGTGCCCCTTGAATACACCAGCCTTTTGTACACCTTTGTCTGTTTGCCCACACTATTCCCACTGCCTGTATACCTCCCCTCTCACAGATTCAGCTCTCCTCAATACTTCATCCATCCTGTTCTTAGCTCGCTCTCTTCTTTTATTTGTTTCATTTCATTTTGAGATATATTTATAAACATAATTTGGGATTTGAAAACCTGACAGTTTTTAGCTTTTTATATCCTTGTTCTTTGTTTTTATTAAAGGAAATAAATATTACAAATAATGTTGAAGTCCTCTTTAAACTCTAGCTTTTATCTATAGTCCTTCTTCCTCCCGAGAGGCAACCACTGCTGTAAAGTTGTTGTCTGTTCTTACAGATGATTTTTTTATTCACACACACGTGCGTGCACATGTGCATACACAGTACGTATCTGCCATACAGCATTGCTTATTTTAGATAAGTAGTATTACACTGTGTTTATCATTCAGCAAAAGTTTTACTCAACATTATGTTTGGGATATTTATCAATAGTGAGATGTATAGATCTGTCTACTCCATCACTTTGAAGTTGGGTATTGTGTTCCACATATGGATATACCACAATTTATCTATCTATTGATGAACACTGATGTTATTTCTAATTCAAAGGTCTTATAAATGATTCTGTAATGAATATTTTTATACATGTTTTCTTTTTTTAAACTTTTTTTAAAATTGAAGTATAGTTAATTTACAATGTTGTGTTAGTCTCAGATGTATAGCAAAGTGATTCAGATATATATATATATATATATATATATATATATAGTTTTTCAGATTCTTTTCTGTTATAGGTTATTACAAGGTATTGAATATAGTTCCCTATGATATACAGTAGGTCCTTGTTGTTTATCTATTTTATACATAGTTGTATATATATATATATATATGTTAATCCCAGACTCCTAATTTATCTCTTCCCCCACCCCCGCTATACCCTTAGGTAACCATAAGTTTGTTTTCTACATCTGTAAGTCTATTTCTGTTTTGTAAATACATTCATTTATATCATTTTTTTCTTAGATTTTACACAAGCAATATTATAGGGTATTTGTTTTTGACTTACTTCACTTAATATGACAATCTCTAGGTCCATCTATGTTCCTGCAAATGGCATTATTTCATTCTTTTTTATAGCTGAGTAATATTCCATTGTGTGTATATACCACATCTTCTTTATCCATTCATCTGTTGATGGACACATAGGTTGCTTCCATGTCTTGGCTATTTTAAATAGTGCCACTATGAACATTGAGGTGCATGTATCTTTTTGAATTATGGTTTTCTCTGGATATATTCCCAAGAGTAGGATTGCAGAATAATATGCTAACTCTATTTATAGATTTTTAAGGAACCTCCATACTGTTCTCCATAGTGGTTGTACCTGTTTACATTCCCACCAACAGTTATACATGTTTTCTTGAATACTCAAGTGAGAGTTTGTCTAAATACATAGCTGGAAAAGTTTATTATCACATATTGGCATTAGTAATTTTACTGGATATTGTCAAATTTTACTGGCTATTGTCAACTCCTTAGTATTTCTATTTTTTGATTAATAGTTGAGGCTGAATATCATGTTGTGTATGCACCCTCCTAATCACATATCAAAATTCAGCTCAGGAATCGTCTCTTTCAGGACACTTTCACCAGTCTCCTCCTTTGTGTTCCCTTGCACAATTCTAGCAAAGTATATAAAACAGTATCTTGAAATTGCCTATCTTCCTTCCTGCCTGTCCTATAGGACTATGTCTTTTCATGGACTGGGGTCTATTCTTATTTACTTTTGAGTTACAAGATAACACAACAATGCCATACACATTAGTGTGTAATCAATAAATGTACGTTTAAACGAACTAAAATGTAATAGTGAATATAACCAAACTCAAAATGGATTTGAAGCATACTTCATACAGACTGCTGTATGAGAGGATAAGAGAGCATCAGGAGTTGACATCAGATCCCTGGCCTCGTGTGTTCCTGTCCACAGCAAAAACTCTTTCCACGGACTTGTAATGAATATGATCTAGCAAGCCATAGAGGCCCAAGGGCAGGAGAGATCACAAAAGACTGCTAGTAAAAGCCATAACAATTTTACATCTACTAGTTCCATTTTTCATTTTTCAGATAGAAGCACTTACTGAATCTTATCAAAAAACTGTAAAGTTCCCAAAGAGACTTCATATACTTTCATGCACACTTTGGCTGAAGTCTTCATAGTTGTGCAGGGTATCATTGTCTCAGTATATTGAACACCTAATTTATTAGTTTCACGACAATAGGAATGTGATTGAATTCCTCTGAGCCTCAATTGTTCATTATGTAAAATTGTGATAATGACAGAACTCCTCTCATAGGATTGTTCTCAGAATTAAATGAGATGATGTATTTAAATGCTTCACGCAATGTCTGCAACATTTAGCATGTGTACTAGGTACACAGTACATGAACTGATAGCTTTAATTATTGTTATTGTTGTTGGACTTTGACCTTAAAGGGGAAAAGAAAAAGAAAAAAAAGTATGCTTTCTTGACCGTAATATTTCCAAGTTGGTCCTTCACTTTATGAGTAATATAGAGCTTTCAATAAGGAAAGTAACAGAGCATCCTTTCTGATCCCGTGTCCTTTATAAAAATTATCTAGCTAGCAGTTAGACCTTGGCTTCAATCCATAACAACTGATTAGACCATGAATACACCAGAGTTACTTTATAAAACCAATCTTCCAATAAACCTAGTTCACTAATCAACATTTTCAGTAGCCTCCAATTTTCATTCCCAACACAACCCATGCTAATTGTGTATATGTGTTTTCCTTTTTCTGTAATCATGGTATCAGGACATTCTAAACACATCAACCGTTCAAATCCATTGACTCAACCAGGGATGGATTAGTTGTGTAGAACAAACATTATCAACATCATTATCATCATCATTGTCATCATCACCACCATTACATTTGTTATCATTGTCATAGACTGAATGTTCGTGTCCCCTCAAGATTCACATATTAAAATCCTAACCCCCAATGTGACAGTATTAGGAGGTGGCAGTATTAGGAGGACAGTATTAGGAGGAGAGTATTAATTACTTTGTGAGGTACTTAAGTCATGAGAAGCCCTCACGAACGTGATTAGTATCCTTATAAAAGAGACTTCGGAGATCTCTCTAGCTCTGTTTCTCCCTGTGAGGACACAGCAAGAAGACAGTCATCTATGAAGCAGGAAGCAGGTCTTTACCACACACTAAATCTTCCAGTGCCTTGATCTTGGACTTGCCATTTTCCGTAACTGTGAGAAGTCAATGTTTGTTGTTTAAGCCACCCTGTCTATGGTATTTCATTCTAGCAGCCCAAACTGACTAAGACAATCATCATCGTCATAATCATCATCACCAACTGTCATAAAACTAGCATTTCCTCAGCACTTATATGACTAACACAAGGATTAGAATTTTATAAGTATTCTCTCTTAACAGCCCTAATCATGTACCAATTCTAAATGGAAAATCCAGAATTTGACCTCGAGCTCATCTTTGGTGAGATCCCATGATCTGAACCACTCTGGTATACTATTATGTCAAACATTATGAAATTGCCAATATTCAGACATTTTGCAAAACATTCAACCTAATACATGGTATTATTCTTCAGGAAACAAAAATCAATATATTTAGGTTGTACACATATAGTAAGATATAAAGCTTATTCTATAGGAAATGCTTTTATAATTTTTATGTGTTTTCAGCATTATCAAGGTATAATAGGGAAATTTATATATATATATATGGTGTACAAGGTGATGATTTAACAAATGTATACATTGTGAAATGATTACAATCGAGTTAATTAACACATCCATCTCCTTCCAGAATTACCATTTGTGTGTGTAATGAGAACTTTAAAAAAAGATTTTTGTGATATTACTTTTTTTAATTTAATTTTTATTTTATAATAGAGTACAGTGGATTTACAATGTGTCAGTTTCAGGTGTACAGCAAAGTGATTCAGTTATATATATACATATATCCATTCTTTTTCAGATTCTTTTCCCATATAGGTTATTAAAGATTATTGAGTAGAGTTCCCTGTGTTATACAGCAGGTCCCTGTTAATTGTTCATTTTATATATAGTAGTGAGTATATGTTAATCCTAAACTCCCAATCTATCCCCCCGCCACCTTTCCCCTTTGGCAACCACAGGTCTGTTTTCAAAGTCTGTGGGTCTGTTTCTGTTTCATAAATAAGTTCATCTGTATCATTTTTTTAGATTCCATATATAAGTGATATCATATGATATTTGTTTTTCTCTGTCTGACTTACTTCACTTAGTATGATAATCTCTAGGTCCATCCATGTTGCTGCAAATGGCATTATTTCATTCTTTTTTATGGCTGAGTAATATTCTATTGTATATATGTACCACATCTTCTTTATCCATTCCTCTGTCAGTGGACATTTAGGTTGCTTCCATGCCTTAGATCTTGTAGAGTGCTGCAGTGAATATTGGGGTGCATGTATCTTTTCAAATTATGGTTTTCTCTGGATATATGCTCAGGAGTGAGATTGCTAGATCATACAGTAGTTCTATTTTTAGTTTTTTAAGGAAACTCCATACTGTTCTCCATAATGGTTATACCAATAATGAGAACTTTTAATATCTACTCTCTTAGCAGGTAGGAAATACTTTTTGATACTACGTTTTTTGCAATTGGAAAATGCCATCCACTATCTAAAACTGCTTCAAAGGGCACTTAGCTCGTTACATGAGTAAGTTAGATTTAAATTTTCATTAAGTAAAATGATTTGCTGTAGACAGTGGAAGATGGCAGGCAGACTCAGTCAGCTGGCTAGCATGAACCTATTCCTTTTCAATATTACTTCATTCTGCCTAATAAGGTTATTTTGTAGTGCCATGAAAGAAACATATGCCTCCAGTGGCATCAAATTGCTAATGCAACTTCCAAAGGAAGCGTAAAGTTACCCATGCAGAGCCAGTCACTATTTTGTAGCTTTGTTCTATGTGTACTGTATATTCCAGTAGACAGTGGGCGTAGGCACCAAAGGCATGGGTTTGATCTTTAATTCAGTCTACCAGTAGAGTCAAAGACAAGTCATTTTGCCTTACTGGATTTCAGTATTCATATTTATAAAATGTGATAGTTGTATTTAATTCACATGTCGAGATCACAAATTTGATACTTTTATCTTAGATTCACTGTGACATTGTTTTGTGGCAATAGAGCAGTGGGATTGAGAATATATAATTTTGATTGGGTAGGAATAGAAGAGAAAGAAGATCTGTTACCTTTTGAGTGCCTGTGTACTGTTTGTCCCAAAACAATTAGGTTTAAATGAATTTGATAGAAAACACCTTGGTCAGCCCTACAACTAAATGAAATAAAGACCTGAAGTCACTTGACCTTCTCTTATCTTTAAATTCTCTATAATCATGGTCTCTAGAAGCAATCCAATCTTTTTTTTTTTTTTCCTAATGACCATGACACAACCTAAACATTAATTTACACTTTATACCTCCACAAAAAGTTTTCTGAATGGTTTGGGCATATAAATTTCAGATGTTCTACTTCTATTTTTACAAGTTTTACCTATAATTACCATTGATTTCTGGATTTCTATGTTAAAAAATGAAAGAATACCTCTAAATTTTGATGGCAGAATGTGAAACCAAATGACACCAAGGTTGGATTTTACATTTAACTGCATTTGCATTTAGATCAATGTATTTAGAGATATGCAATATTCTGTATATTTTCACCTGAATAAACATGCTGTACTGCATAATGAAACATTTCAGTCCGTGCTTGTTGGGCAATTTGAAAGCATTCCTTTTAATAAAATAGACCCTATTTTAAATAAATCCCCTTTATGCTCAGAAACAAACAAAACTACAAGACTGTTGCCTCATAAAATCATAATATTATTTCATAATATTTTTATTTATTGCCTCTTTATTAAATATTGCATTTGTACCAAGAATGAGCTTGATAGCTAGGAGATGGTATGCTAGAATAAAAAGTGCCCTAGTTAGGAATCAGAAGGCTAGGTCCTCGATGTTGAAAAAAAAATTGAAAGTTGTGCCCATAAATGAATTCTGTGTAATTGATCCAATTTTTGTTTTAATATTTTTAAATGGTACGCAGTTCCTCCTTGGTGTTTAGGGACAGGGAACACGTTGCCTTTGAGTGTTGGGAGACTATGCAGTAGAATTGGAAAAGGGAGAAATCCATGGTCCAAGTCGGGGCCTATCATTTTCTGTTAACTGTATAACTTAACATTTTTGTACTTCATTGCCTACCTTTCTAAAATAAAGCTGTTACACTAACATACATCTCAGTGTTAAGACCCTAGGTTTTCATTGATATATTGAATACTGTTTTACTTCAGGAGATAATGTGAAAGGGAGGATTTTTCAAATGTAGTAACTGGATGCCTTGAAGCAATAAGGCTTTGTTCTCTAGAAGCAGGTCCCTGGAGAAGGGCTGCTAGACCTTAGATGTTGAAAGTAAACAAAAACCCCAAACTGTCTTGAGGATAGCAATAATGACTAGTGTTGCTTCCCGGGTCATTAGATGCTTGGTGTAGAACAGGGGATAGCAAACTATGTCCTGTAGGCCACCAATTTTTGTAAATAGTTTTATTGAAACTATTTTATTTCAAATAGTTTTATTGAAACACCCATGCTCATGTTTTATGTACTGCCCATGGCTGCTTTCCCACTACAACTGCAAAGTCGCTCGCATTGTTGCAGAAGATACCCCATGTCCTGCAAAGCCTAAAATATTTAGTATCTAGTCCTTGAAAGAAAAAGTTTCATGACCCCTATTGTAGAGTATTATCATCTCTTTGATTGGTTTTAAGTCCTCCCTAAAATTATCAATAAAATGAATAGGAAGACATTAGTAACAGAATGTTCATAAATGCTCTCTTCAAACTATTTGGTCTGTAGATATGAGTTGTTTTTCTAGGTAACCTGGAATTAAGTGCCCAAATGGAAACAGGATTCATTCAGTTCCCAGTAACAGCCATCTATATTTTTTAAAGAAAATTTCACATTATAATCACCACATCTCCCACTTCGACCTATTGTTTAAATTACATATTCTTGGATATCTTTCTTTGTAGGATGGCAAAAGACTGGCATTTTACTTAAGTAATTAGCTGCAATTTATATAAACTATGTCTTTGTGTAACTTCTAATTATAACAACTAGCTTTCCTGTGTATTTGAGGCGTGAAGTGTGCATTTAAGTAATTAAAGCGACATTATCAAGTGACTTCCACTTTCCTTCTGAAGCTGAAAAATATAGTTAACAAAATTTGTGTCATTTTTCAATGAAAAAAGCATGATTACTATATTAAAATAATTCTCTTTGTTCATATTTTTAAGCTCAGAGTTTATCTTTCTTTAGCACATGACAACCAAAACTGGCTTAGTTTACAGACTGTGCAGAACTGAGGCAGCTGAGGAGTGTCCAGATAAACCGGTCTCAGCAGAGTATTCAACAGTGTAATGATTGGTGGAAGCCTAATCATTTCCTTTACTCAGGTCAAATATTCACCACCCTAAAACATCTGCATATCTCAAGATTTTGCAGTTTTTACAGATTTTTGATCATCTGCTTTTTTTTTTTTTCCTTTATCGTAAAATGTTTCCAGGACTGAACAGCTGGTGCTTGCTGGCTGAAGGAATGAACAGGAAGACAGTGTGTTCACAGGATTATAGAACAGGCTGAGAGGGAGAATTTATGCAGAGTTTTATAAGCTTAGTCAGGCAGAAAATAGATTGGGGTGCACACAGGAAATAATGTGTCATTCAAAGCTCAGCTTACAGGCATCACTTCTATAACATAAGAGCTGCCTATGGCTGTCCTTCTTCGGGCAGCTTCCACTGTTACCTTCAAGTTGGGCTGAAGCAGGCTGCACTGAGGTCTTACTCTCCCGTGGCTTTTATTGTTTGCGTATCAAAATCAATCAAATCACGACCCTCCAGCCTCCACCGCCACCCCCCTCCCAACACACACACACACAACAAAACTTTGTAGTACTGGCCAGTACTCAAGCAGCATGTTAGCTGAGAAGGGGTAAAGAGAAATGGATTATTTTTAAGGGACATGAAAAGCATCCTCTAATCTGTATGACTGACCTCTGATGCTTTTTTTAAAAAACTCTGATTTCCAGCAAGCCCCCTGGGTGCTTATAACTTCACCTTCCTTTAATGAGCTCCCATATGTCACTTGTGATTCATGTAAGTGCTCTAAAATCCCCTAGGTTGTAGAGTGTATTTCATGCTCCTAATTTGGACCATAACAGAACATGTCTAGTTAGGTGGTTGGAAATGACAGTCATGTTTCCTGAGCATCATTGTTTCGAATGATTTGGCTAAGATTCTGTCATCAAGAGTCTTCACTTGATTCATTTCTTGTTTCTGTTGATTATCTTGATTATGTTTTATAAGCAAAATTATTGTCCTGGGTACTTCTCAGCAAATGGTCTAAATGGGGCTGTCTTAGGTAATGCTTATTAGTAAGCTATTACGGCAATATATTCAAGTAAATATTTCATTGGTATTCTTGAGGCTCAAAGATATCTGTCATTCCTTCTGAAAGGTGATTATCTTCCAGTAAAACTAATAAGAAAAAAAGCAGGAGAAGAAGCTGGCAGAAAATGTTGTAAAAGGCAATTGCTGTGTATTCTCCCTTGGTGGAAAATGATTGGAAGTTCCTAGTAATGGCCAGTTTGTAATGACTTGATAGCTCCTGATAAACTCCAAGTTAAGATCTACTTCTCTGAAGTGCAGCATTTATTTAACAGTGTCGTTATTATTAAGTTACACAGTCACTCTTTCCACATTTGGTGCTGCCCTAGAAAAGACAGAAATGCCTAAACTAGTTCGTGTTCACAAAATGAGCAAACAGCCAAACACACCTACAGTTCCTGAACAGCTAGGAGGCAATAAGAAATCACGTATCACCCCGTTTGCTGTGACAGTGTCCTCAGCAGCCCTAGACCAAGCAGCATGTTTAGATACTTGTGGCTGATTAACATGGGCCACTCGCAGGGGTCAGTGACATCTATTTGTAGCAACCATATGTGTATGTGTTCTTTTTTCCAAACAAACAAAACCCAGAGAGAAGATAAATTAATAAATCCTTTGGTGACATGTTGGATATTTTCAGATGGTACTTAGCCTTAGCAACAATTTCCTGTCGTTCCTCAGCAACTCCTGTCTAAATTTTATCTTCCACCCAAAACTGTAAAAAAAAGACTGGAAGTTCATGCTGTCCTATTAAAGACAACTTTTAATCGTCATTTTCATTTGTGGCAATTTAAGATACACAGTTATGTCACTAATATATCAGCCTTTGTAATGAAAATATAATATTAAGTCTTATTTAAATTAAATACTAACCTGCATTAACAGTTTCTCACTGAAGTTTTAGTTTTTCCTCCTTGCTGATTTTCCTTTTAGCTTTTAAGGAGTTGGGGGTCAGGCCATTTTGCTGTCAAGGGTGGGATGGCAGGTTCTGCCTGAGAGTTTAGTCGAAAGTAAACTACTTAGTGGTATCATTGCATTAGTAGAACTGAAGGAGCAAAACAGAGGTTATGGTGACCCTGAAGTCATCCTGACAATGAAATCCAAGAGAAGTATTGAATTCCATAGTGTTTAACAGTGATAATACCTATCCACCAGTGGATGGCATAGACTAACAAATATGCTTTCGGAATTATTTAATATGAATTGACATAACTAGCATTCGTATTAAAAATAACCTACCTTTAATATAGGGCAAGTTGTTAATCAAAACTTCTCAAAGAAGAGAAGTATTTTGTAAAAATATTTATTTGGCCGCACCGGGTCTTTAGTTGCGGCACACGGGATCTTCTGTTGCTGCATGCAGAATTTTCACTGCGGAGGGCAGGATCTTTTAGTTGCGGCATGCAGGGACTTAGTTGCGGCACGCGGGGTCTTAGTTGCGGCACGCCAGGTCTTAGTTGCAGCATACGGGATCTAGTTCCCTGACCAGGGATCAAACCAGGGTGCCCTGCATTGGGAGCGCAGAGTCTTAACTGCTGGACCACCAGGGAAATCCCAGAAGAGAGGTATTAAGTTTCTCAATAAAAATAATATGTTTTTAATAATAAAAATGTTTCCAGAATTTTCTGGTACTGGGATACTGGATTATATGATTTCTTTTTTGTTTTCTCTTAGCTGTGAGGCACAGAAACTAACTCTAGATTGATTAAGCTGAGAACCAATTTGTTGTAAAGTTACTGGGAGCTTATGGTATCACCAAGAGGGCTAGAGAACCAGGTTCAGAAATGTTCAGGAACATTTCAAGCTGGGTAGCAGGTAACACTACTGGTAACCCTACTGTTACTACCCCTGAGTACTGGCTGCCCAGCTTGCATCCGCCATGTCTGCTGCTTCCTCTGGACTTGATATTGCGGCCGCTATTGCCTGTGAACTAAATATTGGTGTCACTAACCTCTGACTCAAAGTCCAGGACATTGGCTGAATCTAGGTCATGTTCCTGTGCCTTAGTTTCAAAGGAGGGTGGGAAATCAAGTATTTGGCATTTTCAAATTCTCTAGAAAATAGGTAGTAGAAAATAACTTATGCCTCCCACTGAGGCTCATAAGATACATGCTTCTGTAAAAGAGGGAAGGAGATCTAGGTGATAAGCAAGCTAAAAAAATTGCTAAGTGCCTAGTATATTCTCTAGGGCCAGAGTAAGTCTTCGGTGACTCTAACTTCTCCCTCGGCACCTGCTGTTCTGATTGCCCAGCACATCTTTCCTCCTTGCTCAGGTAGCATCACTCCTAATTCCTTAGGGAACCTGCATCTCTCACACCCCAAATGTAAGTTTGAGATGAGCTTCAGTCTTACTAGCCTGGTGCTTCCTGTTAAATAATTCCAGTTAGAGTTGTCCAAGAATCAACCTCTCAACCACAGTGATCAGTCCAGAGATGATCATTTGATCTTAGTAGAATCCATCCATATTTTCCCCTAGGATTTTCCTCATTAATACTGGCAGAGAGGAGTTCTGTTTCCTCTTTAGTTAGGAAGCAGTAAAGATGAAGCCTAGATCTACCTGACACTCTGATTCCAGCCTCACAGAGACAGTCAGCCTCAGAGAATAAAACCAGCATCTGAAAGAGCATAGATGAAGGATGTGGAAAGACAGATCCTAAGGGTGTGTGAGTCTCTAGGTCTCCTCACCCATAGCCGGCACCACATGTAGTTTGGTTATGTGAGCCAGTAAATTCCCCCTTTTATACATAAGCCAGGATAAATTGGATTTCTGTCCACATTAACAGCCTTCTAAGAAATATATAGTCCCTTTTCTGCCAACACTAAGGAGACCTAGAATAACTTCTTGCATTTTAGAGACTTCTTGTTCAAACAATTCTAAAGGAAATGTGAACTTTTATTTTTCCTAGAAAGCCAGTACAGTTGAGATTAACTCTTATAGGAGATTAACTTGGATTCAGGAGTTCTGGTTGTTCCTCTCAGCTGGGCTACCAATAAATCCTGTGGCCTTGAGCTCATCACTTAATATTTCTAGGGTTTATGTAATGCATTTGCATAATGAGTTGAATTCAGTGGTCTCAGAGGTGCCTTCCAGTGCTAACTTTGTGCGACTAGACTTTTCCAAATAACTTCTAGTTGTCAGTGTATTTACTCATTTGACTTCATGGCTCCTCAGAGTTTAGTTGTGGTTCCCTATTTTTAAAAAACTGAAGAGAGAAACTAGTAAAATGAATTCTTCGTGGATTAGAGTTTTCTTTCTGAATATTCTCATATATATTTCCATTTATGATCAATTGGTTAAAAATTCTATCTTACAATAGTATGATGCATTGGCAATTTTTTTTTTTTTTTTTTTTTATGAAACACCCACCATCCGCATAGCCGTAAATTAAGTGTCATTGAGATAAACTTTGCCATCTAAAAGTTTTCAATCTAGATAAGAAGACAAGAAGTACACTCAGGTAGAACATTTACAAATCAAAACCAAAGCCGTGCACAACCACTGTGTGAGAGGGTGGAACCAGCTCTATCTCTAAAGGCTGGTTTCCTTTAATGCTGAAAAAATAATAAACAAAGGCTTTTCAGAGGTTCTTAGCTCCTGAAGAATGGGTCTCAGCAAGCAACATTAACTGCACTTTTACAGTCCATTTTATGTTGAAATTTCTTTGAGTTTGGCTTGAAGGGAACATTTTAATTCTTTTCAGTGTTTTATTTTGAACACATATTATGACTGTGGTTATGCCCATGTTATAGATAACCTTCGACTCTGTTCAGCTTTCAGAAATTCTAAAATATGTTCTTGCTGCAGTGAATTCAGAGTACAACATTTAATTCACTTCAAGTACAAAACCAGTTTTGAAAAAAGAATTTTTTGTCATGAACTGTTATTTATGAACATCGGGCTGCGGTGGGACCAATTTCTTTATGCAAGAGCATGTTTGAATATGTAAAGTAGTTGGCTAAGATTCTATACTCCAGTATTAATGTTCGGGATTTATTTTAAAATTTTACACCTTTAAAATCTCTAGGATTTTCTAACTTCATCGTGTTTATTAAAGAGCAACAGTATACCTCAGCGGAAGAGACCAAGGCATATGGTGTTGCTCTCTTAAGCACAGAGTAAAAGTATTTGAGTCTGAGCACCGGATTTCAGATCCTGACTTCCTAACAAATTAGTATGGCCTTCCCCTTTCTCAACCTACAGTTCCACATCTGTGAATATACACACTTGAGTTTTATATCTCATATAGGCTTGTAACGATTAAATGGCATTACATAGGAAACAGCTGTGAGCCTAGAACAGAACAGATGTTCAATAAATGTTTTCTTTCTTCCTCTCTCTGAATTTTAGCTTCCTCATCTATAAAGTAGTAACTGAAAAACATGCTATCAGAAAGAAAAGATGCACTGTAATTCCCAAAGTTACCCAGAGAAGATGGGCTCCAAACAGACCCAGGCTACAATACCCTGTGGGTGGACACTGGGTCAGTCCACCAGCTTTGCAGTCACATACATAAATGTTAGTCTACCCAGAGGGTCTACCATGACGTATGAATAGATGGAGCTTTAAACAGATTGGTTTATTACTATTTTACAAGTTGTCTCTCTCTCCTAGTACAAAGTATGTACAGGAGCAAACAATCAACATCGAATCACAAGGTTGTTTGTTGAACATGAAATCAAGGGAAGTTGGCTGAGCTATCCGTGGTCAGCAGACATTTTCTGTAAGGAGACAGACAGTAAATATTTTCAGCTTTGCAGACCATACAGTATCAGTCACAACTGTGACCACTCATTTCTGCTGTCGTAGCAGAAGGCAGCCATAGACAGTACATAAATGAATGGCCAAGGCCATGTTCCAAACAACTTTATTTATAAAAACAAGCTGGTGGGCTGGACTAAGGCCTTAATTTGTGGACTACTACATTATGTGGTAAGAGTTATCAAGATAAGCATTCTGGGTGCATCTGCCTGCCCTGAAGGATTAGAGCTGCAGAATGGATTTGATACCTGGGTCTGGAGCTAGTGAAGCCAATTCCTTAAGTAGGATAAGACTTAATTCATTACTAACGATTGTTTCTCAGCATCCTGTGTTTCTGTTGCTAACACTCCTCCGATTGACACATTCTCTCCATATATGTAAATAACTTCAGTTATGTTCCAGGGTAGGTCTTAGCCTGAAGCCCAGTCTACCTGTTTAAGCTAAAGCTTTGCATAGCTATGCATTTATATAGCTCAATGTATAGAATTTATATAGCTATGCTTGGATTTATGTTTGTTTTATAGCTTAACTCTCAAAAAGCAATATTATCTTAGTTCCTTATTTTCTACTTTAATATTTGTGGGGAGGTAGACCTTCTCACCATTATCTCCCTGTACTATTTATAAGTAATACCCCTGAAAATATAACAAAACTTCTAAAAAGTATGTGGCATTAATTAGGGATTCAGAAATACTTCCTGGCAAGGAAAAAAATTAAATAAAAATAAGAATAATTGTTATCATGTACATTGGACAAACATTAAATTAGTCCCACTTAAAGAATCATAACACTTTTACACACATTCACTTCTGTCAGGCTCTTTCATTTTTATTTGGGAGTGCTTGAAAGTATAGTGGAAGGGACTTTGCTGAAGAAAAGGAAATGAATACAGCTGGGAGTAAGGAAAGCTGAACCAACCAGTCTATATCAAACTGTTCTCTGCTCAGTCCCCAGCTGACTCTCTCCCCTCTCACCTGCTTACCATGTTATCAAATGTACGTAGCTTTCTCACTTTCCCCCTACCTTCCCAGTCATGCACATGTTGGATCACTTATTCACCCTACATCCAGTGGCTATTTAGAAATACCATGTGTCATTAAGGATTTTGTATCCAGACATGGAGCAGGAAGTAGGAATGAAAAAGGAAAAAGGAAAAAAAAGAAGTATTAACATTTTATGTATTTAGCATTTGCTCTGGCTTTCCAAATGTTATGTAGTTTATTAATTTGAATACCTTACCCTATTCTTTGAAGTTATTCACATTTTATAGATTATGAAACTGAGGCTCAGAAAAGTTTATTAATTTTCCTAAAGTAACAAAACTTAGACCAGATAGAATACTACACATGCCTGCCTCCGAAGTACCTGCTTGAGCTGTCGGCCAGTCATCACTGCTGGCTCTCACTGTACTCCTGGGTACCCTGAAATCTCCTAAGAATTTGGCCATGGTAAAAAGCAGACTTGTCTCTCTCTTCCTGGCTTGTTTACATGCTTAATCCTCCAGCGATCTTTGGATTTCACTGTGGCTATCCTTGTTACTCAGCTTCCCTCTGCCACCTGATAACCCTTTCAAAGAAGGAAAAGACAACAGGGATCATTCTAAAGACATTTTTACCTTAAACCCTTAATTATGGAATAAAATTGGTATTGCCCACTAAAGAAATTTCAAAGTTCAGTGGCAGAGTAATTTTTAGAGGGAACCCTCTTCGCGCTCTGAAGTTATAACACGTAAGCAATGCTCTATACTTGAGTGAACTAGCCCTACTGTCTAATATATTTATAAAGCTTAGTGCTTCAGCAAAGTTCCCCCTGGAGATGCTAATCTTAGTGGTTGAGTCATTAAGGTCAAGTTCACTAACACAAACTATTGTCTATATATTCTTTTTTATTCTACTTTTGTCCTTCCTCATATTCTTTATACGATAAGGTGACATATAAATGTTCTACAGTTGGGGGATTTTTGATAAACCAGGTAACCTCCCTGAACTTCAGTTTACTCACATGTAAAATGAAGACATTGAAATAAGTACTCTCTAAGATCCTTTCCACCTCCAACACTCTGTGTTTGTTTTATCCTGAGATACATATTGGTAGGCTCTCTACTTTGTACTTAGCCTAGATTTAATACCAGATACAAGGCACAGGTTGAATTAGTAGGTTTATTAAAGGGACTTACCATTTTGTAGATGACATTTTATTTTTAATGCAGTACACAATCTTTCATATTGCACCATGAAAGCATAAGTTTGTAGATTCATGTCCAAACCAATTTAACTTTCACTTTCTTTGAATTGTGAGAAAATAACCTAGTAGCCAAAGTTGTTGGTATAAGCTGTATTCTGTGCTTTACTCTTTTCAAAACCTGAGCAGGGTCAACCAAGAAGCATGGATTTTATCAACAGAATGGAATATGTATGTGGAAAGGGGTAGAACGTAGAGAATAATAGGAGAGGAGAAAGGGAGAATATTAAACAGATTTTTCATTCAGTATACACTGTACTGGGCCTAGGGATATAAAGAGAAAGAAGATATTTTACGGGCAGAGAGGGGATCAAGATAGCAGAGTAGGAAGACCCTGAGCTTACTTGCACCCATGGACACACCAAAACCACAGCTACATATAGAACAACTCTCTCTGAGAACAACCTAAAGACTATAAGAAGAGCTCTACTACAATTAAGGATATGAAGAAAAAAGCAAATCAAGATAGGTAGGAGGGGCAGAAACACAAACTAGTCAAGACCCACACCACCAGTGGGTGACTCAGTAGTGGAAGGGGATGTAAGAAACTCAGAGGCTCTCCCTAAAGAGGAAGGGGTTCAAGCCTAACATTGGGCACCCCAGCCCTGGGGACCAGCACTGGGAACATAAGCCCCCTAATGGTTTTGAAAACCAGCAGAGCTTATGACTAGGAGAGACAAAGGGCTGCAGGAAACTGAAACTCTGCTCTTAAAAAGCACACTCACAAATTTACTCCAAGTCCCGGCATAGAGGCAACAGATTGAAAAGTGCCTGCCATTCTAGCTGACCTGCCAAGGTCTGGTTCTGGATCCAATCACATCCCTCCACCAAGGCAGCACCCCTTGACATGCCCCAGGAGAAGCCCTGGTCTGTGCTGGGCTCCAGCTCCAGCCCTATACACCAAGGTGGCAGCCCTCAGTGAGCCCTGGGAGAAGACCTGCCCATTCTGGTCTCTGGATCCAGCCCTCCTGCCAAAACCACCAGGCTCACAGTCTGCACAGGGATGCTCCCACACAAGGACAAACCTTCAAGACCAAAAGAAGTAACTGTTTCACCTAATTCATAGAGACAAACAGAAAGTCAACAAAATGAGAAGACAAAAGATTATGGTCCAAATGAAAGAACAAGGTAAAACCCGTAAAACAAATCCTAATGAAATGGAGATCAGTAATTTACCTGATAAAGAGTTCAAAGCAATGGTCATGTTCACCAAACTCCAGAAGAGAATAGAGGAACATAGTGGGAACTTTAACAGAGAATTGTAAAATACAAAAAGGAGCCAGTCAGAGCTGAAGAATATGATAACTTAAGTGAAAAATACACTAGAAAAATCAACAGCAGATTAAGTGATATAGAAGAATGCATAAATGATCTGGAAGACAGAATAGTGGAAATCACCAGATCAGAGCAGCAAAAAGAAAAAAAGTTGTTTTTTTTTTTTTTTTTTAAATGAAGGTAGTTTAAGAGACCTCCAGGATAACATCAAGTGTACTAATATTTGCATTATAGGGATCACAGAAGGGTAAGAGAGAAAAAGGCAGAAAACCTGTTTGATAAAATAGTAGCTGAAAACTTAGCCAACCAGGGAAGAAAATGGTTACCCAGGTCCAGGAATCACAGAGAGTCCTAAACAAGATGAACTCAAAGAGATCCACACCAAGACATATTGTAATTAAAATGATAAAAGTTAAAAATAGAGAATTTTAAAGGCAGTAAGAGAAAAGCAGAGTCACATACAAAGAAATTCCAGCTAATTTTTCAGCAGAAACTTTGCAGGCTAGAAGGGAGTGGCATCACATATTTAAAGTGCTGAAAGAAAAACAAAAACAAAAAAAACAAAAAAAAACCTATAGCCAAGATTACTCTACCTGGCAGGTTATCATTAGGAATTAAAGGAGAGATAGAGTTTCCCAGACTAGCAAAAACTAAAACAGTTCATCACCACTAAACCAGCCTTATAAGAAATGTTAAAGGACCATCTCTAAGTGAAAAAGAAAGGCCATAGCAGGAAATGAGAAAAAATATGGAGAAAAAAAATCTCAATGGTCAAGGCAAATATATTGTAAAGCCATGGATCAACAACTTAAAAAGGTAGTATCACAGTTAAAAGTCAAAACTCTTAAAATCAACTATAACCATAACAAGTAGCTAAGGGATCCACATAATGATGTAAAATTCAGTGTCAGAAACATTAAAAGTGGGGGATAGTTTTAAAATGCAGAGAGTTTAGAAGTTTTGGACTTAAATAACTTTCTGCTTTAAAAATATCTACCTATCTCATGGTAACCACAAACCAAAAATCTAAAAATAATGCAAAAAAAAAAAAAAAAAAAAAAAAAGAGAAAGCAACCCAATAATAAC